>NC_050443.1:16934137-17234137 GCF_903995425.1 Onychomys torridus
CCTTATTTCCCCTTCATCCCCTTCATCCCCCTTCATCCCCTTTCCTTACCCCCTTCATCCCCCTTCATCCCCTTCATCCCCCTTCATCCCCTTCATCCCCTTCATCCCCTTCATCCCCTTCATCCCCTTCATCCCCTTCATCCCCCTTCATCCCCTTCATCCCTTCATCCCCCTTCATCCCCTCATCCCCTTCATCTCCTTCATCCCCTTCATCCCCCTTCATCCCCTTCATCTCCTTCATCCCCTTCATCCCCCTTCATCCCCTTCATCCCCCTTCATCCCCTTCATCCCCTTTTCATCCCCTTCATCCCCCTTCATCCCCTTCATCCCCTTCATCCCTTCATCCCCCTTCATCCCCTTCATCCCCTTCATCCCTTCATCCCCCTTCATCCCCTTCATCCCTTCATCCCTTCATCCCCTTCATCCCCTTCATCCCCCTTATCTCCTTCATCCCCTTCATCTCCTTCATCCCCCTTATCCCCCTCTTCCCTTCATCCCCCTTCATCCCCTTCATCCCCCTTCATCCCCTTCATCCCCTTCATCCCCTTCATCCCCCTTCATCTCCTTCATCTCCTTTCATCCCTTCATCCCCCTTCATCTCCTTCATCCCCTTCATCTCCTTCATCCCCCTTTCCCCCTTCATCCCCTTCATCCCTTCACCCCCTTCATCTCCTTCATCTCCTTCATCCCCTTCATCCCCTTCATCTCCTTCATCCCCTTCATCTCCTTCATCCCCCTTATCCCCCTTCATCCCCTTCATCCCCTTCATCCCCCTTCATCCCCTTCATCCCCTTCACCCCCTTCATCCCCTTCATCCCCTTCATCCCCCTTCATCCCCTTCATCCCCTTCATCTCCTTCATCCCCCTTATCCCCCTTCATCCCCTTCATCCCCTTCAATCTCCTTCATCCCCCTTCATCCCCTTCATCCCCTTCATCCCCTTCATCCCCCTTCATCTCCTTCATCCCCTTCATCTCCTTCATCCCCTTCATCCCCTTCATCCCCTTCATCCCCTTCATCCCCCTTCATCTCCCTTCATCCCCTTCATCCCCCTTCATCCCCTTCATCCCTTCATCTCCTTCATCCCCCTTCATCCCTCATCCCCCTTCATCTCCTTCATCCCCTTCATCCCCTTCATCCCCCTTCATCCCCCTTCATCCCCCTTCATCCCCCTTCATCTCCTTTATCCCCCTTCATCCCCTTCATCCCCTGCACCCCCATCTTCATCCCTGCACCCCATCTTCATCCCTGCATCCCCATCTTCACCCCTGCACCCCCATCTTCACCCCTGCATCCCCATCTTCATCCCTGCACCCCCATCTTCACCCCTGCACCCCATCTTCACCCCTGCTCTGTCTTTCGTCTCCACTACGTGCCCTCCTTTCTTGTCTCCTCTCCCCAAGTCTCTTCACTTCTCCACCCTCCTTCCTCACCAAAGCCACTGGAATTCCTTCCTAAGGGACAGTGCTCCCACGGGACAGTGAGGCTGAGGTAGAAGAGGGTACAGATTCATGTAGGTGTTGGAGATGAAGCAAGGAGACCAGAGGAGAGGCGTCTGTGGAGGAAGAGCAGGGACAGGGAGAAAGAGGGCACCTCACAAAGGGTGGGGGACTGACAGAGCATAGTCCATGGAAGGATAGTCATGGGGTTTACTCCAGAGTGAAGGGTGGGGAGCAGCTGTAGGGCAGGCTTGTGAAGCTTGGGGCTCCTCACCATGAAAATGCTGCATCCCACGCCACCAAACCAGGGACTCAGGGTCTTCCACAGGTCCATGCTGCCATGCGGGGCCCTCTGACCAACTGCCATCTCCAGGGACAGGAGAGGAATCCCAATGCAGAGGACGTGTACACTCTAAGGAAGCTGCCTGTGGAGGGAAGGCAGAAGGACTCCCAGTCTCTGGCCCATAGTGCCCATGCTTCCTCTGTGCCCAGGAAGACTGCTCACCACCAGCAACCTCCCTCTGGCCACAGGCTCTCGTGAGGCTTGTAGGCTCCGCATCCATCACTGGGCAAGCCCCCTAGTCCTAGGAGTCTCAGATGCCTAGTTCCCCCCACACCCTGACATCCTGCCTGGCCGGCCTGCTGAGCTATGCTTGCAACCCTGCACCTCTGCTTCTCCTGACTCTGGGTCCTCAGAAACCCGGTTTCTCTTGTGCTCTAGCATCTGCACATCTCAGAGATGTCAGCATTGGGTGCCAGGACCAGCCTCACCCCCACTGTCCCTCTTGGGTCCAGACTTACAGCCTCCTTTGTCAAGCCACTGCGAGACAAAGCGCCAGAGATGGGGTGTCATCGGCAGATAGCTCGTCAGGGCCAGGATGTACTTAACCTTGCTGGACCAGAGTGCATGGGGGAATGTCTTCCTTGCTCGTATTTCTCATTTCCTCTGAGGTTGTCACAGTTTCTTCTTCCATGGCACTGGGCTCATGTTGTGGGCCACCTCTTGCCGGAGCCACCAAAGCACGGGTCTTCCACATACATGCCATACATATACACACCACACTTATACCACACATACATGCACCACACATCCCACATAAGGGCATCATGTACCATACCTACACGTACCACATCCACATATATTGCACACAGGCTCCACATGTACCCCACACATACATCACATGCACTAAACACAGGCATCACATGTTGCTGTTTGCCAAGACACAGGTCTGTGGGTTTCATGGGGATCCATGGAAAGCCGACTCAGAGGCATCTTAAGAAAGAATATAGCCCTTCACGTGTGTGGGGCAGCCCGCCTTGAAGGACTGAAACCCCTTCCCTTTGCCTGGGGCAGTCTTATTTCTCCCCATTACAGTGTAGCCAGTTAATTTTCTTTTTCTTTTTCTTTTTTTTCCTTTTTGTTTTGTTTTTGTTGTTGTTTTTTTGAGACAGGGTTTCTCTGTGTAGTTTTGTGCCTTTCCTGGATCTCGCTCTGTAGACCAGGCTGGCCTTGAACTCACAGAGATCCACCTGTCTCTGCCTCCCGAGTGCTCCTAGCACTTTAATCCTATTAAAGGCGTGTACCACCACCGCCCGGCCTTTCTTTTTTGTTTTTTAATTAATTTATTTGTTTTTCTATTATCAGCTTGATACAGTATAAATTCTTATCCTAATAGTGAAATGTTTCATTGAGGCTTGCCCAGTAATTGAGTAAACCCAAAACTTATTATAAGCCACAGTCATCCTAAGGTCCCCCCTGCCATATATATAGCCTCCCTGGTTCTGTGGGTTGCAGTCTGATTGTTCTTTGCTTTATATGTAGTATCCACTTATGAGTGAGTACATACCATGTTTGTCCTTCTGGGTTTGGGTTACCTCACTCAGGATGATATTTTCTAGTTCCATCCATTTGCCTGCAAATTTCATGCCGTCATTGTTTTTCTCTGCTGAGTAGTACTCCATTGTGTATATGTACCACATTTTCTTAATCCATTCTTTAGTTGACGGGCATCTAGGTTGTTTCCAGGTTCTGGCTATTACGAATAGTGCTGCTATGAACATAGTTGAGCATGTGTCTTTGTGGTCTGATTGAGCATTCCTTGGGTATATGCCTAATAGATTCCCAATTTTCTGAGAAACTGCCATACAGATTTCCACAGTGGTTGTACAAGTTTGCATTCCCACCAAGAGTGGAGCAGTGTTCCCCTTGCTCCGCATCCTCTCCAACATTGACTGTCATTAGTGTTTTTGATCATAGCCATTCTGACAGGTGTAAGGTGGTATCTCAGAGTCGTTTTGATTTGCATTTCTCTGATGATTAAGGATGTTGACCAATTCCTTAAATGTCTTTCAGCCATTTGTGATTCTCTTTTTTAGAAGTCTTTGTTTAGCTCTGTAGCCCTTTTTGTTTTTGTTTTTGTTTTTGTTTTTGTTTTTAGAGACAAGGTTTCTCTGTAGCTTTGGAGGCTGTCCTGGAGCTCGCTTTGTAGACCAGGCTGGCCTCGAACTCACAGAGATCCACCTGCCTCTGCCTCCCAAGTGCTGGGATTACAGGCGTGCGCCACCACCGCCTGGCTGTAGCCCATTTTTTAAATTGGATTGTTCAGTATTTTGATGTCTAGTTTCTTGAGTTCTTTATATACTTTGGAGATCAGTCCTCTGTCAGATGTGGGGTTGGTGAAGATCTTTTCCCATTCTGTAGACTGTTTTTTTTTTTTTGTCTTATTGATTGTGTCTTTTGCCCTGCAAAAGCTTCTCAGTTTCAAGAGATCTCATTTATTAATTGTTGTGCTCAGTGTCTGTGCTCCTGGTGTTATATTTAGGAAGTGATCTCCTGTGCCAATACGTTCAAGAGTACTTCCTACTTTCTCTTCTATTAAGTTTAGTGTAACTGGATTTATATTGAGGTCTTTGATCCACTTGGACTTGAGTTTTGTGCATGGTGACAGATATGGATCTATTTGTAATCCTTTACATATTGACATCCAGTTATGCCAGCACCATTTATTGAAGATGCTTTCTTTTTTCCATGGTACAGTTTTGGTTTTTTTGTCAAAAATCAGGTATTCATATGTGCGTGGATTAATGTCAGGGTCTTCAATTTGATTCCATTGGTCCATATGTTGGTTTTTATACCAGTACCAGACTGTCTTTATTTCTATAGCTCTATAGTATAGCTTGAGGTCAGGGATGGTGATGCCTCCAGAGGTTGCTTTATTATACAGAATTCTTTTAGCTATCCTGGGTCTTTTGTTTCTCCATATGAAGTTGAGTATTTTTCTTTCCAAGTCTATGAAGAATTGTGTTGGGATTTTGATGGGGATTGCATTGAATCTTTAGATTGCTTTGGTAACATTGCCATTTTTACTATGTTAATACTACCTATCCATGAGCATAGGAGATATTTCCGTTTTCTGATATCTTCTTCAATTTCTTTCTTTAGAGATTTAGAGACCTTTCTTATCAAAAAGGTCCTTCACTTGTTAAGTTAGTGTTATTCCAAGGTATTTTATATTATTTGTGGCTATTGTAAAGGGTGATATTTCTCTGACTTCTTTCTCAACCCTTTTATCATTTGTGTATAGGAGGGCTACTGATTTTTTTGAGTTGATCTTGTATCCTGCCACTTTACTGAAGGAGTTTATCAGCTGTAGGAGTTCCCTGGTAGAATTTTTGGGGTCACTTATGTATATTATCATATCATCTGCAAATAGTGAAAGTTTGACTTCTTCCTTTCCAATTTCTATCCCTTTGATCTCCTTTTGTTGTCTTATTGCTCTAGCTAGAACTTCAAGTACTATATTGAATAAATATGGGGAGAGTGGACAGCCTTGTCTTGTTCCTGATTTTAGTGGAATCGCTTTGAGTTGCTCTCCATTTAATCTAATGGTGGCTGTTGGCTTGCTGTAAACCTTTATTATACCTAAAGCTTTATTATGTTTAGGAATGTTCCTTGTATCCCTGATCTTTCTAAGACCTTTATCATGAAGGAATGTTGGATTTTGTCAAAGGCTTCTTCAGCATCTGAGACGATCATGTGTTTTATTTTTTTTCTTTCAGTTTGTTTATATAGTGTATTACATTGACATATTTTTGTATGTTGAACCATCTTTGCATCCCTGAGATGAAGCCTACTTGGTCATGGAGGATAATTTTTTTTATGTGTTCTTGGATTCAGTTTGCCAATATATATATATTTTTTTTTTCCAAGACAGGGTTTCTCTGTAGACCAGGCTGGTCTCAAACTCACAGAGATCCACCTGCCTCTGCCTCCCGAGTGCTGGGATTACAGGCATGCGCCACCACCGCCCAGCTAGTTTGCCAATATTTTATTGAGTATTTTTGCATCAATGTTCATGAGGGAGATTGGTCTGTAATTTTCTTTGTTGTATCTTCTTTGTGTGGTTTGGGTATCAGGGTAACTATAACTGGTATTAGCTCTTCTTTGAAAATCTGGTAGAATTCTGCACTGAAACCATCTGGTCCTGGGCTTTCTTTGGTTGGGAGACTTTTGATGACTGTTTCTATTTATTTAGGGGTTATTGGTCTATTTAAATGGTTTCCCTGGTTTTGATTTAGGTATGTGGTACCTATCCAGAAAATTGTCCATTTCTTTCAGATTTTCCAGTTTTGTGGAGTACAGGTTTTTGAAGTATGACCTGATGAATTCTCTGGATTTCCTCATTGTTGTTATTTCTCCCTTTTCATTTCTGATTTTGTTAATATGGGTGCTCTCTCTTTTGCCTTTTGGTTAATTTGGCCAGGGGTTTGTCTATCTTGTTGATTTTTTCAAAGAACCAACTCTTTGTTTCATTGATTTTTTTTTTTTTGTATTGTCCTTTTGGTTTCTATCTTGTTAATTTCAGTTCACAATTTGATTATTTCCCGGTGTCTATTTCTCCTGGGTGAGTTTGTTTCTCTTTGTTCTAGAGTTTTCAGTTGTGCTGTTAAGTCACTATTGTGAGATTTCTCCATCTTCTTTGTGGTGCATTCAGAGCCATGAATTTTCCTCTTAGTACTGTTTTCATAGTGTCCCATAAGTTTGGGTATGTTATATTCATTGAACTCTAGGAAATCTTTAATTTCTTTCTTTATTTCTTCCTTGACCCATTGGTGTTTCAGGTGGGCATTATTCAGTTTCCATGAGATTGTAGGCTTTCTATAATTTTTCTTGTTGTTGAAGTCTACTTTAAGGTGTGGTGGTTCAATAAGATACAGCTGGTTATCTGTTGAGATTTGTTTTGTGACCAAGCATGTGGTCAATTTATGAGAAGGTTCCATGGGGAGCTGAGAAGAAGGTATATTTTTTTGTGTTAGGATGGAATGTTCTGTAGATATCTATTAAGTCCATTTGAGTCATAACATCTGTTAGGTCCTTTATTTCTTTGTTAAGTTTCAGTCTGGTAGATCTGTCTTTTGGTGAGAGTGGTGTGCTGAAATATCCCACTACTAATGTGTGGGGTTTGATGTGCATTTTAAGCTTTAGTAATGTTTCTTTATGAATGTGGGTGCCTTTGTATTGGGGGCATAAATATTCAGAATCGAGACTTCATCTTGGTGGATTTTTCCTGTGATAAATATGTAATGTCCATCCTGATCTCTTTCTATTGATTTTAACTTGAAGTCCATTTTATTAGATATTAGGATAGCTACACCAGCTTGCTCTTAGGTCCATTTGCTTTTCCCAGCCTTTTACTCTGAGGTAGTGTCTGTCTTTGGAAGTTAAGGTGTGTTTCTTGTATGCAGCAGAAGGATGGATCCTGTTTTCTTATCCGTTCTGTTAGTCTGTGTCTTTTTATAGGTGAGTTGAGACCATTGATATTGATGGATATTAATGACCAGAGATTGTTAATTCCTGTTATTTTTTTTTTGTGTGTGTGGTCATGTTGCATTTTCCTTCTTTGGTGTTTGTTGGTGTGGGATTATCTATTACCTGAGTTTTCCTGGGTGTGTTTAACTTCTTTAAGTTAGATTTTTCCTTCTAGTGCTTTCTGTAGGGCTGGGTTTGTGGACAGGTATTGTCTAAATCTGGTTTTATCATGGAATACTTTGTTTACTCCGTCTATGGTGATTGAGAGTTTTGCTGGGTATAATAGTCTGGGTTGGCATCTGTGGTCTCTTAGTGTCTGCATAACATTTGTCCAGGGCCTTCTAGTTTTCATAGTCTCTATTGAGAAGTCTGGTGTTATTCTGATGGGTTTGCCTTTGTATGTTACTTCGTTTTTTTTCTTTGCAGCTCTTAATATTTTTCTTTGTTCTGTATGTTTAGTGTTTTGATTATTATGTGGCAAGGGGACTTTTTTTTGGAGCCAGCCTATTTGGTGTTCTGTAAGCTTCTTGTATCTTCATGGGTATTTCTTTCTTTAGGTTGGGAAAGTTTTTTGTTTTTGTTTTTGTTTTGTTTTGTTTTTTTGAGCTGAGGATCGAACCCAGGGCCTTGTGCTTGCTAGGCAAGTGCTCTACCACTGAGCTAAATCCCCAACCAGGGAAAGTTTACTTCTATTATTTTGCTGAATATGTTTTCTGTGCCTTTGAGTTGGTGTTCTTCTCCTTCTTCTGTCCCTATTATTCTTCAGTTTGGTCTTTTCATGGTGTCCCAAATTTCCTGGACGTTTTGTGTTACGACTTTTTTGTCTTTAATGTTTTCTTTGAGTGATACATCTATTTTCTCTATTGTGTCTTCAGTGTCAGAGATTCTCTGTTCCATCTCTTGCATTCGGTTGGTTGTGCTTGTTTCTGTAGTTCCTGTTTGTTTAGTCAGGATTTCTATTTCCAGCATTCCCTCAGTTTGTGTTTTCTTTATTGTCTCAATTTCATTTTTCAGATCTTGGATTGTTTCCTTCATCTGTTTAATTACTTTTTCTTGGCTTTCTTTGATTTCTTCCAATTTTTTGTTTGTTTTTTCTTTCATTTCTTTAAGGGAATTTTTCATTTCTTCTTTAATGGAATTTTCAATTCCTCTTTAAGGGAGTTTCTCATTTCCTCTTTAATGGCCTCTGTCATCTTCTTAAAGTCATTTCTGTTTCTTCTGCCTTGGTATGTTCAGGTTGTGATGTTGTCATGTAGGTCTTCATGTTGTTACCTGTGTTTTTGCACTGGCGTCCACTCATCTCTTCCTCTGTTCGGTGCAGGCAGTGTCTGTGTCTGAAGGTGCCTCTCTTGTTCTAATTGTTAGTCTTGGTTCACTAGGAGTTCTTTGTTAAATTGGTGCTGTTGGGCTCTGTTTCTTCTGGAGCAGCTTAGTCCAATCAGTGTTAGTGGGTTCTGTCTCAGGGAGCTGCTGTTCCCAGTTGGTGCAGGGTGAGCTTATGGTTTCAGTGGTTATTAGGTTCACAGGGGTTGTTTTATTTTGTTTTTAGTTTGTTTGTTTGGTGGGGGAGCAGGGAGAGGTAGCTGGCTGGTCCCTGGGACTCCAATGCGTATGGCCTAGGGTCTTATGATTCTGATCTGGTTGGGGGCTGGGCGGTGCCTTCTTTTGTGTTCTCAGGTCAGGATTTGCTCATTCATCAACTCCTCAGCTGATCTTGTTTCCTCAGACTGCAGACTGTAGGATTCTGAATCCTCTCCTGAATGGATCTCAGCTGAGCAGGTTGTTTAGTAGGGTAATCTCACCAACACCTCCAAGTTGTTGGGGTTCCTAGGATCGGCAGCTGGGGCCCTGGGTTGGCCTCAGACAGAGTGTTCGGATCCTTTCTGGTCACCTCTCACGGAGGCTGTGAGCTGCCATGTGGGTGCTGGGAACTGAGCCCGGGTCCTCTGTGACAGCATCCAGTGCCCTTAACCACTGAGCCATCTATCTTCTCCAGCCCCCAGTCCAAAATTACAAAAAAAAAAAAAATCTTTAAGCCTACAAGCTCTGTCCATTCATACTATTCAATCTTCTAGGAAAAATAGCTACAAAGTGCCCAAAATTACCCACAAACTCCCCAGCCCAAGAAAAATAAAATGATTTTGAAATATTAAAAACATGGAAAGGAGCCAACTATGGTGGTGCACGCCTTTAATTTCAGTGCTTGGGAAGCAGAAGCAGGCAGACTTCTGTAGTTCAAGGCCAGCCTGGTCTACATAGTGAGTTCCACGAGAGCCAGAGCTACACAGTGAGACCCTGTCTCACAAAACAAAGAATAAAATAAAGTTAATAACAATAATAACAGAGCCTCAGAGACAGCTGGGAAGAGAGCTTAGCGGTTAAGAGTGTTTGTTGCTCTTGTCCAGGCCTGGAGTTCGGGTCCCAGCACCCAAATCAGGCAGCTCACAAATGCCTGTATCTTCAGCACCAGGGGATCTCATGGGCTCTTCTGGCCTCTGAGGGTCCCGGCATACTCATGGCACCCACAAACATAGACATAAAAATATATTTGCAAAAAATGTTTCAACATGTGTTCAGTGTCATTAGCAACCAGTAGGAAGTCATTACAGTCACAGTGAAATGCCTTTGCTCACCTACCTGACTAAAACAATAAGATTCCGCACATTCACAGCATGTAGAGAACCAGAAAGACTCCTTCTCAGCTAGGAAACATCACATATATGGGAGTATAAGCTGCAATGATCACTTTGAAGAACTATGACCTAACCATTTCCACTGCTGGGAACCAGATTCCCTAAGCCTTCGTTAGTACAGCCAACACAGACTACCGCAGTATAACGGTGGGTAACTGGCATGCGGTGCTCCTTTGGTGGGAAACACTGTTCTAAATGCTTTATACCCGGCGAGGTAGGTAGTATTATCATTTTACAGGGGTGAAAGTTAGATGCAAAGCTATGACGAAGCTTTCCCAGAGCCTGCTTTCATGAATACAGCTGCTAAACTAATACAATATTCACCTTCTCACAAGAATGTTCTCATTCTGTACAAGTGTCATAAGGTTGAAAACCTCAAATGGTAAGCCTGTTGCAGTGATGCACACCTTTAATCTCAGTCTTTGGGAGGCAGAGGGAGACAGATCTGAGTTCAACACCAACCTAGGCTATACAGCCAGTTCCAAACCAGCTACAGCTACACAGAAAGACCTATCTCAAAATAAATTAAACTAAAAAGAAAATAAAGAGAAACACAAACATCAATCCATAGTGAACAAATTAAAAGAATACTTTATACTCTTAATTAATTATAAGATTAAAATAGCCGGGCAGTGGTGACGCATGCCTTTAATCCCAGCACTAGGGAGGCAGAGCTAGGAGGATCTTTGTGAGTTCAAGGCCAGCCTGGTCTATAGAGCAAGATCCAGGACAGACACCAAAACTACACAGAAAAACCCTGTCTTGAAAAATGGGGAGAAAAAAAAAAAAGATTAAAATAGAGGAAGTAAACTGGGCAGTGGTGGTGCACACCTGGAATCCCAGCACTTGGAGGCTGAGGTAGGCGGATCTCTGTGAGTTCAAGGCCAGCCTGGTCTACAGAGCTAGTTCCGGGACAGCCAGGGCTGCATGGAGAAACTCTGTCTAGAAAAACAAAGCGGAACCATAGCTGTTGCCAAATAAATCAGTCTTGTGACTCAGAGCAATAACAAGAACTGAGGAGATAACAGTACAAGCTTGAGGACCTGAGTCTAGGCCCCAGCACCCACATAAACAAAAGAAAACAACAAACAAACAAAACTAGACAGAATGGTACGAAGCTGTATCCTAGTACTAGAAGGGGAGGCAGGGGGATCCTGGACAAGGAGAGGAGGAAGATGTCTGTCTAGCTGAATCTCTGAACTCCAAGTTCAGTGAGCAATCTGCCTCAAAAAATAAGATGGAGTGTGACAGAAGGCATCTCATATCAAACTCTGGTCTGAACATATGGAAACATGAACACACACACACATATACACACACACTCACATATATACACACTCATTCACTCACACTCTCACAATTACAGGTGTACACACACACACACACACACACACACACACACACACACCCCATCACCACTACCAATACAACAAAGTAACAAGAATTAACAATCAGTGGTCATTGATATCTCTCAGTATCAATGGACTCATTTACCAATAAAAAGACATAGACTAACAGAATGTATTTGAACAGGATTCATCCCTTTGCTGCATACAAGAAACACACCTCAACATCAAAGACAGACATTTTCCAAGCAAATGAACCTAAGAAACAAGCTGTTGTACCCATTCAAAGCTAACAGAATAGATGTCAAACCAAAAGTCAAAGGGAAAAAAAATCTACCAGGATGATTTTTTAATTCTTAAAAATTCTTTTTTAATTTCTTAACATCTATGCTCCAAATGCAAAGGCACCTACATTTGTAAAAGAAACATTAGTAAAGCTTAAATCACACATTGACAGCGCATATTGATGGTAGGAGAGTGAAATCCCCTACTCTCACAAACAGATCCTCCAGCCAAAACCTAAGCAGAGAAATACTGGAACTAACAGACATTACAAACCAAATGTAGCTAACAGAAGAATACACCTTCTTCTCAGCACCTTACAGAACTTTCTCCAAAACTGACCACAAAACAAGCCTCAACAGATACAAGAAAACTGGAACAACCCCCTGCATCCTATCAGACCATCACAGTTAAAGCTGGATTTCATCAACAACATAAATAACAGAAAGCCTTACAAACTCATGGAAACAACAACTCTACTGAACAATTACTGAGTCAAGACAGAATAAGAAAGAAATTAAAGGCTTTCTAGATTTCAATGAAAATGAATGTACAACATATCCAAACTTATGGGACACTATGAAAGCTATGCTAGGAGGAAATTTTATAGCACTAACTGCCTTTAATCCCAGCACTCAGGAGGTGGAGACAGGCAGATTTCTGTGAGTTCGAGGCCAGCCTGGGCTACAGAGTGAGTTCCAGGAAAGGCACCAAAACTATATAGAGAAACCCTGTCTCAGAAAAACAAACAAACAAACAAAAACCCTCTAGAACAAAAAGAAGTAAGCTCACCCAAGAGATGGCAGGAAATAATCAAATTGAGGACTAAAGTCAATAAAATAGAAATAAAGAGTACAATACAAAGAATCAATCAATGAAACCAAGAGTTGGTTCTTTGAAAAAAAATCAATGAGATAGACAAACCCTTATCCAAACTAACTAAAAGGCAGAGAGAGAGCATCCAAATTAACAAAATGAAAAAGGAGTTATAACAACAGACACTGAGGAAATCCAAAGAATCAACAGGTCATACTTTAAAAACCTATCCATCACAAAATTGGAAATTCTAAAAGAAATGGATAATTTTCTCAATAGATACCACTTATCAATGTTAAATCAAGATCAAATAAACAATTTAAATAGACCTATAACCGCTAAGGAATTAGGAGTCATTAAGTCTCCCAAGCAAAAAAGCCCAGGACCAGATGGTTTTAGCACAGAAATCTGCCAGACTTTCAAAGAGCTAACACCAACACTCAAGTTATTTCACAAAAATAAAAACAGGAGGAATATTGTCAAATTTATCTTATGAGACCACAATCACCCTGATACCCAAGCCACAGAAAAATTCAACAGAGAAAGAGAATTACAGATCAGTTTCCTGTATGAACGTAAATGCAAAAAATACTCAATAAAATACTTGAAAACTAAATCCAAGAACACATTAAAAAGATCATCCACAGTACCAAGTAGGCTTCATCCCAGAGATGCAAGAGTAGTTCAACATATGAAAATCAGTCAATGTAATCCACCATATAAACAAAAAAAAAGAAAAAGAAAAAGAAAAAGAAAATCACATGATCATCTCACTAGATTCCAAAAAAAAAAGCCTTTGACAAAATCCAACACCCCTTCATGATAAAGGTTGTAGAGAGAATACAAGGAACATTCCTAAACATAGTAGAGTCAATTTACAGCAAGCCGACAGCCAACATCAAATTAAATGGAGAGAAACTCAAAGCAATTCCACTAAAATCAGGAACAAGACAAGGCTGTCCACTCTCCCCATATTTATATAGTACTTGAAGTTCTAGCTAGAGCAATAAGACAACAAAAGGAGATCAAGGGATACAAACTGGAAAGGAAGAAGTCAAAGTATTGCTATTTACAAATGATATAGTATATATAAGTGACCCTAAAAATTCTACCATGGAACCCCTACAGCTGAAACACCTTCAGTGAAGTGGCTTTATATATAATTAACTTGTATATCTCGTGTGGGTATAGTTTCACACAGTCCATGGAAGCAAGAGACAGAGCACCTGGAGGATAAATCTGCAGCCTTTCTCAGATGCAGGGGTTTCGTCTCTACTGACTGGTCCACTCTTGCTGAGCAAAGGGCCCTTTTATTGCTATACAAGGCCTGTAGCAAGTCAATTCCATATTCCAAAACCTCTTATCTAAACCCCCCAGAGGGACAGCGCCAAATGCAAATTCTCAGTAAAGGAATACTATAGTGTTCTGGGTTGCCCTTAAACCACAGGCTTTGATCCCCTAGGAAAACTCTCAGATAAGACTTCAAACAGAAGGTACAGAGCAAACAGGAGGCAGCAATCACAAAAGGCAGATCAAAGCTAGGTACTAACAGTCCAGAGTCAAACCAGTTGTAGCTCTGTGGGAATTTTCCCATTATTAGCTAAAAAAAAAAAAAAAAAAAAAAAAAAAAAAAAAAAGTAGCCCTCCTATATACAAATTACAAACGGACTGAGAAAGAAATCAGGGAAACAGAACCCTTCACAACAGAACCCAAATATCATAAAATATCTTGGGATAACTCTAACCAAGCAAGTAAAAGACTTGTATGACAAAAACTTCAAGGATTTGAAAGAAGAAATTGGAGAAGATATCAGAAGATGGAAAATCTCCCATGCTCATGGATCAGTAGGATTAACACAGTAAAAATGGCAATCTTACCAAAAGCAATCTTCAGATTCAGTGCAAGTCCCATCAAAATTTCAAACAATTTTTTGTTTGTTTATTTGAGGCAGGGTTCCTCTGTGTAGCTTTGGAGCCTCCTGCCTCTGCCTCCCAAGTGCTGGAATTAAAGGCATGTGCCACCACCACCCAGCTTTAACACAATTCCTTACAGACCTTGAAAGGACAATACTCAACTTCATATGGAAAAACAAAAAACAAAACAAACAAAAAAGCCCCCAAATCCGATGTTGGGATAATATTTTTGTATACTATGTAAAGATGTGTCTCTGCATCTCACCTGCCTAAGACACCTTCTGATTGGTTTGATAAAGAGCTGAATGGTCAATAGCTAGGCAGGAGAGGCTAGGTAGGACTTCCAGGTAGAGACAGATACTCTGGGAAAGAATCTGAGGTGGGAGATTCATCAGTCAGATGATGGAGGAAGTCAGATGTACAGTGCTGAGGAGATGAGGAGGAAGTCGGATGTCCAGTACTTAGGAGCAGTAACAAGCAGAACAGATTAAGTGTGGACTCCTAGTAACAGAGGACATGGAGCCTACATCGTTTATCTTCTGTAACCTGGCAAGGCTTCCAGTGGTGGAACTGGAACACCAACCCAGCCACAAAACCTGCAACCTACAATTAGAACCTGCAAGATGTCCTGGGGCAGAACTTATGGATGTGACTAAGCAATGACTGGTCTAATTTGAGGCCCACACCAAGAGAGGGAACCATGCTGATGACCAGGAACTAGAGGCTGGAGAGCCCAGAGACCTAGGGTAGAACCAAACATGACTAGCCAAAAAATAAATTAATAATAATAAAAATAATAATAATAATAATGAAATGATTCCTAATGATGTTTCACTGTACTCATAAATCAGTGCCTAGTCCAGTTGTCAAAAGAGAGGTGCTTAGGATAATCCTTCTGTACAAGGTATTACTCTCACTGGTTAATAAAAAAGCTGATTGGCCTATAGCAAGGCAGGATAAGACTAGGCAGGAAAGCCAAACTGAAAATGCCGGTGAGGGAGGGAAGCAGAGTGGGAGAGAGGCCAAGAAGCAAGATGCTCGAGGACAGGTAAAGCCAGGAGCCACATGTCAATACGTAGACAAATAGAAATGGGTTAATTTAGGCCGGGCGGTGGTGGCGCGCGCACACCTGTAATCCCAGCACTTGGAAGGCAGAGGCAGGTGGATCTCTGTGAGTTCGAGGCCAGCCTGGTCTACAAAGTGAGTTCCAGGAAAGGCTCCAAAGCTACACAGAGAAACCTTGTCTTGAAAAACCAAAAAGAAAAGGAAAAAGAAGAAGAAAAAGAAATTGGTTAATTTAAATGTAAGAGATAGTTAGTAATAAGCCTGAGCTATCAGCCCAGCATTCTGTAATTAATATAGACTTTTGTGTTTATTTGGGACCTGGCAGTCGAGACAGGAAAACTCTGCCTCCATCTACACAGAGGCTTCCTCCAGCAGCTCTTAGTAGCAAATGCAGAGACCCACAGGCCATGATTAGGGAGAGAGGGAGCCCAGGTTGGACATCTCCATCAGATCCCTCCCCTTGGAGCTCAGGGAACCCAACAGGGGAGGGGGAGGAGGAATTGTGGGAACCAGAGAGGTTGAGGACACGAGGAGAACCCAGCCTGAAGAATCAACTAAGCAGGGCTCTTGGGGGCTCACAGGGACGGAAGAGGCGATTGCTGAGCCTGCATAGGTCTGCGGCAGGTCTTCTGCATAGATGTTGTGGTTGTTGGCGTGGTGTTTTTTGAGACTCCTGGCAGTAGAGTGGGGGTGTCTCTGACTCTGCCTGCTCCTGGGACCCTTTTCCTTCACTGGTTCCCTCACCCAGCTTTGATGAGAGGGTTGTGTCTGGTCTTATTGTCTTCTTGTGCCGTGTTCAGCCTGATGTCCCTGGGAGGCCTGCTCTTTTCTGGGGTGAGGGGTGAGGGAGGGGCAGGGAAGTGGGGGGAGCTGGGAGAAATGGATGGAGGGGAGGCTTTGGTTGGGATGTATTTTATTTTATTTTAAAGATTTATTTATTATGAATACAGTGTTCTGCTGATGTGTATGCCTATGTGCCAGAAGAGGGCATCAGATCTCTTTATAAACGATTGTGAGCCACCATGTGGTTGCTGGGAATTGACCTCAGGATCTCTGGAAGAGCAGCCAGTACTCTTAACCTCTGAACCATCTCTCCAACCCCTGGATGTATTTTATGAGAGAAGAATAAATTTTTAAAATTATCTATCACCAGGTGGTGGTGGCACATGCCTTTAATTCCAGCACTCGGAAGACAGAGACAGGTAGGTCTCTGTGAATTCAAGGCCAGCCTGGTCTATAGTGGTGAGTTCCAGGACAGCCTCCAGAGTTACAAAGGAACCCTGTCTTGAAAGCAAAAACAACAACAAAAATTATCTATCATTGCTTCTTCTTTTCGGGGGGATGGAAGGTATTTTTCAAGACAGGGTTTCTCTGGGTAGCCTTAGGCTGTCCTGGAACTCGCTCTGTAGACCAGGCTGGCCTCTGCCTCCCAAGCGCTGGGGTTAAAGGCGTGTGCCACACCGACAGCTTCCATTTCTTCTTTAATTTGTTTTTACTTTTTCTTTGGGGACAACAGAGGGATGTGAACAGATAAAGGAGCTTTTTAAAGCATATAGAAGTTAACCAAGTTGAGGGCTAGGAAATGTAGCTCAGTAAGTAGAGTAGTCTCTCTACAAGTAATGATAGATAATTTTGTTTGTTTGTTTTTGTTTTTCAAGACAGGGTTCCTCTGTAGCTTTGAAGCCTCTCCTGGAACTCACACCGTAGACCAGGCTGGACTGGAACTCACAGAGATCTACCTGTCTCTGCCTCCCGAGGGTGCACAAAGCCCTGGGTTCCATCCCCAGTATTACATGAGAGCAGGTGTGATGGCCTGTGCCTGTAATCATAGTACTTGGGAGGTGGAGATGGAATAAAGACCTTGGTAATCCTTGACCACACAGCAAATTCTAGGCCAGCCTGGGCTACTTGAGACCCTGTCTCAAAAGCTAATCAAATTGAGGCCAACAAAATGGCTCAGTGAGTAAAGGCACTTACCGTGGAGACTCATGATCTAAGTTCAATCCCTGTATCCCACATGAAGAAAGGAGAGAACTAAGTCCCACAAGTCCTCTGAGCCTCACACATGTGCCAGGACATGTGTTCCACAGACTCACATCCACACAATCAGTCAGTCAATACATGCAATAGTTTTTAAAAGTTAGGTATGTTGGGGAAGCAGAAGGTTTACCTATGGCACACAAATCTTCACTACTACTAGGTATTTTTGCCATATAAAAAAAATGAGACACCCCCCCCCAAAAGTCAGAATCTCAAAATTCATGATGTTAGCATTGGCCTTGACTCTGCAATCCATCAGACAATAGTAATGATTTAATAGTAGGCAAGTTGTGTGAATAGGAGGTGCATTTGCCTTTCTTGAAGACATTCAAAACCAGCTGTTCAGTTAACTCTGCAGCTCACATACAATTGAGCCTGTATGATAATGAGTATTCAGAGATGGGTAATTCCTGGGGGGCACTCACCAACCTAAGACAGAGTGCCTGTGTGGCCTGGACAGGTGTCTCCATGACGGGTAAGGTGACCTGCTGACGTCCCACACAACCTAAGTCAGAAGCTCATTTTTTAGTTAAAAAGGAGACCTGTAGGACCCTAGCCCCTGTTTTGGGTAAACTGTTGCCTTGCTTGCTGACCTTGACCTTGATATCCTCCCTATGCTAATTCCCTTCGAGATTTCCACCCTCCTGAACACTTAAGGGAAGTTCCTTGTCTGTGTATCCTGCATATTGGCCGTTAACAGCTTAGATGCAAGATTGTAAAACATCAGAACCCTCCGGGGTTCTCCCATTGTGCTGTAAGCCTGTATTTAAGGCCTCCTCCCTCCTTCAATAAACGGCATTCAGCATTCTAAATAAATAAATATTAAAAAAAAAACAGCTGTTGCAGAATAGAATATTTGTTTAATTATGTTAAACATGTGTTACTGTTTCACCTTGCCTGCCTAAGGCACCTGATTGGTCTAATACAAAGCTGAACAGCCAATAGCTAAGCAGAGGAGAGATAGGCAGGGCTGGGGGAGAGGAAGCCAGGGGCCAGCCAGCCACAGAAGGAGCAGGAAAGCAGCATGGACAGTGAGCAGATGAGGTAAACGAGCCTCAGGGCAGCACACAGAATAATAGAAATACATTAATTTAAGCTAAAAAAAAATAAATAAAAAAAAAAAGCTGGCCAGAAACAAGCCTAAGCTAAGGCTGAGCATTCATAACTAATAATAAGTCTCCATGTTATCATTTAGGGGCTGGCCATCCAAGAAAGCCCCCTACAACCAGCAGAACTGAAAACAAGTTTTCTGGAAAATTTGGTCGACTGGAACTTTCAGTGACAGAACTGAGCATTGGATTTGATTCTTCATTTATTTTATTTAATCTTATTAACTATGATTTTATTTAATCATATCTCTACTCACTACTAGGACTTGGGCCTTGTACATGCTAGGCAAGCGCTCTCCCACTGAACTACAGCCCCAGCTCCAGGGCTGAGCCGCTGGCCACTTCAGATGCCCTCCGACCTCCTGCAGCCTTAGGTCCCTGCTCAGCTCTCCAGTGGCTGATTAAACTTAAAGGATTCCGAGGCTTGGCTTGGATCCTACCCACCTCCGGGTCCTTCCTCCCTGCCGCTCCCACCCCACAGGCCCACGCCGCCTTGCCAGCCATTTCGAGCATATGAGCCATTGCTCACACCTTGCGCCTTGTCTGCGCGCTGATTTTACTGTGGTGCTGGCCACGTGCGCTTGCTCACAGCTTCTGCGCTCAGCCGTCCCTTCTCCTCAATCTTCAGCATAATGTCCCCGGGTGACACAAGTGCTTTGTTTCCCTGCTGCCAAGGGAAGGTGGACACGGTAGGTGGAAGACTTGATCTTCACATTTATTCCACATGGATTTCAAAACACTGATATTTACTCAAGGCCCCCTTTCAGTGGCAAAGTCAACGTTTGCCACAAAGGCTGACCAGGGACGTTAAGGACAGCTGGTAAGAATGGAAGAGGCAGCAGCCTGTGAAGGGAACTTGCCACCGAGCCTGATCATTTGCGTTCCATCCCAAATCACACATGGGAAGAGAAGTGTCACGTGTCTCAATCTGACTATTGGGTTATTGGAACACTAGACCCCAAGGATATGGGAGTCCCCCACCCTGCTGCCCCCAGGAACCTCATGCTGGAGGAAGGAAAAGGTGCAGACCAGAGGGGGAGCTTGTCTCCCGGAAAGAGATCTCCCGCAGTCCTAAGAGCTGGTCAGACCACCTCACGGTGAGACTGAGGCCCAGACAGTGATGGTCAATGGTGGGCTGCACCACGTCTTGGACTGCTTAGAAATGCATATTGTTAGCTCTCTATTTACACTGCAGTCTCACCTCAGGATCCCCAAGATGCATTAGAGGGGGTCACTGGATCTACTTGTCCAGTTCCCTAGGGGCCACACTGAATAAACCTTTTTCTGTTTCCCACTGGTTTTTTTCCCTTGTTTTTTGGCTTTTCCAGACAGGGTTCTCGGTGTGGTTTTGGTGCCCGTCCTGTGATGGCTTTTAGCGGCGCTCTTACCCTGCGAGGAAGTCGCAAACACGACAGAATCCACTAACAAGGGTTTTATTCAGACAAGGAGGGAGGGACAGATGTGACCAGGCCTGCTGAAATGACATGTGTGGGAGAAGGGGGGGACATGACTGGACGACGACAGGACATGGGGCCTGCACATGCGCACAGGCCCACGTGGCTACTCCACGCATGCGCACTGATCACGTGGTCTTGCGGCACAATTACATGACCACACAGCACATACATGTGACCAGAAATGACTAAGTGTCCTGCTGGGGCATGCATGGCCATGGGGGCGTGGCTGGAATTCCAATCATCCTGGAACTCACTCCGTAGACCAGGCTGGCCTCGAACTCACAGAAATCCACCTGCCTCTGCCTCCCGAGTGCTGGAATCAAAGGTGTGCGCAACCACCGCCCAGCTGTTTTCCACTATTAATTCAGTTCTTTTAACTAGCTTATTGGGGATGAGTAGCTGAACCTTGCTTGGGGTACAACCTGTGACAGGGGACACCCAACTCCCAAAAAGTTATCCTCTAACACACACAATCACACCCACTCACCATACACACACACACACACACACCACACACACACATTCACCATACACACTCACACACCACACACACATACCACACACTCGCCATACACACACACACTCACTCACTATACACACACACACCACACATACTCACCACAACACACCACACACACTCACCACAACACACTACACACACACACACACACACACACCATACACACCTCGTTAAAAATAAAGGAAGGGAGCCAGACATGGTGGCTCACACCTTTAGTCCCAGCACTCAGGAGGCAGAGGCAGGCGGATCTCTGTGAGTTCGAGGTCAGCCTGGTCTACAAATCGAGTTCCAGGACAGCCAGGGTCACACAAAAGAACCCTGTCTCCAAAAACAAAAACAAAACAAACAAACAAAAAATCCAAGTGGACAGCTTACGAGGAATGAATGACATCTGATGCTGTCCTCTGGCCTCCAAATACACTTGTACACTCACACACACAACACATACACACACATAAAAAGGGAAAAAAAAAAAAAGAAATAGATGAGTCTTGTCTTAGAAGACAGAGCTGCCAACTCAGAGACCTAGGGTTTGGCTAGGTAGCTGGGTGATGGGAACCCCTCACAATACTGGAAATCTGTGAGGAACTGGGGGGAGGGGGCTGGACAAATGTGAGGAACTCCTGGGCACATCATAGGAAACCGTGGAGATGATGCTGGGTGTGCTCAAGTGACATCCCCACCCCCCACCCCGCGGATGCCTGGCTCTTCTGGTGCCCCCTCTCCATTTCTCCGAAGAGGCAGGAAGTGCCACCTGAGGTTCACTTCCTCTGCCGGATGTTCAGGCACTGCCTAGCTGCTCCCCTCACCCCTGGGACTGTCACATCTACTCTGCAACACTTTCACTTCCCCAGGTCTCCAACCCTGGCCCCAAGCACAAGAGAGCACCTGGTCTGGGGCGGTGGGGAAGGAAGAGACCCAGAGAAACACACACACACACACCCCACAGAGGCAGAGGGACCCAGAGAAAGAAAGAGTCCCAGAGGAAGAAGGGCACAGAGAGGAGAGAGAGAGAGAGAGAGGGGCGGAGCCAGTGGACAGTGAGGTCAGAGTGTCTGTGAGGTTGGCCCCTGCAGAGACAGCCCTGAGGCCCCAGGACAGATGTGGGTAGAAGTCCATCAGGAGCCCCTGTGCACCCTCCCAGAGCCATGAACACCTGCGAGGAACCACCCGTTGTGTCCTTGGTACCCACACATTCCAAAGACCCTCAGGTACTTGCCCTGTGTGCCCTGTGGAACCCAAGAAGAGGATGGGGCCCAGCTGACAGTCTCTATGAAAAGCGCTGGGTGGAGCTCCACCCCTGGAACTTCCTCTTTCTCTGCCCTCTTCCTCTGCGCCTCCTCTCAGTCTCTCTTCCTTCTCCGACCATTATCCCCCTTGTTCCCTGTGGCCAACACCTCTTCTGTCTGGGGTCCTCGAGTGGGTCGCTCCCCATCTAGGCGAAGATGTCAGCCCAGGAGAGTTGTCTCAGCCTCATCAAGTACTTCCTCTTCGTTTTCAACCTCTTCTTCTTTGTGAGTTTCCTCAGGGCTACCCAGTGGGGTCCCAGGGACACCGTGGCCCTGGGGTGGCCTGCAGTCTTCTCTTCTCTCCCCTAGGTACTAGGCGGCCTGATTTTCTGCTTTGGCACCTGGATCCTCATTGACAAGACCAGCTTCGTGTCCTTTGTGGGTGAGGGGGCTGGGCAGTAAGGGAGGGTCTTCCTGGGGTAGATCTGTCCCAGAACCCCACCCAAGGCATCTCCTGGTATCTCCTTTGCCCCAGAGGCCCTCAGTACTTACCAACTTCCCAGACAGGACTCAAATTCTAGAGTCCCACTGGCCGCTGCCACCTTGCCTCTGTGGCCCATGTCTTCCCTGAAAGACAGGACATGTAAACTGGACATGGTGGTGCATGCTATCATTCCAGCACTCAAGAGGTGGAGCTGGAGGATCAGGAGCTCAAGGCTACACAGTTGGAGGCCAGGCTGGGCCCTGTGAGATCTGACTCAAAACAGCCATAACAAAAAATGAGGCCATGATCACAAACAATAATAACAGAAATACTTCCTGGGTCACATCTTGAACTGGGGCTCACAGTCCCTCCCTTCTTGAGGTTCACTCTTGCTGGGTGTCACACAGCAGGGAAGGGGAAGGGCAGAAATCACAGTAATAGCAAGGAAACTGCTAATGAAGTGGGCATTAAAACCATAGCGACTTGGCCGGCGGTGGTGGCGCACGCCTGTAATCCAGCACTCAGGAGGCAGGTGGGCGGACCTCTGTGAGTTCCAGGCCAGCCTGGGCTACAGAGTGGGTACCAGAGAAAAACATAGCGACTCATATTTATATGCTGAAATGGTTCTCATGTGTACCTCAGAACAATTCTAGGGTGTATGTATGTGATGGCTCACATCTGTCATCCCAGCACATGGGAGGTGTAGGCAGGAAGATCAGAAGCTCCAGGTCACCCCTGGCTACAGAGTGAGTTCAAGGCCAGCCTGAGGTACTTGAGACTCAGGGTGGGGCAGAGCCAGAGGCCCAGGCAGATTCTGAGTAAGGGAGGTGGGGATCCAAGAGATGGAGCTCTGCCTGGGCAGCCTAGTGGAGCTGCCATTTCCCAGCCCACCCTCACTGACTTTCACCACCTTAGGCTTATCCTTCGCACCACTGCAGACCTGGTCCAAGGTCCTGGCTGTCTCGGGGGTCCTCACCATGGCCATGGCCCTCCTGGGTTGTGTGGGGGCTCTGAAGGAGCTGCGTTGTCTTCTGGGGCTGGTGAGTAGCATCCCCATCCCATTCCTGTTCCACCTCTCAAGGCCTCTTCCTCCCTCACATCCCTCTCCACTTTGTCCTCAGTACTTCGGGATGCTACTGCTCCTGTTTGCCACACAGATCACCCTGGGGATCCTCATCTCCACTCAGCGGATCCGGGTGAGCTTACCAACACTATCACCCCAGCCGTGGAGGGGAGGGGCAGGAGTAGAGAGGGAAAAAAGGCATGTGGGCCCTGCCACCAACCAGGAAGCTGAGTCACAGAGCAACATACATATATACACAGAGACAGTAGAGGAAGACAGGGACAGAGACACTCAGAAAGGGAAAGCTGCCGTGGTGGTGAGTGTGTCCAGGCTAATATAGCCCAAAAGTCCAAGGCTAGCCTGGACAACAGAGCGAGGCCATATCTATCAAAAAAGAATAGGCCGTGAGTGGTGGCACACATCTTTAATCCCAGTACTCTGGAGGAAGAGGCAAGCAGATGTCTGTGAGGCCAGCTTGGTCTATACAAGCAATTTCTAGACAGGGTTTCTCTATGTAGCTTTGCGCCTTTCCCGGATCTCACTCTGTAGACCAGGCTGGCCTCGAACTCACAGAGATCCGCCTGCCTCTGCCTCCCTTGTGCTGGGATCAAAGGCGTGCGCCACCACCGCCCGGCTCACAGACGACTTCTACTTGGTAGCATTTATTCAGCTTGCCTACCATTCATGAGGTGGTGGTCGGTTTGGTCCCCAACCCTGGATACCAGCACCCAGAAGATGGTCAGGAGGATCAGTTCGAGACCAATGTGGGCTACAGGAAAATAATTTTATTGAATAATTTTATTCCAAAATGAAATTTAAACTTTTTTTAAAAAGGAAGCAATGGAGACCTAAAGACCCTTAGAAACACCTCTGAGATTCTGAGAAAGAGAGCCACTGGCAAGGGTGGTACAGTTTTGCTCCTGGGGGGAACACCATGGGCGGGGCTGGGGCGCTCGGGCCAATTCAGTCCATCCCACCTACACCCTCTCAGCTGGAGCGAAGGGTACAGGAGCTGGTGTTGCAGACGATCCACAACTACCGCGCGAACCCGGATGAGACAGCGGCTGAAGAGAGCTGGGACTACGCGCAGTTCCAGGTGTGTGAGCTCACTACATCTCTTGTCTCGGACAGTTAACACCGGGGCTCTAACGTGGCTCCAAAATCTTAGCTTCAGCCTGGGCTTTAAGGAGACTGCGTCTGTGCGGGCCACAGGCCACCTGTTCCCTCATCCCCCAGATGACAGCATCATTGTCTGCGTGTAACTAAGTCCCCAACCCCTAGACCCTGAGGTTCCTCCACCCTACTCCCAAAATTTCTGTGCGAGGGACTTCCGCATCCCACCCATCCCGAGACAGAATCCAACCACCCACAATCTCAGGTTCACCGGATGCTCCTCCCCTGAACCCAGGTCACTTTGGCCCCATCGTATCTCCGTCCAGCCCATTGCCACTTAGATATCCATCATCCCTACCCGGCTCCCAGGCCTGGCTGCACACCTACACCCGTGGCACCGGGCGCCTGACTCTGTCCCCCCACCCCATCAGCTGCGCTGCTGCGGCTGGCACTCTCCACGGGACTGGATAAGCGCCCGCGTGCTGAGAAGGAACGAGTCTGATGAGCCCTTCGTGCCCTGCTCCTGCTACAACTCCACGGCGACCAATGACTCCTCGGGCTTTGATAAGCTCTTCTTCTCCCAGATTAGCCGGCTGGGGCCGCGGGCGAAACTGAGGCAGACCGCTGACCTATGCACACTCCCCGCAAAAGCGCACATCTACCGCGAGGTGGGACAGGCGGCAGCCCGCAGCTCTGGGCCAGGCCAGGCCGTGTTGGGGCGGGACACTGGAGAAGTGGGCCGTCGAGTGGGCGGGACTTTTAGGGTGCGGAGTCTTAGGAGCGGGCAGGGCTTGGAGGGTGCGGCTAATATCAAAGGCGTGACCTCAGAAGGCGAGGAGGAGGAGGAGGAGGTTAGGAAAAAAGAAAGAAGGGCGCTGGCTAAAGCTTGGACAAGAAGTCTTGGGTACCTAGGCGTTGGGTACTGAAAGAGGATCTGGAGGCCCCTGGGCTTGAGGGTGAGTTTCAGGAGCAAACGTGGCCCTCACATGTTTCCTGCACCCCCAGGGCTGCGCGCAGAGCCTCCGGAAGTGGCTGCACAACAATCTCATCTCCATAGTGGGCATCTGTCTGGGAGTCGGTCTTCTTGAGGTGACTTGACCCCGCCCCCGTCAGTGATTGGTCTGGTTTCCCGTTGCCGAGGAAACGCTTGCTTAGCCGTAGGGTCTCCATCTATCGCCACACTAGCCTGAGGTGGGGCGGAGACCTGGCTTCTGCAAACTCCTGGCCGTACGCGTGCGCTGCCCCTCCCCTCTGCCGCAGGTGAGCGGGATGGCGCTGTGTCTGCAGCTACATCGTAGAGCTTTCAGCCGAGAGCCGGTGCTGCCGCTGCCGGGAGCCGAGGGTTCGAGCCCTGTTCCCGGGCTAAGCGCTGACGGCAGCGGCGGGCGCTGGGGCGGGCTCAGCAGCAGCACGGGACGCAGCAGCACCCCATGGGGCACCAGGGGCATGGCGGGTGCCTGCCCCACATGGGGGGACAAGGCTCCACAAGGCAAGCTACCCATGGCTCTGGGGCCCTGGCCGCTGTGGGATGCGGACGAGGAGCCGCCCGAGACCGAGAGCTCAGGCGCTGAGGCGGAGGCCGGGGCCCCGGCGGAGACTGCCGAGGCTCGGGAATAAAGTTCCGTGGCTGTCTCTGAGCTTCCTCCTTTTCAGACGGCCGCAGGGCTCCCGCTCTCCGCGCCGCCAATCACTCCCCGCTCCTATGAACGCCCACTTTCTGCCTCTCCCTTCCTTCGGGTAGCGCCCCTTCTGCAACCCTGAAGCTTCTCCTTTCTCCCGCAGCTCGGCTTCATGACGCTCTCAATATTCCTGTGTAGAAATCTGGACCACGTGTACAACAGGCTGGCACGGTACCGCTAGGCCCCAGCCCGCCCCATCCGCACCCATGCACCTCCATGCAGGCAGGAAATGTTTCCTTCCTGGCTGGTCTTAGGCTGGAGCCCGTACCTCGGGACTCATTCCCTGGGGAGCCAGGTGTCGGCCCTCACAGACAGCCATCACTTCCCTCACGGGGCCAGGGCCTTCCATCCGTCCCCAGCTTCCTTCCCCATTCCCTCCTCCCCACACCATCTGTCTGCCACCTCCCACATGACACCTCAAATAAATCCCTTTCGTTTTTGGTAAAAATAGCTTTATTCTCCTTCGGAACATAAACCATCATTCTTGGGGAAAGGAAGGTGGCAGGCTGGTCTGAGGCTCATTTAAAATGGGGACAAGATTAAGAAGTCCCACCCCACTGCTTGCCTAGCTGAGATAACATTACATCCTTAACACCGTGTATAAATATCTCCTTATATTAAAAAAAAAAAAAAAAAAAAAAATCCGGGTCCCACTTCACTCTGCTCTCAGCTAGAAAACAGTTATCTTCAATTTGTGACATTCCAGATCAGAGCAAGTGTGGAGGAGAGGCAGACATTGGGGGGGGGGGGGACAGGAAGGGTACAAGGCAATGAGTAACATCCCCCACATAGCCCAGCTCCCTTTTCCAGGAGAGCCAAGAGGGGCCCTTGTAGAACAGCCAGTGCTGTTCCTGTGGGTGTGCACTCCTGTCCCCAATCCCTCATGCTGGGGAGTGGTGTGTCCTGTCAAATGCTCCCTGTGAGGCCCCGTATTGGAGCTCTAACCTCAGACAGCTCATTCAGCTCAACAACCAAGTTTTGGGGCTCCCTTCTGACAGGAGCCAGCCCCCATTGCTCGAGCTTCTGAGATCAGACCTTTTTGTTTTTATCATGCCCCCCTCTCCAAGCGAGGGGTACAGGGAAAGCCAAAGGGCCCTTCCTGGGAAGGGGTGTTGTGAGGGAGACCAGCAGTGGGCCCCATCAGTCCCTGACCAGGCGGTAGATGTGGTGTTGGGCTCCTCGTTCACTGGTGGAGACCTCGAAGACGTAGGCAGTACACAGCAGCAGTTCCTGAGTGTCCCTGTTTGTCACCACCTGCCAGGACAGGATCATGCTGTGGCGGGGGCGGCGTGTGCCCGTGTGTGTGCATGCATGTGTGTGTGGTGGGACCCCTGCCCACCCCTAGTTATCAAGGTCTTTGGCCTCTTCCCACCTCCCAAGAAAGGGACGCCTGCCATGCTATGCACCCCAAGTAGAAGGGATGCCCTGCAGGTCAGGTTCCTTGGGCAAAGGGGTCACCCCTCAGCTGAGAGCTGGCAGGGAGGGGCCTCCCCATCACATCACATTCCTGAGAAAAGGGGTCTCCACTATGCTACTGGTAAAAGGATTAGAGATCATATTTGTACAACCCCCAAATCAAAGGAACACCCACTAGCTCTGGACCCCTCACGTAAGCCAGATGCTTGGAAGCTGAGGTATCTTCAGCTGCCCTAGTGAGGATGGGCTTTCCACATGGGACAGGTGAATTCCATGTCGTTGTAGTAGAGTGCCCCACCCCATCAGGTCCTAGAGGAGGGGAGCTCATCTTTGGCATCCACACTGCCTGGCTGGCAGAGCGGTGGTTCAAGGCTGCTGTGGAGCCCCTAGGGGCTGAGGGGCTGCTGAAGGTCTGTCCTGCCTGCTCTAGTATGTCACCTGGAGGATGGTGAAGTTCTCCAAGACACTATTCATCATGTAGCGTTCAGGCAGCTGCCGCAGCTTGTGCAGGAAATTAACCAGGTACTCACACATGGGGGAGCGCAGCAGGCGGTACACAAAGCGCCCATCCTCCAGCTGGGCCCGCTCTGTCTGGGGACGGGAAACACGGTGGCTGAGAGAAACAGCGGCCCACCCTAGGAACCAGCCAGAGTACTGCAAGCACCCCACCTTTAATGACCAGAGCCCTTGGGTGTTCAACTCTGAACCTGCAACCGGAACCTTCCATCTCCTCAGAGTCATGATCTGAAACCTCACAACTTTCTAACACCCTTGATAATATCTCCAAGCAGAGAGCAAGTCCCCACAGTCCCTCAAGTGTACGCCTATCTCCTCATTCCAGACTCCTACAACACTCTTAAGAACCTTTTTCATCTTGTAGATTCAATCTCTACACCTTTCGACCCTTGAAATGAGCCCTAGCTGTTACTTTTAGCTGCTTATTCCTGTTTTGTTTGAGATGGGGTCTCATGCAGCCCAGGCTAGCCTGGAACTCCTTATGTAGCTGAGGATAGATTTGAAACTCCCGATGATTAGTCTACATGGTGCAGGGCAAACATTCTACTAACTAAACTACATCCTCAACCTTCTTTGGAGTTAATTCCCAGCACACGACGCACTAAACTGCCAGAGGTTGGAATGGCCCTACCGCGCACACACCCACATGCCTGTGACCACTTACTCCTGATGCATGCTGCGCCCTAGCCCTGGGCCTCACCTCCACCTTCTCCACCACTTGCTTGCCAAAAGAGCAGACCTTGGAGGAGCAGGTAAGTGTCATGAGCTCCCGGCTCTCATATTGGCTGCTCACTCCATAGAAGCCACCGCTGCCTCCACTGGTCTCTGCCTCTTCACCACTTGGGCCCCAGTTCAGGTCCGCCTGAGAGATGAGATGAAGAGGCACAGGTGAGCTGGGGAAACCTGACAAATTCTGACCTGGAGCCTGGCTCCCTGAGCTGCACCCACTTGCTCATGCCCCCACCCCGTCTCAGCTTCCAAAGTCACCAAGTCAGTATATGTGCTCTGTAGAAGACCCACCCCATGTTCCAGGACTAGAGAAACAGGGTCCCCAGAAGAGTCCTGACCCTCACTCTCTAGGAACCTGGGATCCAGAGAACCCAACTTTTTGCCTGAATCCCCTAGATCTAGAGTTCAGCCTAGGCATAATAGTGCAAGCTTATAATGCTAGCACTTGGGAGGTTGATGCAGGAGGATTGTGAGTTTGAGACCAGCATGGTCTCCACACAAGAGAAAAACGGTGTCTCAAAATGGAAACACCACAGAATGTGGTTGAGGTCTGAAGACTAAGAAAATGAGAGAGGATAAAAAGGGGGACTTTAGCTTCTGACAAGGGCCTCGTTACTACTGGTTCCGTATCCTCCCACACCACCCTAACCCCCAGTGGCTGTGAAAGCAAGTGGTTTGACTACCCACTATCAGCAGGGCCAGGCTCCTGAGAACACTGTAGCCTCTGCTCTCTGCCAATCCTCAGGAATGCACCTGTGCCCATCATCCAAATGGCAGACAGGCAGGACAGGCCTCAAAGCCTGCGGCACCCCTGAGAAGCAGATACGGCCTGTTCTCTGTCCTGACTTACGCTGCAGCTCCTTGGCCAGGACACTCTATTCAGAGTGACTCCACCACCACCCCAGCAACAGGGCATTTTGATGCAGGACAAATCCCCATGGTAGCCCACAGCTGGAACCCTAGCATTTGGGAGGCTGAGGTAAGAGGACTATTGGTTGGAGGTCAGCCTAGGCTATAATGTGAAGGAGAGTCTGTCTCAAAAAGGATGGCACATGCCTTTAATCCCAGCACTCAGAGGCTGAGGCAGGAGGATGTCTGGAGTTCAAGATCAGCCTGGTCTACAGCAGGAGTTGCAGAACAGGGAGAAAGGCCTCAGCAGCTGCCTTCTCACGTCATCAGGAGCTGGAGGAGCCTCTGAACCCTAATAATGGCCAGCCTGTAGCAGCCCCTCAGAGCCATCTCAGGCCTCCACCCAGAAAGCTTAGTGGTTTTGTTGTTTTTGTCTTTTTTCAAGATTTATTAAGTTTTATGTTCATGACTGTTCTGCTACATGTATGTCTGAGCACCACATATGTGCAGTACCCTCAGAGGCCAGAAGAGTTCCTCTGGTACTAGAGTTTCAGACACATGTGGGTGCTGAGAATTGAGCCCATGTCCTCTGGAAGAGCAGCCAGAGCTCTTAACTCTAGCCCTCTGTTTGTTGTTTGTTTTGTTTAGTTTGGTTTGAGCTAAGGTCTCCCTAAGTCATCTAGGCTGTCCTTGATCTCTGGATTCTCCTGCCTCAGACTCTTGATCACTGGAATGACAAGCATGTACCATGATACTAGGCTCAAAAAGCATTATAACCAGACACCCAGGGGAACCAAACTGACTGAAATCTACTGTGGATTTCCTTTCAGGACCAGACACCCTGAGCTCGTCGGTGTCAATCATGTGACTGCACAGAAAATCAGGTGGGCCTCAGAAAGAGGTGCTCTCAGCCACAGTCCTCCATGACCCTAAGATCTGCAGACCCTCGGCTCCATCCTATGACGGAGGCCTTAGGAGGCACTAACACTAACCTACAGTCTCGCATACACTGTTTTGTACAGAATATTGTTTTAAGGTGTGTTACATTTGTTTATGCAGTGGAGTACTACTCAGCAGAGAAAAACAATGACAGCATGAAATTTACAGGCAAATGGATAGAACTAGAAAAGATCATCCTGAGTGAGGTAACCCAAACCCAGAAGGACAAACATGGTATGTACCCACTCATAAGTGGATTCTATATAAAGCAAAGAACAATCAGACTGCAACCCACAGAACCAGGGAGGCTATATATATGGCAGGGGGGACCCTACGATGACTGTGGCTTATAAGTTTTGGTTTTAATCAATTACTGAGCAAGCCTCAATGAAACATTTCACTATTAGGATAAGAATTTATACTGTATCAAGCTGATAACAGAAAATTTAATTAATTAATTAAAAAAATTCTTAGACAAGCCAAAAAAAAAAAAGAGTAAGTCTCTGTGTGTGATTTATTTGGGAGCTGGGTGGCAGCCCCTCAAAGAGCAAAGAATAAAGAGAAAAAAAACAAACAAAGAAAAAAATTACAGTGCTTGTTTTGCTCTGTTTTTGTTTCTGAGTGTGGCCCTCCTTGTGCCTGGCTGACAAACACCCTGACTTGGGAGCACTCACACTCACCCAGAACTTGACCAGAAAGAAGGCATGGGGCGGCCCTCGGTCATACAGCTCCCGGAGACCGCCCTTCTTCTCAGGGAACTTGTCGTAGATCTGCCGTACGTCCACACTCTCCAGGGGCGGTGCTCCGGGACTGGGACACTGCTGACTGATGTGGACAAACAGGTGCCTCTGGAACTAGAGATGACAGGTAAGAGGACCAGGGCTAGACCCAGATCCTCACCCAACAGACCTACTGGCCAGCACATGGCCACACCTGGGGCCACATCCAGCCCTGTGGCCCCAGCAATCTGCCTATTCCTCCTCTGCCCCCACTGTCCCACGAGCTCATATCCTCTTCCATTCTCTGGCCTAGCCTCTCCAACATTTTTCATCCCTTACACAGCTCTAGAGCTGACTCAGTCCCCAGAATCCAGTGCCTGCCCCTACTCTGTGCAACACTGCCAGCTCCCACCATATTATTTCACCAGCTCCCACCAAATTTTGTCATTCATATCCTTGAAAATTCCATCTCTGTTCATGAAATTTACAATGTTGCACCCAGCAAACTCCTACATACCCTCAAAGCCCAATTTACACATGTCCTTTCAGGGAAAACTTCACCAGCTCCCCAGGGAGATCACCTCTGGATACATAAGAACTAGACATGTGGAGTATTAGTTAAAGATGTATTACATGTTTATGTTGTGGAATATTTGTTTAATGATGCAAAGATGTGTTGCATTCTTTTATGTTGCATTTGTTTAACTCTGTGAAGCTGTGTTATTTTGTCTGTCTGAAACACCTGATTGGTCTAATAAAGAGCTGAACTGCCAATAGAGAGGAAGGAGAAAGGATGGGCCGGGCTGGCAGGCAGAGAGAATAAATAGGAGGAGAGGATCAAGGAGTGGGAAAAGGAAGAGAGGACTCCAGGGGCCAGCCACCCAGGCACAGAGCCAGCCATGGAGCGAGATGTAAAGGAAGGTATACAGAAATAGAGAAAGGTAAAAGCCCAGAGGCAAAAGCTAGACAGGATAATTTAAGAAAAGTTGGCTAGAAATAAGCCAAGCTAAGGCCGGGCATTTGTAAGAAAGAATAAGTCTCTGTGTATTTATTTACTCTGTCCCCACAGAGTAAAAGAAACCAACACCACCAGACAGGCTGGTTATATGCTAGTACTAGTCTTGGTGCTGGGGCTAAAAGACCACTGAGTCTGTTGGAAGAGGGAATGGGGGGGTGGGTTGGGAGGAGCAGGCTGTGGGGGTGGGAGCAGGGAAGAGAGGGGGATCTACGGTTGGTATATAAAATGAATATAAAATTTCTTTTTAAAAAAAGACCACTTGGGGGCTGGAGGGATGGCTCAGAGGTTAAGAGCACTGACTGCTCTTCCAGAGGTCCTGAGTTCAATTCCCAGCAACCACATGGTGGCTCACAACCATCTGTAATGAGATCTGGTGCCCTCTTCTGGCCTGCAGGCACACATGCTGTATACATAATAAATAGTCCCTGAACTTTCAGAGTTCAGTCTACTACAGCTTAAATCAACTTACTTACAGATAACAGAAATGTCAGGAATAATTACGCTATGAAAAATATCCTGGCAAGTATAGAAAAAGGCTCAAAAGTGATGGTCCGTGAACGAGGTATGATGGTATAAGCCCGCAAGAGAGGTGGCTCACAACCACCTGTAACTCCAGCTCCAGGGAACTGGATACTCTCTTCTGGCCTCTTTGGATAACTTGCAATACACACACACACACACACTTAAAAAAAGTCTAATAAAAAAGACAGCACATGGTACTTTTTAACAGAAGGCTTGGGAAAGTCCCATGAGAAGATTAAGCCAGAGTCACTCACAGCCAGACCCAGAGAAGGCCCTTAGCAGACTGTGGGGAAGGCAGGCGGAAAGGCACCGCGGCAGGAGGGCCACGGTAAGCACACAGACAAGGACGCAGCAGGAGCAGGTTCAGATGGCACACGGGTTGGTGAGCAGCTGGGAGGCTCCAGCCTCTGCTCCAGCTGGGATGCCAAGGGGTGCTTTCAGCTTTGCCGTGGACATTTCTCCTTTTGGTTTTTAGTTTTTGTGTATATGCTAGGATTTTTTTGGTTTTGTTTTTGTTTGTATTTTTTCCATTTTGTACTAGGGTCTCACTCTGTAGCTCCACTGGCCTATAACTCAGTTTCTCCGGCATCTACCAAGTGCTGGGATTGATTAAAGATGTGCACCACCACACTCGGCTCCTCTTCCTGGTTTCTGGGACAAGGTAACTTTCTTTTTTTTTTTTCAAGACAGGGTTTCTCTGTAGCTTTGGAGCCTGTCCTGCATTAGCTCTGTAGACCAGGCTGGCCTCGAACTCACAGAGATCCACCTGCCTCTGCCTCCTGAGTGCAGGGATTATAGGCGTACGCCACCATCGCCCGGCTAAGGTAACTTTCTATAGCCAATGCTAGCTTTGAATTCACTATTATAGAACAAATTGGTTTTTGTGTTGTTGTTTTTTTTTTTGAAACAAGGTCTCTCTATGTACCCTGGCTGTTTTGGAACTCTCTCTATTATAGACCAGGCTGGCCTGGAACTCTCAGAAATCCTCCTGCCTCTGACTCCCAAGTGCTGGGATTAAAGGAGTGTGCTGCCATGTGCCCCCATGCCTGCTTGTTTTGTTGAGACAGTGTCTTGTGTGTTCCTGCTTGGCCTCAAAACTCCCAGTGTAAAAGAGGGTAACCATGAGTCTCTGATCCCCCTGCCTCCACATTCAGGGTATTGAGATAGCACCGCATGCACCACCACACCCAGTGTATGCAACCCTGGGGATGTAACCCAAAGCTTCACACATGCTTATACTCTACCAACCGAGCTGAATCCCCAGCCTTCAGACTGACTTCTGAACTAAAAGCAATACTGCTCCAGGCTCCAGGGTTCTGGGATCACAGACTTCCAATGTAAGTCTCACCAGCACCACCCTTTTTAGTAACCTTGACAACCTGGTGGATGGCATTAGTGTGGTTTCAGAAACACTGCATGCAGTGAACTACATACACTTCCTAGGCCTCTGCAGTTAGGTGTGAGCACATGACTAAGACCTGGCCAACAGGATGTGAACAGACCTGTGAGTAGCTTCATTCAAGCCCAGCTCATAAAACCTGGGCACAGGAAATCCTATACTCTCCCTTCCTCCATCTGCTGGCTGGATGCAGAGAACCCAGAAAATTCTATAACTCTAGAAAATAGCAGAGCCACAAAATGGCAAGGGCCAGGTCCTGAATCACTGGGGCAACACATGTGTTCAGACTACCTGCTGAGAATACACACGAAAAGCTGGGCACCACAGCACATGCGTGTCACCCAGCCCTCAGGAAGCTGAGATAGAAAGATCACAAAGTTCAAGGCTAGCCTGAGCTACAGAGCGAGATCCACCTTAACAATAAACAATGAGAAAAAAAGCAGAACTATGGCTCTTTCCAGGTCCTTAGTGTGTTACTACAAAGCCTGTCAAACAGCAGGAAACCGCTGAAGATGATGAGTGTTCGAGTCCCAGAACACCGTAACAGCAGGCTTGGCAACATGTGCCTACAATGTCAATGCTGTGGAGGAACAGACAGGTGTAGCCCAGGCTCACTGCTCAGCCAGCCTGGGATACTGGGTAAGCGCAAGTGTAATGAGAGACCATCTCAAAACACAAGGTAGACACAACTCAAGTTGGCCTCTGGTTTCCACATGTATAAATCAGAAAGAAATCCTGCACAGAACAGAGCAGGCGTCTGAATGCGCCCTGCAGGTGATGCTGCTGACGGTGGGGACAGCTGCTGTCTTCTCTGCCTCACTTCTCTGCACTACAGCATCACCCAGAGACTGCCCAGGCTTCACTCACCGAGTCCACTGCATCCGGTGGTTCCACAAAAGCTGAGAACTCCACCAGCTGCAGGCGCGCGGTGCCCAGGGCCCGAGCCTGCCAGGCTGGGGGAGACGGAGCAGGTGGGGGCAGGGGCGAGAGGGCCGGGGGTGGTTCATACCCTAGAAAGAGAAGAAAGAAGAATTGCTCACAATGATGGACTGTTTGGGCCACTTCCACTGACAGCTCTAAGGGCTAGGGATGGACAGGCAGCTCCTGTGGCAGAGTGCCTGCCCAGCATGCAGGAAACCCCCGGGCCCTTTCCCTAGCTCGACCTTGGAATAGGAGCACACACCATCCTAGCACTTGGGAGGTGTCTTGTGACAGTGTGAGCATGAGTTCAGTCATACTCCGCTACAAAGCAAGTTCCCACCCTGGGATACACGAGACTGTCTCAAAAAAGAAAAAAGCGGGGAGAATGGCCCTGGAGCGATGTCTCAACTGTTAAGAGCACTGGGTGCTCTTTCAAAGACCTGGATTCACAAGTCTGTAACTCCAGTTCCAGGGGATCTAGTGTACTCTCTTCTGGCCTCTGAGAACACCAGGCGCGCGCACGCGCGCACGCACACACACACACACACACACACACACACACACACACACACAGCACACCTAAATACATGCAAGCAAATCACTCATACACATAAATCTTTAAAAAAAAAAATAGCTAAATTTCCTCCAGGTTCCTACACAGCTAAAGGTGGCCATACAGTCCTTGCCAATGTGTCAGAAGGAATCCACCAGAAAAGAATTCAAGAGGCAAAATTTGAGAAGAAAGCTTTTGGCCTGGACCAAGTCCAGCTTTCCAGGGGTATGGCAGAGCTGCGGCAGCCAGGTTGGCACAATGAGGCAGAGGCCAAGTGAACTCTAGAGACACCTGGCCTGAGATGACTGAGCTGGCAAGCCCCCTTCTAGACCTGCATCACCTGGAATCATTGAAGCCTTTACTTTTCCTTGTATTAATTTGGATAGTCTGCTATGTTATGGAGTAATTGTTCAACTAGGCAAAGATGTGTTACATGTGTTTAGGCTGCATTTGTTTAACTGTGTAAGGGTGCGCTGCATGTGTGTTAATTAAATACAATTAAGCTGGGCTCAGAGAGGTGAGGTTAGCAACTAGCTGACAGGAAGTAGCAGGGAGGCGCTGAGCACGGTTTTTCAGTTGGTTGGTGTGGGCAGGAGTGGCTTCCCAGGATGCCAGCTAAGAGAGAAAGCCAGTGCCACTCCAGCTGAGCTCACAGGTTTTCGCCCAAGCCTTTGAATCTCAAGTTTTATCAGAATGATAGAGATTTAGTTAAAACTACCCTTAGCAGCAGCACCCAGTCGTTGTCCGAGGGAACAGAATTCCCTCAAGTTACAGCCTTGGTTCTGGGCTGCCAGTGGTGTCAAGTGCGGCCACCGTAAGGGCGGTAAAGCACCACTGCCATGAACTGGTGAACATGGCAGCTTCCAAGAGCTGTAACTCAGCACTGGGTGGGTAGGTTTAGGAGGGAGGGCCTTGCCAGAGAAAGTGTGCCACTGGGAGTGGGCTCTGAGGTTTCAAAGCCCTACACCATTCCCGGTTTGTGCTCTCAACTTTAAGCTTATGGTTCAAGATGTGAGCCCACAGGCCGGGCGTAGTGGCGTGTGCCTTTAATCACAGCACTTGGGAGGCAGAGGCAGGCCAGCCTGGTCAACAGATCGGGTTCTAGGACAGCCAGGGATACACAGAGAAACCCTGTCTTGAAAATAGATGAGTAAGAGATGAGAACCTTCAGCTTCCTGCCCCTGCCACCATGCCTCCCACTCTGCTGTCATGGATGGATCTAGGCCTCTGGGACCATAAGCGCCACATAAAATCTTCTACAACTGTCTTGGCCATGGTGTTCGCATATCACAGCAAAAGAAAAATAACAAATAAAACCGAGGGGCCCAGGAACTCTTTCACCCATCCGTGTGGCTACTCCGTGTGGAACTGGTGTGGGACTCTGGGCTACGGGCGGTCTCCACGGAAATGAAGCTGCCACAGAGAAAACCAGATGGAAGTAATCCCTAATGCTGACACTGGGTGGCTGGATCCAGCCATGCCCGGGGCCACCATTCCGCCCTTTGTTCCTCCTCCTCCTCCTCCTGTTTTGGCTAATTTGATTTAAGTTTTGACCACTTGGCAGTGCCCTGTGGGCAGAAAGGTGAAGGAATTGCTGCTGGGGTCAGGAACCGAGAAAGGCAGAAGAGCAGGGAGCAGACTCTCACCTGGTAGGTCAGAGGATGGGGGAGTCAGTGACACGGAGAATGGCGTCTGGGAGAATGGCTTCACGCTGCAGGACGAAAGGACGCCTGTGAGTGCAGTGGGATGACGCTGTCTGAAGCAGCCACTATCGGAATATGAAAGGCCAGGCTCCCCCACCAGAACATTCCAGGCAGTGGGTGAAATGACCTCTCCTCACGTTTTTCATATGAGACGGAGATAAATGTCAACTGATCTGCCCAAAGCCACACAGCTAGGGTGCCATAAAACATGGACTCCAACCCCAGTCATTCCCAAGCAGAGGACCAAGATTTTTGTTGTTTGGGCATTACTAGCATTGAGCCTGGTGCTTCAAGTATGCTAGGCATGGGTTCCACGAGCAACAGCCCCTCACTGGGGGATTCTAGGCAGGGGCTCTACCACTGAGTCACACCCCAACCCCTCACTGGGGGATTCTAGGCAGGGGCTCTACCACTGAACCACACCCCAGCCCCTCACTGGGGGATTCTGGGCAGGGGCTCTACCACTGAGCCACACCCCAGCCCTCACTGGGGGATTCTAGACAGGGGCTCTACCACTGAGCCACACCCCAGCCCCTCACTGGGGGATTCTAGGCAGGGGCTCTGCCACTGAGCCACACCCCAGCCCCTCACTGGGGGATTCTAGGCAGGGGCTCCACCACTGAGTCACACTCCAAGCCCCTCACTGGGGGATTCTGGGCAGGGCCTCTACCACTGAGCCACACCCTAGCTCCTCACTGGGGGCCTCTAGACAACAACAGCTCTACCATTGAGGCACACCCCAAGGTCCTAGGTTTTGCTACAGGGTCTTACTGGGTAGCCCAGGCTGGCCTGGAACTCGAGGTCCTTCTACCTCAACTTGTAGAGTGCTGGGAAGACAGGAATATACCACTACACCTGTTCTATGTAATGGAAATGTTCTACCTCTGTACTGTCCCAAGGTACAAATAAAAACAAAAGCAGACCCTTGAGGCTAGAGATGGGCCCCATGGTAGAACATTTGACTAGCATGCACAGGCCCTAGAATGAACTCAATTCCTCATATATATATATATTTTTTCTTACTTTATACGTACACAGGTCCAGGAATGTACCATTTCCTACTCTGTTCCTTAATAAGAACACACTTATGCCAGGCAGTGGTGGCGCACGCCTTTAATCCCAGCACTCAGGAGGAGAGAGAGCCAGGAGGATCTCTGTGAGTTCGAGGACAGCCTGGTTTACAGAGCGAGATCCAGGACAGGCACCAAAACAACACAGACAGACCCTGTCTCAAAAAAAAAAAAAAAAAAGAAAGAAAGAAAGAGAAGAAAAGAAAAAAACAAGAGCACACCCAGACACTTAGAAGGCGTTCAGTAAATATGTGGTGTCCCAGCTGCTTGATACAGAACCCCCCAGAGCTCACCTCAGTTTCCTGCCTGTGAATCTTACACATGTTGTTTATCTGCCTAGAATATTCCCACCCCCACCCTTCATCTGGCTAAACCCTACTCACCTCAGAGAAAACCCCAGAACTTTCTCCCTCACCATAAAACCCATGGTGGTTGCTCACAACACTGCACACACTTCCATTGTGAATTTCTGAAAGCGACGGCTTTGTCAGCGCTGGTCTCCCCGCTTTGACTATGGGCTCTCCAGCACCCAGGCACCCTCCTCCGCAGCACACCTGCAGTCCCCTCGGCCCCTGGGGACTCTTTCTGATCTTCCCGGTGTCACTGGTCACTGGACCCCACAACCTATCATCTCTCTGGTAACACACTCCATGTTGCCCTCATGCAGCCAGGCTGAGCTCGGTCTAGGGCTCCTTTTCCTACAACACATCCAGTTACCCTCAGTGCCCAGGGTCTCCAGGCTGAGGTCACTCTAGGTACCCCTGAATCTCATGTTCTCCCTCCCAAGTATGAAAGAATAAAGTAACCCCTTCCCCACTCCCAAGCCCCAGAGCCACCTCAGGGATCTGGAAAGCAGCCCTCACGGGCAATTCTAAGGGCACTCCTAGCCCCTCCTAAGAGTCTTTTGGCCTATAACCGCCCTCCCATGATCCTCTGAGACCTACTCATCCTTCCCAGAAGCCTCTAGGTTTATTACTATCTACTCACAAGCCTCCTGGGAACCCTTCATCTGTCCTTGAGCCTTGGGCCATAAATATCCCTTCTCACAATATTTAGGAGCACCCATCTCTACAAGAAGCCTTAAGATTTCCTTCCTATAAGCTTCTGGGCCCTTCTTGTCCCTTCTGAGACCACCTATATTCATAACTGCCTTCCCACAAGACTTTATGGCTTCCTTTGTTTCTTACAACTGGGTCTACAACTGCCTTCCCATGATGCTCAGGGTCTCCTAGATGCCTCCAAGGTGATCCTTTGGGACCCATCCATCCCTCCCAGGAGAACCTCACCAAACAACTCCCTTCCCATGATGCAATGGAATCCACATGTTGCTCCAGTAGCCTCTGGGCCTTACATCTGCCTTCCCATGAGCCTTTGGGGCTGATGTTCTCACTTCAGAGCCATTTTTTCCATGGACATATATACCCCTTTTCAGAGATGAGGTAACAAGGCTCTAAGCACAGAAGGGGTCACCCCCACCAAGACCCCAGCCAGCAAAGTGCAGGGCCAGACTTCAATGCCATATGGTATGGCTTCAGAATCTATGTCCAAAATGGATGTAGGTGGGAGGGAAGGGGTAAGTGCAGGGGACACAAAGTACTCACTCTGGAACATTCCATGGTGGCCCAGAGCTCCCTGACCAGAACTGGAAAAGCTCAGTGGCCTAAAGAGAAGACACAGATGCGGGTCAGACAACCCTGCCGGCCACTACAGCACCATCCTTCCATCCCAGATCTCCACGGTCCCCAACCCAGACCACCTGAGGGCCAGAAGGACCCAGCTTGGCCTGCAGGGAAGGTGTAGAGACGAGCTGTGCTGAAGACATGGCCGTCATGGTCTGGAACGCCTTGTCCTTGGAGACCTGGTCCTGGGGAAAGGCAGAGGTCCAGGTTAGTGGGGAGTTCTAGTCAAGCTAGCCAGTGTGGGATAATGTCGGGGCTGGGGTAGGAGATGAAGGCATGGGAAGCTGTGACACAGGGTCAGAGGTAGCTCCCCACCGACACCCGCTGGCCCCTCCTGAGCATGTGAGGTATATAGAGGTGGGAAGATGGGCAAGGGGACTTTACTACATTCAGAGTCTGACCCAGGGCGGGGGAGGAGCCAAGGGAAGAAAGAAAAGACAACATAGGAACTGCAGGCTGTACTTAGGACCGGTACACCACCCCTAGTCAGCATGGAGCTGAGAATGGGGTTGCACCTTACCTCGGAGGGAGAAAGGTTCACCAGTCCAGGGTAAGATACTAACCAGTTTTCCAAGTCAAAAAAGGTACCCAGACTACAGGAAAGGAGACTTTCAAGACCCCCTGGGAACAGGAAGGGGTGTTTCATATTCCACACAGAACACAGAGGGGACCAGGAAAGTACGGAAAGATCAGAAGCTGAGGGCTTCAGACCTACAGAAAAGGCAGGGACCATCTCCAGGTAAAAGAACAGGAAGGAGCCGGCAGTGGTGGTGCACGCCTTAAATCCCAGCACTCAGGAGGCGGAGGCAGGCGGATCTCTGAGTTTGGGGCCAGCCTGGGATACAGAGCGAGATCCAGGACAGCCTGGTCTACACAGAGAAACCCTGTCTCGAAAAACCCAAACAAAACAGGAAACAGTCGAGGCTAATAGAAATCACACACGAGGAACAGTGACGGGGATTCAGGCTGGGGGACACAGGGAATTCACAGTGGCGAGTAGAAAACAGTACAGTGTCTCACAGGGAAGAAAGCGTAGCTGCAGCCCAGGGAGGCAAGGATGGAGTGGAGAAACGACAGGGCCAGAGGGAGGGAAGCCCGTGGCAGAGGGAGGGCCAACCCATCTGCTACATGAGCCACACAAACCTCTGCTGGATGAGCAGACCTGCACCTCGGGGTGTCTGTCTTCCCACTTGCTCCCGGGGTGAGTGTACATGTGCCTGTCTGTTTCTCTGTCTCTGGGTCTCTGTCTACTTCCACCGCCATATAACTGTGTCTTTCTGAGTCTGTGTGTGTGTGTCCATCTCTCTGGGTCTGTCTCTCTCAGGATCTCCCCATGTGTGTCTCTCTCTGGGTCTCCATCCTCTTCGCTATCTAGTCTCTGCCGCTCTTACTGTCTCTGAATCTGTACCTCCCTTCCTCCTCTCTCTCACCCCCACCCTTACCCCTGCCTTTATCCTTACCTTTAGCTTGGACTGGATTTCTCTCGATTTCCTTCGAGCCAAAACCTGGATGTGACTGGAGACCTGGAGGGATAGAAGTGGATCTGAGTGGTCCCTTCCTGCTTAGCCGACGCCTTCTTCCCTCACACGTGACAAAGCCCGGGACCGAAGGCTGTCTGCAGGGGTGCAAGGGCAGCTCCAGGGCTGATCCCCCAGTCCCTCCTGTCCTTCCTGCTTGGGTTTTCAGGCTCTCTCTGAGCCCCTCTCTGTAATAACCTCCTACACAAATACCAGCTCTGAAGAGATGGCTCAGCAGGTAAAGGCACTTGGCACCAACCCTAACATCCAAAGTTCCATCCCTGAGACCTACCTACACCGTGGAACAAGAGAACCAACAACTCCTGAATGTTGTCTTCTGACTTCTACATGCATACCATGGCACATGGGGACAGACAAACAGATACACACACACACACACACACACACACACACACACAGAAATTTTTTCTATTACATTTTACGTATATGGGTTCAGGTGCATCATGGTGCATCTGCAGAGGTCAGAGGGCAAGTTGGGGGAGTTGGTTCTTCTACCATGTGGCTCCCAGGAACTGACTCAGGTCAGGCTTAGCAGTAAACCCCTATAGCCACTGAGCCACTTTACAGGCACATAGCATAAACATTTTACAGAAATATCTGGCATGCCTACAACAGGGAAAAATCACATGAAACAGAGGCCAGGGTTCAGTCCATAAAGCTTGCCCTTCATGCATGAGGATGTCAGTTCAGTCCGCATAAACTTATAATCACAGCTCCAGGGAGCGGAGACAGGTGCAGCCTGGCACTAGCTGCCACTCAGTCTGGTCAAATCAGCAAACTCCAGGCTAGTGAGAGACCCGGTCTCAAAGCGTGGGCAGTACTGAGATAAAACCTGAGGTCATCCACTGACCTCCACATGCTCATGCACACACACGCATGGATGCCCCCCCACGCACATATAAGCTTCATGTACACACATGGATGGGTACCCCACAAATATACAGGCTTTATGTACACACATGGATGGATACCCCCACAAATATACAGGCTTTATGCACACACATGAAGTGATACCCCCCCATACAGGCTTTATGTACACACATGGATGGATACCCCCACATATATACAGGCTTTATGCACACACATGCAGAGATATCCCCCCATACAGGCTTTATGTACACACATGGATGGATACCCCCACACACGTACAAGCTTTTCGTTTCTTTTTTAATCACTTGAACCACATCTGCCTTGAACCTGAACCAGCACATGAAGATGGCCCTCAGGAAGTGCCCGACCCCAAACCAAAGCCCCAAAGTGTCAGTCTTGAGACCTGCTTGCGAGTTCTTGTCTTCCCTGTCCTCAGCTTGATGTAACGGGCAATGAGTTCATTCCGGCCTAGAGTCAAAATGGAAAAGAGCAAGACTGTCAGCAGAACTTCTTGTGAGAGAAGACAGGGATGAGGGATGAAATCAGCAAGCCAACAATCCTCACTCAACTACAGCCAAGACAGGCTGAGGGACTCCTCAGCCACAGGATCACAAGCTCAGTCATATAGGAGCTATGTGGCCACTGACAAATCACTTAGTTTTCCTGTGCCTCAGTTTCCCTTATCTGTGCAGAAAAAAAAAAAAAGCCAGAGTCTTTCTAAGTCATGGGAAGGATACAAGCCTTTTTTGATTTTTCATTCATTTTTTTCTTTCCTCTCTCTCTCTCTTTCTTCCTGTCTTTCTTTGAGACAGGTCTCTCCTCATCGCCCCGGCTGTCCTGTAACTCACTCTGTAGACCAGGCTGGCCTCAGATTCAGAGATCCATCAGCCTGCCTCTGCCTCCTGAGTGCTGGGATTAAAGGCTTGTACCACCACACCCAGCTCATAGTTTATTATTTTGAGACAGGGTCTTATCTAGAGGAGGCTAGCGTACAAGTCAGTATGTAGCTGAGGATGACCTGACCTCTCGATGAGTGTCCCACCAGAGCTGGCTAGACTCTAAACACCTTAGTGTGACTTTTCTCACTGGGGTCAGGGTGGCCACCACAGAGAACTCACTCACCATACATCTTGCCCTCATCCGACAGGATGATCTTGCGGCGGCCACAGGGCGGGTAGATGGCAAGGGCCTCTTGAAAACTCTGCTCGATGTCAGGGCTCCACACACCCTCTGCATCAGGGCCCCCATCGCCTCCAACACCCTCACTGCCTCCAGTCCCCTCCTCGCTGCCTTCCTCACTGCCTGTCCAGCCTCCGCCATCATCCAGGGGGGCCCCTGTCCGGGGTTCCCCCATCTGGGCCTGCAGAGACAAAGATCAGCGGCTATATATGGTGTTGCAAGAACAAGACAGGAGCCCTGACTGAGGGAGGAAGCTGGGCCGGGACCTCCAGGTTGAAGCCTCGACCCCTGGTCTGAGGGAGAAGAGTAACCTAAGCCTCGGTTAGGCCGTTCTTCCCAGGCTTTCAGAGGAACTTGCTTTGGGTTGAAGTCACCTGACCACCTCAGGGTGGTGCCTGAGGCCATGTGGACTAACGCTGCGTTTGGATCACCGATTTCAGGGAAGATCAGAGTCTGGTAGGTTGCCAGGAGTGAGAACCTCCAGTCCCACTAAGAAGAAACAGGTGTTAAGAAAGGAGCAGCAGCTGCAGGAAAAGGAGAGGGAAGAGGATCCACAGAGAGTGGGGCAGAGACCCAGAAAGGCACAGAGAAAGGGGGCGTCGTCATTTTCTGGCTGAGACCAGAAAGCAGCCACAGAACCAGGCGGGGCTGGGGCTAACGCGCCCATCAAGCCTCAGGCATTGGGACTCAGTCGTCCAGCCATCTGGAGGCCAGAACAAAGAGCCCTGGCATCCCCTCCCCCAGCTCCCCACAACCCCTGCTGTGGGCGGGGCCTGTGTGCAAGCAGCCTCCACGGCCCCGCCCCCTCCCCCTGGGCTCGGCTCCAACCCAAGTTCCCGTCGACTTTCCGGAGGCCACAAACAGGGAAAACTTTTCCCATACTGTCCGATACCGCCTCCCTAGAGGTTCCATGTCTTCCGGAACTTTCCCAGGCCCCCAGAGTTCTGAGTCCCATCCCCTCCTCTGGACTCTCGACCTAGTGGAGGTTAAGCGAACAAAGACCCCAGGCCCAGCCCAGTGTGGCGGGGACCTTCAGGACCCCCGTAGGCTGAAATCCCAACCCTGCCCACTTCCATGTGGCCAGACAAAGAGACAGACAAGCCGGGCAAGACAGACATCCTTAATGCTCTGCCCCGGTCCCCAAGCCTCAGGAAAGCCATGGACGAAGGTCCAAGGGGCCTCGTGGCTCTCCCCCGGCCACCCCCGCGCCTGCTCCGCTCCGGAGGGGCCACATGCCCACAGGGCGGACGCTTGCAGAAGGGATGGCCCGGGAGGCGCGTGCCGTGCACCGCGGGAGAGCTGCGGCCCTGCGCGCCCACGTCCTGTGTCCGCAGCCCCTGGCCACCCCGCGCGCTCCCCCGGCCGCAGACCGTCCCCAGGCCCCTAACTCTCAGAAAGTTCCAGCTCCGCACTCCGGCTGCATCCCAGCGCAAACTCGGGCCCCCAGGCAGGAGGAGGGCGGCGGGCAATTCCCACGCGGTCCCAGGAACACGCACCTCACCTCATCGCGCGGAACTTCCCACCCCAACTCACACACCCCAAGCAGGACCCCGATTCCCGCCGGCGCCTTCCTACCTCCCGGCCTGGGCAGGGGAGCCGCGGGCGGGCGGGGCAAGACCGGGAGAAAGTTGCCGGGAGCTTTGTTTGGGAAAAGTGGGAGGGACCGCAGAGGGGGGGCGGGCCTGGCAGCAGGCTCGGGAGCCCACCGTGACTCTCCCGGCAAGGTGTTTGCTTTGGGAGGGATGAGTCCATCTAAGGACTGGGTGCGAATGCTAGGGTCCCTAGGAGAAGAGGTAGTTATGGGGGCCTGGACCCCTGGATCTGAGGGAGGAGGGCTGGGCCTGGACCCCTGGATCTGAGGGAGGAGGGCTGGGTCTGGACCCCTGGATCTGGAGGAGGAGGGCTGGGGTCAGGACCCCTGGATCTGAGGGAGGAGGCTGAGGCCTGGACCCCTGTGTCTGAGGGAGGAGGCTGAGGCCTGGACCCCTGGATCTGAGGGAGGAGGGCTGGGCCTGGACCCCTGTGTCTGAGGGAGGAGGCTGAGGTCAGGACCCCTGGATCTGAGGGAGGAGGGCTGGGCCTGGACCCCTGGATCTGAGGGAGGAGGGGCTGGGCCTGGACCCCTGGATCTGAGGGAGGAGGGCTGGGCCTGGACCCCTGTGTCTGAGGGAGGAGGGCTGGGCCTGGACCCCTGGATCTGAGGGAGGAGGGCTGGGCCTGGACCCCTGGATCTGAGGGAGGAGGGCTGGGCCTGGACCCCTGTGTCTGAGGGAGGAGGGCTGGGCCTGGACCCCTGGATCTGAGGGAGGAGGGCTGGGCCTGGACCCCTGGATCTGAGGGAGGAGGCTGAGGCCTGGACCCCTGGATCTGAGGGAGGAGGCTGAGGCCTGGACCCCTGGATCTGAGGGAGGAGGGCTGGGGTCAGGACCCCTGGATCTGAGGGAGGAGGGGCTGAGGCCTGGACTCCTGGATCTGAGGGAGGAGGTACTGGGAGTTGAGGGAAGGTAGTGGACTCCTAGTTCTGAGGGAGGAGGGGACATGACCTAGGTCACCCTGTGATACGTGTGTTTGCTAAGGATGTGGAATTGACAGGGAAACAAAGTAATCTTTACCAATTGTATATGTGTTTTTATTCTTAGTCTATGTTTTTAGATTTTTTTTAATTTTACTTTATCTGTATGAGTGTTTTTCTGCACGTATGCCAGAAGCCAGAAGAGGGCACTGGATCCCCTGGAACTGGAGCTACAGACGGCCCACTGTGTGGGTGTTGTGAATCAAATCCGGGTCCTCCGAAAGAGCAGTGCTCTAAACCACTGATCTATCTCTTTAGTCAGCCTCTCTCTCTCTCTCTCTCTCTCTCTCTCTCTCTCTCTCTCTCTCTCTCTGTCACCCTCTCCCTTTCCCTCTCCCCCTGTGGGGGGGTGGGGGGTGGGGGGGTGGAACTGGAGATGAAGCTCAGAACCCTGAGTCTCTCCTGTATTAGGCAGATGTTCCACCTCAGAGCTGCCCCTAATCCAACCTGTTTCTGTTTGATAAGTAAGGTGTTGGGGTGGGTTTGTTTTCTTCTGAGGAGGACATAGCTTCCTTGTGAGCTGGCCAGAGTCAAGCCTGTTGGGGTGGACCCCCAGAATTTCTGAAGACCCATGAAAGTGCAGACTCAACATCCCATGGGCACTGATGGCTGCAGGTGGCACCATCCAGGACAGAGACAGAGCTGGGCATCTGAGGGCCCTGGGCCTTGCTCTCTTCGATATGAAGCCTGAGTCAAAGCGATGCCACTCCCTATATCCCCGCTCTTGGGGGGCTGGGGCTAGCCCCGTGTTCTAGCTTGTTTCTGTTGCTGTGGAAAGTGCCATGACCAAAGGTAACTTGGGGAGGAGTGGTTTTTGATCCAAGACTATATCATGAAAGGAGGTCAGAGCAGCATGGCAGGGGTCTTAAAGGTCCTATCAATAAAATCAAACTTGGACCAGGTATTGGGTGAACGCTGGAAGATCAGAGAAGCAGAACAAGCCACAGCTTCCTCACCTCGCCAGTTCCTCAGCTGATCCTGTTTCCTCAGGCTGGAAGCCTCTGAGTCCTTATCCAAATGGATCTCAGCTGAACTGCTGCTCCAAAGCCTGAAAGTTTAACCAGCCAAATGCTTCTAGTTTCTGTCTTCATGTCTTCTGTATCTTTGTTTCTGCCATCACTCCCTGGGATTAAAGGCTCACTTTCTGGGATTAAAGGCGCTTGCCACCACGCTTGGCTATTTCCAGTGTGGCCTTGAACTCACAGAGATCCAGATGGATCTCTGCCTCTGGAATGCTAGGATTAAAGGCGTGAGTGCCACCATTTTCTAGCCTCTGTATCTAGTGTCTGTCTGTTCTCTGACCCCAGGTAAATTTATTAGGGTGCACAATATTTTGAGGAACACAATACTACAACAGAGCAGGAAATCAAACCAAGAACCTGGAGGCAGGAACTGAAGCAAAGACCATGGAAAAGCGCTGTTCCCCGGCTTGCTCCCCATGACTTGCTCGGCCTTACAGCGCCTAGGGACACCAGCCAAGGGTGGAACCACCCACATTGGGCTGGGCCCTCGAATGTAAATCATTAATCAAGACAATGCCCCGCAGACTTGCCTACAGGCCAATTTGATAGAGACATTTTCTAAATAGAAGTTCTCTCTTCCCAGATGACTTATGCCTGTGTCAAGTTAACAAAGAACTAACCAGCACGATGAACTTCAGACATTCTCTGAGAAAACAGACAACATGGCCAAGCTGGACGGAGGGCTCAAGGAAAGGGACTTCTGCCAGCCTGTCATCCTGAGTTCAGTCAGTGTCCAGTGCCCTCGTGCTGGGCAGAACGGTCCTGACGGTCACCATCTGACCTCCATACCTGCTTGTGAGGATGCACACCCAGGTTCAAGGACATCTTCCACTACATAGTTCAAGGCCGGTCTGGGATGCAGAAGACCCTATTTCTGAATCTAAAACGTGGTAGTGCACGCCTGTAATCCCAGCACTCGGGAAGCAGAGGCAGGCGGATCTCTGTGAGTTCAAAGCCAGCCTTGTCTACAGAGCGAGATCCAGGACAGGCTCCAAAGTTACAGAGAAACCCCTGTCTCAAAACAAACAACAACAAAAAACAGATTAAAAAAAAAAAAAGAAATGAGCAAAAGAGGAAAAAGAAGGGCTGGCTGCCTTCAAGCTCACAGCCAAGAGTGGCTGCCATATGGGCTCTGGGTCTGCAAGAGAAGGAAGCTGAGATTTGGGGTTTCTTGGAGAATCCAACACAGGACTGTAATTCGGTTTTTTGGGATTGGTTGGGCTTTTCCCGTGCAATGGGCTGTAAAATGAGAAGACATCTGCGGCAGCACTCGAGGTAGTCAGTGAATGAGGGCGAACCAGACGGCTTAGCAGTGAAGGCCCGGCATTTACAGCCGAGCCTGAGTTCCATCCCGGGGACCTAAATGGTAGCCGGCCGGAACCAACTCTTGAAAATTGCCCTCTGACCTTTACATCTGTACCATGGCATTCCTGTGTGCTAACACTGTGGACAAATACAATTGAATTAATGATCTTAGACCCGAATATGGGATGAACAGAGGTCCAGGGAGTTCTGGGATACAGAAGCATTGCTCTTAACTTAAAGGCGGAGACTACTGGTAATTGTTGCTCACTCCCATTGGAGAGTTGGGGGAGGGGCAGAGGAGAGTGAGTAGGGCCAACAGGAGATGGGCCGCAGAGGCCAGGTCAGGTAATACAGGCTAGAGGCTATAGTATACAGCAAGGTCAGGAGAGGATCTGGTGATCTGGCTTAAGGGAAGTAGTGAAGAATGGAGGTGTGAGTCTGTATGCAAGGGTTAGGACCACGGAAGGAAGGCCTGGTTCATCCACGAGGTCGTCAGCTGGGGGCGGGGCAGGAGGACAAGTGCCTTAAGGGACGTGTCTTTTAGAGTCAGAGACTTAGGAAGGCCAGCGGGTGGAGGCGTAGTCAGGAAAAGACGGCATGATCCTCTGATGGGGCATGGCCAGAGAGGAAAATCTTAAAAGGCATTGTTAGCGGAAAAACAAAGGGTGGGTCTGTCTCAGAGGCATGACGTAGAATAAAATGCCCGGCTCATGGGCAAGGTCACCAGGTGGGGACGTGACCATCCTCTTCTGGCGTAAGAGATGCGGATAATGAGCAACGGAAGTGTGGCTTTGACTGAGGAGTCGTGGGGATTCTGCGGTGACCGCGGGGTGGGCGTGGTCAGACCATCGGGGCGTGGTCAGGCTCGCGGAGCCGTGGCACCCAACCAACGCTCCGGTAATCTGCTCAGGCTCAAGACCAGAACCGAATATTAACGGTCCGGGTCCGGCGGTGTGCGGAGCCGGGTGGCCGAGCTGCGGTCCAGGAGAAAGAGCGGATGTAGGCAAAGGTGAGGAACGGGATCTGAGTGACGCCGAGCCTCGATGAACCGCGCCTGAAGTGGAGAGAGCCAGGGCGCGGGATGCAGGGCGGGGGGGCGGGGCCTGGAAGGGGCCACCCAGGGTGGTTGTTGAATCTGGAACTGCCCTTGTCACAGCCTCCCACCCACCTGCAATGTGTCGCCTGGGGGTCCTGCTGCTGCTGCTGCTGACCTCAGCCTTCGTGTCCTCCTCTGCTGCCCCGATCCATGATGCCGACCCCCAGGAGGGCTCCTCCGGGTTTCTGGGTCTTCAGAGTCTTCTTCAAAGCTTCAGCAGACTGTTCCTAAAAGTGAGTGATGGCAGGGCTTGAGGGGTGGGGGGCCAGAGAGAAGAAAAGGAGTCAACAGAACAGAGAGGTCTGGAGTCGTGTCTCAGAGGGTAGAGTGATTGTCTAGCATGCACACACGGCCTGGGCTTGACTGCCCAGCACGGTTATACCAGCTCAGGAGATGGAGGCAGGGGAACAGAGTCCAAACCCACCTTCTCCTACATAGGAAGTCTGAGGACAACCTAGGATACATGAGACTTTATCTCAAAAAGCAGGATTCTGCCAGGCGGTGGTGCACGACTTTAATCCCAGCACTCGGGAGGCAGAGCCAGGTGGACCTCTGTGAGTTCGAGGCCAGCCTGGTCTCCAAAGTGAGTTCCAGGAAAGGTGCAAAGCTACACAGAGAAACCCTGTCTCGAAAAACAAAAAAACAAAAACAAAAAAGCAGGATTGTAAGGTAGTGGGTTGGGCAGACAGATGATACAAGACAACACAAAGTAGGAAGAGAAGCTGGGCCTAGGGCTGAAAGCTCCTCATCCCAGGTAGCAGGTCACATGAAATCCCAACGTGTGAAAAAAACAAGTTCAAGGTCAGCCCAGGCAGATTTAGTCAAACCCTGTCTCAAAAAAATAAAAAGCGCTAGGCCTGGTTACCCGTGCACATGGGAGGTAATGTCAGGACACTGAATTTGAGGCCAGCCTGGTCTGCATATGGAGTTCCAGGTCTGCCAGAGCTACATAGTGAGACCCTGTCAAAATACATACATAAAAGAGGGCTGGGGTTGTAGTGGCTGAGGGTATGGCTCAGAGGTAGAGCCCCCAGTGGGGTCCCAAGCCTGCCTGCCTAGTGTGTATGGGGTTATGGGTAGAGAAATAGGAGGGATGGCAGCCAGGACAGGCAAGGGGCAGGAACAGCAAGGCATTAGGACAGAGAGACAGGCAGGTATGGTGGCAAGAGGCCCTGGGATGAAAGGTCCAAGGAAGAAAGGGATGGACTGACTTGGAGCAAGGCCTCGGGACACCCTGGAGGCGCGGCAGGTATCCACACTGTTTCCCTCTGGCCCTAGGATGACCTGCTACAAGACCTGGACAACTTCTTCTCCTCCCCCATGGACTTCCGGGACCTTCCCAAGAACTTCCATCAGGAAGAGAACCAGGAGCACAGATTGGGGAACCACACCCTCTCCAGCCACCTGCAGATAGACAAGGTGCCTGCCTCACCAGGACAGCCCTTCCTGAATTCCCACTACCACCTGTCACGCTGCTTTTCCTGACCCGAGAGAGGAAGGTGCGGGGAGAGCAGGTTTGCTCTGACCCGATGCCTTGTGTAATCCTCGCAGGTGACTGACAACAAGACAGGGGAGGTGCTCATCTCTGAGAAGGTGGTGGCCTCCATTGAACCAGAGAGGAATGCAGAAGGGGACTGGAAGGTAGGGCCCTGCTGCACCCCCAGGTACCCAGGAATCAGCGGGATTTTTCCTATAGGTGGGGAGGTCCACTGTGCCACACTGTTCCAGCTTCCTTTCTGTTACTGTCATAAACTACTCTAGCCAAGGCTGTGTAGAGAGGAAGGGCTGATGTGGTTTACAGCCCTTCAGCAGGGAACCTTTGCATCATTCATTTCTACTGTCAGGAGAGAAACAAACACATCTTTGCTTGCTTTGTCCTGTCTTAGGTGGTTCAGGACCCACTAGGGAATGGTGCTGCCCACATCAATTAACAACCTTGATCTAGTTAATTCTCCATTCAGGGTCTCTTCCCGGGTAATTCTAGGCTGTGGCAAGTTGGCATTTAAAATTAGCCAATGAACACTCTGTACATGGAATAGCCTCAAAATTTCTGGGGCTCAGTCTGACAAGTGTCAAAAGGGACAGGTCAATAGATGTGGTTGAAAACACAGGTGATCCCAGTACTTGGAAGGCTGAGGCAGGAGAATTGCCACAATTTTAGACCAGAGGCAAGAGGATCTCTGAGTTCGAGGCCAGCCTGATCTATAAAGCAGGTGCCAGGACAGCCAGGGATACACATCAGGACCCTGTCTCAAAACAAATACAGAAACTTCAGAAAGTGTTTTGGTCTTCTCAGAGAGTTTTAGAGTCTCCAACAGCTTTGTGAACTTCAGTCTTTGAGAAGTCCACTAATTCCAGGAGTACAGGGCACATCTCGGAGGTGTTTTGCTTATTTTGATTTAGTTTGGTTTGTGTGTGTGTGTCTGTGTACTCACATGGGGACGCCCATGTAGGTGTTAAGTATTTTGTTTGTTTGTTTTGTTTTGTTTTGTTTTGAGACAGTTTCTCTGTGTAGTTTTGGTGCCTGCCCAGGCTGGCCTGGAACTCACAAAGATCTGCCTGGCTCTGTCTCCAGTGCTGGGATTAAAGGTAAGTATCTTCCTCAGTCACTCTCCACAGGGTCTCATTATATAGCCCTGGCTGGCCTTGAACTCACAGAGACTGTCCCACCTCCACCATACTTAACCTCTTGAGTGCTGGGGTTGAAGGTGTAGGACACCACAATAGGCCTCTAGCTTATTTTGGGGGGACAGGGTTTCTCACTAAACCTGAAGATCCATTAAGTTAAGCTAGCTGGTCAGCAAACCCCAGGATCCTCCAGTCTCTGCCCTACCCGCCACCACGTGTGGCTATTACAAGCATGTGCTGAAGCTCCTGGCTATTACATGAATGCTGGGGATTGAGCACATTCTACTGCCAGAGCCTTGTCTTGAGATAGGGTCTTGCTCCACAGCCTAGGCTGACCCTGAACTTTTCAATGCCCCTGCTTCAACCCACAGGGAACTGGGAACCAGGCCTAGGCCATCAAGCCCAGCTGAGGTTAGGGGGTTTCAGAACAAGAGTTTGGCATAGACAGCCTGGAATGGTGACACACCATGTTTGGTTTTATGTTTTACTTTATTTTGATTTGGCTTTTGTTTTTGTTTCTTTTGTTTTGTTTTGTGACAGGATCTCCCTATGTAGCCCTGACGTCCTGAAGCTTGCTTGTATTTGCAGACTGACCTCCAACTCTGAGATCCGCCTGCCTCTGTCTACTAGATGCTGGGATTTTTTGGCTTGTTTGTTTTTTTTAAAGATTTATTTATTATGTATACAGAAGAGGGCACCAGATCTCATTACAGATGGTTGTGAGCCACCATGTGGGTGCTGGGAATTGAACTCAGGACTTCTGGAAGAACAGTCTGTGTTCTTAACCTCTGAGCCATCTCTCCAGCCCTAAATGCTGGTTTTAAAGGCATGTGCCACCACAATGACATAATTTAAGGCTTTTGTTTTAATGTGACCCAACATTTCTGTCTCTACCTCCTAAATGCTGGGATTCCAAATGTGAACCACCACATCAAACTTAATGCTTTTTTGTTTGTTTGTTTTGATTTTTGGAAACACATTTTTTTTCCATGTAACCCTGATTGGCCTGGAACTCACTCTGTAGACCAGGCTGGCCTTGAACTCACAGAGATTACTCTGCTGCTTATGCCTCCTGGGTGCTAAGATCAAAGGTATGCACCACCATGACCCAGCTAATGCTTTTGGTTAAGAGTACTGACTGGGGGGCAGAGAGATGGCTCAGTGGTTAAGAGCACTGACTGTTCTTCCAGAGATCTTGAGTTCAATTCCCAGCAACCACATGGTGGCTCACAACCACCTGTAATGAGATCTGGCAAATATTTTAAAAAACAACAACAAAAAACTAAAAGATGGCGCCAGGCCGTGGTGGCACATGCCTTTAGTCCCAGCACTTAGGAGGCAGAGGCAGGTGGATCTCTGTGAGTTTGAGGCCAGCCTGAGCTACAGAGTGAGATCCAGAAAAGGCACAAAGCTATACAGAGAAACCCTGTCTCGGAAAAAAAAAAAAGAGTACTGACTGCTTTTCCAGAGGACCCAGGTTCAATTCCTGGCATCCACATGGCAGCTCACAACTGTAAATCCAGTTCCAGGGGACCTAACACCCTCACACCAATGAGGGTACATAAAAAATAAAATTATATATATATATAATTAATTTAATTTATAATAATTTAATAAATATATTAAATATATATATATATATAAATTAGCCACACAGTGGCCAGAAGAGGGCATCAGATGAGTCAGATGAGCCTGTGAGATATTTGACATGGGTGTTGGGAACCCAGCTCCTATCCTCTGCAAGGGCACAACTCATGCATGAAAGAGGTGCACACATTTAACATTCAGGCACATCCAAATAAACTTAAGATAAAATAAATCTCTAAGGCAATGGTGGAAGTTTAAAAAACAAATTTGTGGGTTGGGGATTTAGCTCAGTGGTAGAGCGCTTGCCTAGCAAGCACAAGGCCCTGGGTTCGATCCTCAGCTCAAAAAAAAAACAAAAACAAAAACAAACAAACAAACAAACAAAAAACAAATTTGTGTGCTGGAATGATGGTTCAGTGGTTAAGAGCACTGGCTGCTCTTCCAAAGGATCCAGGTTCAATTCCCAGCACCTAATGGCAGCTCACAACTGTAACTCCAGTTCTAGGGATCTGGCATCCTCACACAGACATACATAAAGGCAAAACACTATGCTTTTGGGGAGGCAGGTAAAAAAAAATGAGTCTTTAAAAAATAATAAAAACAAATTTATTACCTAAAGAATGCAGCAGGCCAGACAGAAAACAGAAATATCTACCCCCAAAGCACCAAGTGAGCTGAGATATAGGTTGAGGTGGCCCAGCTTCTTGGATGTGCTGTATGGCATTTGACCGGGATCTCCCTGTGCCTCACATTACCAGGTGCCCAAAGTGGAGGAGAAAGAGACCCTGGTGCCTGTGCCGAAGGCCATAGACAGTTTGCACCCAGAGCCCCGGCGGGTGGCTTTCTGGATCATGAAGCTGCCAAGGCGGAGGACCCAGCCTGATGTCGAGGATGGGAGCCGCTGGCTCATTGAAAAGCGGCATCGCCTGCAGGCCATCCGGGATGGGCTCCGTGGGGGTGCCCATGAGGACAACCTTGAGGAAGGGGTCCATGTCCCCCAACACGCCAAGCTGCCTATACGAAAGACACACTTTCTCTACATCCTCAGGCCATCCCAGCAGCTATAGGGTGGGGACTGGATGTCCCTGCATGTCTTCACCCTACCCCAGCACCATATGGAAATAAAGTTTTTCTTACATCTAGCATTATCTCCTGTGTTGATATTTTGTTTGTGCTCTAACAAATGAAGCTTGCCTGGAGATCAGAATGCAGAGCTAGCCCCTAGTTAGCCGTAGAAGCCAGGCAGTGGTGGCACACACCTTTAATCCCAGCACTTGGGACCTTATGCCTTTGATCCCAGTGCTTGGGAGACACAGGCCTTTAATCTCAGCACTAGGGAAGTGGAGACAGGAAGCAAGATGCTTGGGCAGAGAGAGGACTATAAGGTGGGAGGACACAGGAGCTCACCCTTTTCAGGCTGAGGAGTTGTCAAGGTTAGAGGTGGCTGTGGCTTGCTCCTTTGTCTCTCTGATCTTTCAGCATTTACGCCGATATCTGGCTCTGGGTTTTTATTAAGATCAATCAGGATTTGTGCTATATCTGGCATCTGACTTTTTGGACATCAATTCATGAAAAAGCTGCCTACCTGTGGTGCCAAAGCTGCAGGCACCAGGGGTTACTGCCTCTCCAGCTAAGGTTTTCCTTTCTTTTCCTCAAGTCTCTGAGAGAGTTGGGATTTTCTTTTGCAGCCTCTCTGCGGCAAACTCCATAGGCTTTGAGGCTCCAAAAACCACGGGAGTTAGAAGCTTTGGCACATTCCCCTGGGCAGACAGCTGGCTCTTTGGCTTCTCTCCTGGTAGATTGTGGGCTTTCCCTGTACCCCTCCTCCGGCTGCTGCCACAATATGTAGCTGTCTTGAAAATTGCTCGGGCTTCTGTTCTACACAGAGCAGTCAACCCCACACTTCACCATCATCTGAATTGTATCATTGACGGATTTGGAGAGACAATTGGGAATTCTTAAAGGGAGGAATTAGTTAAAAAGAGTTTTTTCTCCACATTAAAAAATGGGAAACACTATTACAATGGAAGGAGTTAGGTCTCTGTATGATAATACACCAGACAGTTTGAAAAAGGAGCAATTAAATGAGAGTATAATTAATTCAGATGGGATTTCCATTATGTCTATTTAAAAAGTCATTTAAAACATTGGTTAATATGAGTGCCAAGATACAAGTTTTAGAAAAACTTATTGAAACAGATCATAGAGATAGTCAGACCCTGACATCTCTGTTAAAGGAGAACCAACCTCAGCATTGCATTATAAGGTTAGAGAGGAACAGCCCAAGGTTTTCAAACAGCCAACCTTAATTTACCCAGTAACCCTATAGGAACTGCCAAATGATAGCTATTCCCAAGATTGTGTAAGAGCTGAGTGGACTCCTGTACAAATGTTAGACTTGAGGAGATTCAAGGGAGCGATATTCTCATATGGCACACATTCACCTTTTGTGAAGCAGATGTTAAACTCATGATCAACTTGTAATAGAATTATCCCTCAAGACTGGAGATATTTGGTTACAGCAGTCTTGGAGCATGGTCCTCAATTACAATGGAGGACCTGGTGGAAAGATGAGGCCAAGACAACAATGAAGTAGGGCCAGAGGTATGGAAGTCTTCCAAGACCAACTTCTTGGAGGGGAAGAGTATGCTAATGTGGAAAGGCAATCTCTGTATGATGTCTACACCCTGGCTTTATGTCATGTAGCTGCTTTGAATGCTTGGGACAGATTGAAGAAGAAAGGAACAAAACTGAGTCATTTACTAAAGTTATAGAGTGCCCAAAAGAAACCTTCAGTGATTTCTTACAAAGATTTCTCCAGCAGTAAATAGAATGATACCAAATTCAGAAACTAGACAAATAATTTAATCTCTGGCTTTTAAAAATGCTAATGCTTAATGCAAAATGGTAATTAGGCCATTAAAGGCAAGATCAGCACCCTTAGAGAAATGAATCTGAGTCAATATTGAATCTCACAACCGTGATGATGCTTGGATAGGAGAGGGGATTTCCAGAGGTTTGAAGAAAAATCAAAATGTATTTCAATAGCAATAAACAAGGTCGCCTGAAAAGGGATTGTAAACAGGACATTCCTAGAAACAATGTTTTTTCTAAGAATAATCCCAATAGAACGCCCCTCCCTTCTGGATTATGCAGACGGTGTGGCAAAGGCAGATGTTGGACTAATGAATATAGATCAACAAGGAACAGTCAAGGTAACCTTTTGCCATTGGGAAACGTCTTGAGGGGCCTCTCACAGGGCCCCATGTCAAATTCAGTTCAGCCATTTCCTGACATTGTGGAAGAAACCCCTTCCCAGAGCAATCAAAACACCTAATGCCCATTGTAAGAAACCACACTGCTCTGGATGATAACACAGCTATAGAAGAGAGAACAAAAAATTCAGGAGAAACCATAAAACAAATATTTTGACAAACTTCTATAAATGAACAAAGACCAAAATTAAAAACACAAATGATGTTCTGGGGTTTTTTTTTTTGTTTGTTTTTTGTATTTTTTGGTTTTTAGAGACAGGGTTTCTCTGTGTAGCTTTGCGCCTTTTCTGGATCACATGGTAGCCCAGGTTGGCCTTAAACTCATGGAGATCCGCCTGGCTCTGCCTCCCGAGTGCTGGGATTAATGGCGTGCGCCACCACCGCCCAGCTACAAATGATGTTCTTACTGAAGGTGTTGTAGACAGAGTTGAAGGTGTAACAATAATTACAACAGAATTTTGGTATCCAAATTGACCTCTTCAGAAGGAAAATGTTCAGCTTTTAGGGACTGGTACTTTATCTCAGGTAAAACAGAATATGAGATTGGTCGAATGTATAGGGCTGCAGAGTTAACTGCTGCCAAAGATCTCAAAGTGGCGCTGGGCTTCCAATCTGTGTGTTTGACACAGAAAAGACCAACAGAAGTCCTAACCTACTCATAGCCAGTAGGCTAAAGGCAATTGAGCCATTCCCTTCCTTAACTAGTCTTACTGAAAAGTGGAGACCTTGTAAGATAGTATCCCAAAAGCAAATGGAACTTGAATTTATAAATTTATAACTTTCAAAGCCAATCAAAATGTATATAACTATTGATTTAAATTTGTCATGCCCAATAGAATGAAAGATTAATTAACTGTGATAGCTACTTTTGCTGCCAGGGTCTCCACTGTGCTAGCTGTAGTAACCAACTATGAAATGGCAATCCCAGAAACAGTAGTAGTGGTGGTCACCGCTATTATAACAGCAACAATGGCAGCAGTGATGTCAAATTCTCTTTTGGAGTGTGTGGGTATCCTTTGGCATGGACACAACTCCAGGAACACAAACTGCCGAGGCCCATTTTTCTTGATCCCAGCACGACCCAAGCTGGAAGCTCTGCAAAAGAACAACTAAGAACCATAAAGGAAAAACAGGCAGCTCACAAGGATCGGAAGTAATGGTCTCATCATGACCACATTCAGACTCACAAATTATAAGGTATCTTCAAAGGAGGCTAAATGAATTTCAGGAGGCCAAATTATGTTGCACAGAGCCACTCCTGAGAAGCAGGTACTACTCCAGCTTGAATAGGGTTGTGAGAATGAACATGCTTAGCTGGCATGCTACTGTTAACAAATGGAGGTCAGTGATCTTCAGTGTTACCCTTAATCTCCTAAGTGTCTGGGCGACACATTCTCAAACATACTTGAAAAAGCAGCTACCATACATTACCTTCTAGAGAATCCAACTGCTTGGCTGCAGTTCCTAGGCTTACGTTAATGCTTGCCAAAGCTGGCCATATTGGGCTCTCAATCCCCATTGGCATCAGAAGGGGAGAGTTTCTCACAAAGGCCCAATAGGTCTCTGCCATGTTGGGATTCAGCAGCAGCCACAGGGCACACACAGCGCTCAGGAACCCAAAGAGGAACCTCATTGTCCTGCGAAAAGACATAAACAGAACCCTGCGCCCACACCATTACCAGATCAGGTCCCCTCCAAGTGCCAGTAGAAAGATCCTTCCATCGCACCAGAGGGTGATTTGCAACAGGAGCCCTCCAGGTGCACACCTTTAATCACAGCACTTAGGAGGCAGAGGCAGGTGGATCTCTGTGAGTTCAAGGCCAACCTGGGCTACAGAGTGAGTTCCAGGAAAGGTGCAAAGCTACACAGAGAAACCCTGTCTCGAAAAACAAACAAACAAACAAAAATGGTTGACGGACAAACCTGTATGGGTTCAGCAATGGCCTTTAATAGCAAGAAACTACAGGCCTTAGAACAGCTGGTACAGGAGCAGTTCAATACCCAACATATTGAAAAATCAACCAGCCCTTGGAATTCTCCTGTATTTGTTATTAAAAAGACATCTGGAAAATGGAGAATGGTCACAGATCTAAGAGCTATTTTCATGGTACTTCAGCCAAAGTGCTCTCTGTTAGCGATTTGCGGCGCTCTTACCCTGTGAGGAAATGTCCCAAAACACGACAAATCCACTAACAAGAGTTTTATTAGGATAGGAAAGAAAGGGACAGATGTGAACAGGCCTGTGGAAATACACGTGGTCAAGAGAAAGAAACTGAGACCAGGGAACATGGCGCCGGGTTATAAAGGCTGGGCTGCGCCTGTGTACAGACTTACGTGGCTACTCCACGCATGCGTGTAGATCACATGGCTGCACTGTGTGCTTTACACAACCATGCAAAGCCACAGGGTCCTGGTCACGCAAGACGTTTTTAACCAGAAATGGCTATTTTGAACCGGAAATAGCTAGGTGGAAGTGTCTAGGTCCACCAGGCATGCCCAACCGTGGGGGCGTGTTGTGACTTCATATCACTCTCTACAGTCTAGAATTCCTTTGCCTATTCTGTTACCTAATGGATTTATCAATTTAACTATACCTTTACAAGAAAAAGACAGAGAAAGATTTGGCTTCTCGGTACCTATTTATAATAATTCTCGGTCTGTTAAGAAATATCAATGGAGGGTTCTCCTACAGGGAATGTTAATAGCCCCACCCTGTTCCAATATTTTGTAAGTCAGCCATTGGAAATAGTATGTAAGCAATTTCCTCAATCAGTAGTTTACCATTACATGAATGATATCTTACTATCTGATTCAAATGTAGATACTTTAGAGAATGTTTGAAGAAGTAAAGAAAATTTTGCCTTGTTGGGGATTACAAATCCCTCCTGAAAAAATACAAAGAGGAGATTCTATTAATTATTTAGGATATAAAATAGTTCAAAACCATCTAAGGTTTTGAACAAGGACTGAAATAGTCTAAGAGAATTGTCAGCTGAAGCTGTGAGAGAATTGTCTTTGTTGGATGTGGTTACATTTTTTGCTGAGCTACTCCAGGCCTGGCTCCAGAGAGCAGCACCTAGACCTAATCCTTCTTTTGTTTAACTAATACCTTTTGTTTCTCTAGTTGCCCTATGTGAGTCTTGTCTCAGAGTCTCCCAAGGATACAAAGGTCTATGCAAAACTTGGTTCAGGAAACCAAGAAAATCACAGTGCCTGATGAATTTGCACTTGGCATTGTATTTTTGGGAGTTCCTTTCAGGTTGTTTTGAGCATATGGAAACCAACTTGCTAAAGTGTAAATATTGTGAAAAATAAAAATGCCCTGGGCGAAGGGAAAGGCTTCAGTCATTCAAGGCTGGACCCCCTGCAGTCCCAAAGGCTAGATTCATTCTTAAGATGCCTCTGAGTCTCCTTTCCACGGACCCACGTGAACCCACACACCTGTGGCGTCACACTTTGTGACAGGTGGAAGAGAAAATTCAGGATGCAAATGTGGACTCTTTGGATCCAGAGCTTGATTGCACTCTAGTTATTTTACCTTCTACCCATTCTCCTACAGGAAAATTAATGCTGAGGGAGGGTATTATTTCAGAATGGATCTTTTTACCACATAAACAGAGTAAACAAATCAAAAACTTATGTGGAAAAAAGTCTCTGAGTTGGTTCTAAAAGGAAAATTGAGAGTTTGTCAATTAGCAAGAATAGACCCAGCAGAAATTGTAGTACCTTTAAATAATGATGAAATTGACAATTATGGGCAGAAAGTGAACCTTGGCAAAGAGCTTGCAGTAATTTTTTGGGAGAGATTAACACCAAATATCCCAAAAGTAAGAGAATTAAATTTATAAAGAGAACTAATTGGATTCTTTCTCATGTTGTACAGGGAACACCAATTTCTGGAGCCTCTACATTCTATACTGATGTAAATAAATCAGAAAAGGCAGGTTATAAATCAGAAAATTTAAGTAAAGTGGCTCAAAGCCCTTATGATTCTGTCTAAAAGTCAGAATTGTATGCTATTCTGATGGTATTAATGGATTTTACAGAACCTCTTAACATAGTTAGTGACTCTCATAATGAAGAAAGAGTTGCTTTACACATTAAAACTGCTGAATTTATTTCTGATGAGTCAGAATTAACTTTATTACTTATTCAGTTACAAAAATAATCAGGAATAGGAATCATACCTTATATGGAACACACATCTAATCCCATACAGGTCTGCCAGGCCATCTAGCACAAGGTAATGAAGAAATTGATCAACTATTGATAGGAAATGTGCTGGAGGCCTCAGAGTTTCATTAAAGAACAAAAACAAAAACAAAACCCCATCATGTCAATAGTAAAGGTTTGAAAAAGGATTTTTCCATCTCTTGGCAACAAGCCAAGGGAATTATAAGGAAATGTCCTACTTGTTCTTTTTACAATCAAACTCCACTACCAGCAGGATGTAACCCAAAGGGTACTCAGAGGAAAAAATCTGACAGATGGATGTGTTTCATTTTGTAGAATTTGGAAAATTAAAATATGTACACCACAGCATTGATACCTATTCAGGATTTCAATGGGTAACTGCTTTGAGTTCTGAAAAGGATAATTCTGTAATCACACATTTGCTAGAAGTATGGTCATCATGGGTATACCTGCACAAATTAACACTGTTCCAGCATAGGTTTCTTGTCCTGATACTTTGTGTATGATCTAACAAATAAAGCTTGCCTGAAGATCAGGGGGCAAAGTTAGCCACTAGTCAGCCATAGAGGCAGACGAATCTCTATGAATTCAAGGCCACCCTGAGCTACACAAGATTGATCTAGTTTAAAAGAGAAACAGAGCCAGGCAGTAGTGGCACATGCCTTTAATCCCAGCACCAGGGAGGTGGAGACAGGAAGGGATGTGGCTGGGCAGAGAAAGGAATATAAGGCAGCAGGAGGAGACAGGAGCTCAGTCTCATTCAGGATGAGAAGTCCTGGAAGTGAGGACTGTCTAGTGGCTGGCTGCTCTGCTTCTCTGGTCTTTCAGCGTTTACCCCAATATCTGGCTCTGGGTTTTATTGAAACCACTTAGGATTTGTGCAACAAGTGAAACTGGTGTTTGCTTATCGCAATATAAAGGGTCTTACAGGTGTACACACAGTCCTACAGGGCAAGCAGTCATAGAAGATCCAACAGAACTCTAAAGGACATGCTAAATAAACAGAAAGGGGTAACAAGACCCCCAGAAATTGATTGCATAATGCTTTGTTAACTTTGAATTTCCTCAATGCTAATGAGAAAGGAACAACAGCTGTGGAGAGACACTGGCTAATAGAAAAAGCTACAAAATTAAATCAGCCTGTATAGTTTAAAGAATGGAAACCAAGATATGTGTTACGTCAGGGAAGGGGTTTTGCTTTTGTTTCTTCAGGAGAAGAAAAGCTATGGATACCATCAAAATTGATAAAGATTTGATTGGAACAAGAGAGACCTATTAATTAGAAGAGATGATAGTTCATCCACCAGCATGACCATCCAATTTAAATTAACTTATATGACTAACAAATGCCTTTCATTAATCAGATGTAACTTGCCAAAAGGGAACCTCCCCAAAGTCAGAGTTTGGGAAGGGTTTTGATTTTGTCTTTCATGAGAATAAAGGCATCCACCTAAGGGATCTGAAGACCACCGGATAAATGAGACATCTGAAGAAAAAGGGTGATTCATACACACACACACACACACACACACACACACACACACACACACACACATCCCAGGAAAAAGAGTAAATTGACCTATTGATATATCGCATTTTCAACAGGATAAAATTTCATAAATCTTCCCAAATGTTTGTTTCTGCTGTTCTCTACACACACATAATGCAAATGATCTTTTTGTAGTTCCAGTTCAATTACAAATTAAAGATGGCTTTGGAGTTGGAGTGTGGCTCTCTCCTCTAAATCCAAGCATGCTTGTCAAAAGTAAAATCCAAAATCTCTGTCTCGTGTCAGAAGAGCCACCTGATATGGGACAAAAGACAAACAAAAATTTAGTAACTATTTTATTGTCACTAATCTAATCTCATAGTCCTTTGGTTTTATTTTGACTTTTTTTAAACTTTTCTTAATGTATAAATATTATCTCAAAATTTAACTTTTGTCATGATATTAATGGTCATATAAAGTACTAATTCTAGACAAAAGCTTCATCTAGCTTCCTCTCCATGACTTCAGGTTTGAGTCTCTATCAGGTGACTAGGAATTAAGTTTTTGTACTCTGGATGGTCATAACAAATATTGGTTCTTTAACCTCTTTGGGATCTGCTGCATATGACATTTGAAATGTTTAAGTTTTCAGCAGTGAACAATGACCATGCCAGACAGCGAGTTTTGAAGTCTCCAAAAGGATGATGGGGCCCCACAACAATGATTCCACCAGGACTATGATAACACTACTAAGCTGACAAACACCACCCAAAGATCGGCTTTGAGCTACAAACTGCTCAGGACAATTTCAAGGTGGCTAGCTGAGATGATCCAGCCTCACAGACCACTCTAGCCAGGACTTGAGACAAACCCTGCCCTTTCCCATTATGCAGAGACTGGACAACAAGTGATAGTTACCTTTCCTAGGACTGGACAATCTTTTCAGGATCCCCTAAAGATACTGTTGTCCCCAGGCAGCAGGAAGTAAATTAAGAACACGATGCCCACATTCCCAAGAGGTGGGATTGGTGGTTTTTGGTCATTCAATGAGTTATGGATATTGTCATTTTTCAGCCAGTTGGTTGCAAGTTGTTATTGGTAATGGTCAAGAAAAAAGCTGAACAAAGACTTTAGATTAAGGGTCCTTGTTTTGAAAAGAAAAACAGGGGATATAGAAATGATAGGCTAAAAGGGCTTATTGAATCTAACTTCATTTTTAAATTTTATTATTATTTATTTATTTATTTGGTTGGTTGGTTTTTGAAGCAGGGTTTCTCTGTATAGCTTTGCACCTTTCCTGGAACTCACTCTGTAGCCTAGGCTGGCCTCAAACTCACAGGTGGATTCCATTGATATGGATCTTTATATATTGACACAAAGTTGAGATTATTTTTTAGAACATAATATACATACATTTCTAATCTTGTTCAAGGTATTGTATGTATGCATCTTATTTAACAATGTAATGCAAATTGCTAGTCCTTGAAAGTTATTATTACATACTATTTAGGATATTAAAGAAATGCAGGTTAGTAGTTGATCACCTATTACAATTAAGCTTGTAATCAGGTATGTTTTCAAGGTCAAACAGATATATTTTAGGTAGACAGGTGGTCATCAAACACTTCAGAGATCTACAGAATATGGCATTTAAGATGTTTTGATGACATAGGTTCTTTTTTTATGACAATGAGACATGTCTGCTCCTGGCAGCACCAATATACTTCAGAGAAGATGATGGGCATTAAAGAAACTCCATATGGAGTTTAGTTTCTTTTCTTTTCTTTTCTTTTCTTTCTTTTTTTGTTTTTTTTTGTTTGTTTGTTTTTCTTTTTCTTTTTGTTTTTCGAGACAGGGTTTCTCTGTGTAGCTTTGCGCCTTTCCTGGAACTCACTTTGGAAACCAGGCTGGCCTCAAACTTACAGAGATCCTCCTGGCTCTGCCTCCTGAGTGCTGGGATTACAGGCGTGTGCCACCACTGCCTGGCTGGAGGGGTTTTTTTTGTTTGTTTGTTTTTGTTTTGTGGCAAAAGTTAGCCCCTGGGTAAGAAAATGCCATTGCTTTGACTGCTGACAGTATGCTGTCCAAAGGGGACAAGCTAGACACAAAAGAAAGGAATGCCCAAGGCCCAGGGTTCGATCCTCAGCTCAAAAAAAAAAAAAAAAAAAAAAAGGAATGCCAAACTTTGCCGAGACAATGTAGGACAGCCCTTCAGAAAACTCCTGCTCACAGATGAGTCTGTCAGATATTCTAGACCTGTAGACCAAATATAGATGCCCCAACATTGTAAAGGAACCTTGGGTGACTGTCCAAGGCAGCCAACTGTTTCTGTCATTTCTCACATTTTTTGGAAGTTGTTTGCTTGCATTTCCTGCTTACTCAGGTATTGTTTAAATCTTAGATGGTCTTTTAATTAAAAAAAGAAAAACCTGGCCGGGCGGTGATGGTGCATGCCTGTAATCCCAGCACTCAGGAGGCAGAGCCAGCTGGATCTCTGTGAGTTCGAGGCCAGCCTGGTCTACAGAGCTAGTCCAGGACAGGTTCCAAAGCTACAGAGAAACCCTGTCTTAGGGAAAAACAAAAACAAAACAAAACAAAACACACAAAAAAAACCAGAGCCAGATATCAGGGTGAAAGCTGAAAGAACAGAGAAGCAGAACAGCCAGCCACTAGTTCTTACCTCTACGAAATCCTCAGCCTAAAGAAAGTGAGATCCTGTTACCTCATGCCTTATGCATCTTTCTCTGCCCTGCCATATTACTTCCTATGGTTTAAAGGTGTGTGTGCTTTAATCCCAAGTACTGGGATTAAAATTGTGTGCCACCACTGTTTGGCTCTGTTTCTCTCCTAGACTAAGTCAATCTCATGTAGTCCAGGGTGGCCTTGAACTCACAGAGATCCAGGCAGATCTCTGCCTCCCAAGTGCTAGGATTTTTTTTCAATCTCACTCTGTAGACCAGGCTGGCCTGAAACTCACAGAGATCAGCCTGTCTCTGCCTCCTAAGTGCTGGGATTAAAGGCATGTGCCACCACCGCCTGACTTCTAAATCTAATCTAGTGGCTGGCTCTGTCCTCTGATCCCCAGGCAAGTTTATTAGGGTAGACAATGTATCACCACACCCAGGTAATATTATTTCCTTCTCAGGTCTCTGGTGAAGTTAAAAACTTTATAGTTATAGTTTTCCTTGTTACCAGATTTAGAAAAGAAATTCTAAAGTATATAAGGTTGAGAGACATTAAAAGATAATTTTGGTAATGCAAAGTTAGAATAGAAAGTGAATTAGGTACAATCTTTTGGACTTACCAAGATAGGGTAGATAAAGAGTATTTTCTCTGAATTTATCAATTGTAAATGGACTATACAATGTTGATGTATTTATTGCCTGTATACATTGTGTACAGTTATTGTACTTATTGTATATAGTTTTTCTTATATTAGTTAAAAACCTTTTTTATTTTAGACAAAAAGGTGGAAATGTGGTGATATTTTGTTTGTGCTCTAACAAATTGAAAGACCCCCTGGCACCCCTATAGGGATGCTATGTTTGCAAGGCTTATAAGGGAACAAAAGACAGTTCCAGGAAATAGAATGGCCCCACCGCAGCCCAGATAGCCGATAAGCATTGCCCTGTTGTGCAAACCCCCTAGCTTGTGAGGCTCGTAGGGGAACAAAGGAATTCAGCTAGAAGGCAACCAGAGCAGCTGGAATTCTAGATAGGGGTTGAGTCGACACACATATCTGGTTACCAAGGAAACCCACAAACCGCCCTGAGCCTGAATCCACGCCCCATTTGATTTATGCTTATATATTCGCGCCTCACTTGAATTGTCCAATCAGAACCATTCGCGCCTTGTTTAAACTATCCAATCAGAACCCTTTGACTATTCGCGCCTCACTTGAATTGTCCAATCAGAGCTTTGTAACCATTCGCGCCTTGTTTAAACTATCCAATCAGAGCCCTTTGACTAATGCTTTCCCGCGCTTCTTGCTATAAAAACCCATCCCACCAACCCAGGGGCGCGCTGGTCTTCCGAGAGGCTTTGTTGCCCCAGGTACCTGTGTTTGAATAAACCTCGTGCTGTTGCATCTGATCGGTGGTCGCTGCGTGCTCATTGAGCCGGGGGTCTCTCCTGAAGGGAGACCTCTCCGGGGGTCTTTCAAAATAAAGTTTTCCATATTCCTTTAATTCCAGCACTCAGGAGACAGAGCCAGGCAGATCTTTGTGAGTTCAAGGCCAGCCTGGTCTTCAGAATGAATTCCAGGACAGTCAGAGATTCACAAAAAAAAATCCTGTCTCAAAAAACAAACCAACAAAAATTGTGACAAATTTTTTAACAAAATTAATTGTTTTAAAAATATTTATTTATTTATTATGTATACAGAAGAGGGTGCCAGATCTCATTACAGATGGTTGTGAGCCACCATGTGGTTGCTGGGAATTGAACTCAGGACCTCTGGAAGAGCAGTTGGTGCTTTTAACTTCTGGGCCCCAAAATTAATTTTTTTTTTTTGGTGGAGCTGAGGATTGAACCCAGGGCTTTGTGCTTTCTAGGCAAGCACTCTACCACTGAGCTAAATCCCCAACCCCCAAAATTAATATTTTTAACAAAAATTTTTATATTAACAAATATCAATCTTTCAATATTTGTTTTTCCTTTTGTAAGATAAAAACTTTGTAAAATTTTGTCATTTTGTAAAATCTAAAATTCATGTTTTGGTGGGCTGGTGTGGCGCAGCAGGTTGGGTGCTTTAAAAACTTGGGGAGCTGGGCAGTGGTGGTGCACACCTTTAATCCCATCACTTGGGAGGCAGAGCCAGCCTGGTCTATAGAGCGAGATCTAGGACAGGCACCAAAACCACACAGAGAAACCCTGTCTGGAAAAACCAAACTAAACAAAACAAAACAACACTTGGGGGCTTGGGAGGGCAAACAGGCTGGATCAAAGGCTTCATTCAGTACCAGGAGCACATCGTGGTGCCACAGCATACCAAGTTGCCCAATTAAGAGATGGTCTACTGGCTGGCTTTGTGTGTCAACTTGATACAAGCTAGAGTCATCAGAGGAAGGAGTTGAGGAAATGCCTCCTTGAGATCCAGCTGCAAGGTATTTTCTCAATTAGCGATCAATGGGGAAGGCCCAATCCATGATGGGTGGTGCTATCCCTGGGCTGTTGGGTCCCAGGTTCTATAAGAAAGCAAGCTGAAAAAAAAGAAAAAGAAAAAGAAAGAAAGCAAGTTGAGTAAGCCATTGGGAGTAAGCCAGTAGGCAACTCCCTCCATGACCTCTGCATCAGCTCCTACCTCCAGGTTCCTGCCCTGTTTAGTTCCTGCCCTGACTTCCCTCAGTGATGAACAGCAATGCTGAAGTGAAAGCCAAATAAACTCTTTCCTCCCCAACTTGCTTTTTGGTCATGGTGTTTCATCGCAGCAATAGAAACCCTAACTAAGACAGACAATGTTCTGAATGAGATGCAGGCAAGATCTGGAGCAGCCATACTCAGAGCTAGGTGTGCGTACTGAACGTATGTGTTAGAGGGAGTAGCTGTGTGGCTTGATTGGGAACAGATACCAAAAGGAGATTGTAGCGTGAATCCTAATTGGTCTTAATAATAAAAACCCAGAGCCAGATATCAGGGTAAATCAAGGAGCCACCTCTAACCTCAACAACTCCGCAGCACGAAAGGGATGAGCTCCTGTCTCCTCCTGCCTTATATTCCTCTCTGCCCAGCCGTCTTGCTTCCTGTCTCCATCTCTCTACCTTAGTGATGGGATTAAATGTGAGTGCCACCACTGCCTGGCCTCTATGACTAACATGTGGCTAGCTCCAGGAAACTTTTTTTTTTTTTTTGTATTTTCAAGGCAGGGTTTCTCTAAATAGTTTTGGTGCCTGTCCTAGATCTTGTTCTGTAGACCAGTTGGGACGTAAAGAGTTTAATTTCATCACATAACTCTTCGATCATTCCTTTCCTGAGGGAAGTCAGTGCAGGAGCTCAAAGCAGGAGCTGAAGCAGAGACCATGCTTCCCACGGCTTGCTGTTTTCTTTTTTTTTTTTTTTTTTTAATTTAATTTCTTCTTTTTTTTCCCTTTTCTTTTTTCTTTTAATTTTTTTAAACAGTTTCTCTGTATAACAGCCCTGGCTGTCCTGGAACTCACAGAGATCCACCTGCCTCTGCCTCCCTAATGCTGGGATTAAAGGCGTGTGCCACCATCACCTAGCCTAGCTTGCTTTTTTCATACACCTCAGAACCACCTTCCCAGGCGTGGTTCTGCCCACAGTGGGCTGGGTTCTCCCACATCACTCATGAATCAAGAAAACATGCCCGCAGGCTTGCCTACAGGGAAATCTAATGAGATATTTTTCTCAGTTGAGGTTCTCTTCCCAGATGACTAGATTGTATCAAGGTAACCAAAACCTAACCAACATACACAAGGTCTCATGTGTTGAACTGAGAAAAATTTTGAATTTTTGTCTCTACTTCTGAGTGCTTGTGCACCACCATGCCAAGTTCACTGTACCAGCTGAGCTACAAGTCTCGCCCCCTATCATAAATAAGGGGTAGGAGGGCACACACATAACATAGTTTGCATATGGCTTCAGGGGACCTCTTTCCACCATGTGGGTCCTGGGGATTCATCTCAGGTTACCAGGATGAGTGACAAGTGTCTTTACTCACTGATTCATCTCACCTCATTATGTTTTTGGACAGTCTCACTACATAATATGGCCAGCCTAGGACTATGTAGACCAGGCTGGCCTCACTTTCCTCCATCCTCCTGCCTCTGCCTCCTGTGCGCTGACCATACCCGACTAAATAAAACTAAATAAATAAATGAATGAATGAATGAATGAATGAATGAATAAATAAATAAATAAATAAATAAATAAATAAAATAACAAAAATTAATTTAAGCACCTGGTCATGCTCTTGGTGCCCATTTTGGGAAGAGCATACAGGATGAAGCCTGGAAGCGGCACTCACAGACTCCACCACCTGATGGACCCTAAACAGATGAAGCAGGCCCAGAGGAACAACAATGGATCACGTTTTCCGAAGTGACAAACCGACGAGAGGCGGGAGTCTTCTGTTCCAAATATCTTTGGGAATGAGACCTGTCACCTGCTCCTTCTTTACTGCCATGAAACTAACCAACCAACCTAGCTGATGGGCTGAGGCAGGGGGATTGCTCCACGTCCGACACCAGCCCGGACCACACAGCTAGGCAATGTCTCAAATAAGGAAGTAAATAAGCAGTTCGTTTTGGGGAATGAGGTCGTGTTAATGCCGCGGGAGGGCACAGGGCAGACTTGAGGCTGGACCAGGCTGCGCATCATTGCGACGGTAGCGGGCGCCGGACCCAAGAGAAGACAGAAAGGATTCGGTTCAGTACTGACAAGAAGCGAGGGGAAACAGGGGGCCCTTCAGTAGAACGCTACCCTGCCATTTCGCCATGCAGAAGGGAAAGAAAGAGCCTGCACCACACACAAAGCTCCCACGCTTTCCCAAGGCTCGCTGCACCAGTGCGCATGCGCTCGCTCTGGCCAGCCGGGCCGCCCCAGGAGGTCTACGCATGCGCACCAGGGGCTCCGCGGGGAGGGCCGCGGCCCGCGGGCGCCTTCCACCTGGTGTGCGCCTGCGTGGAGCCAGGGACGGCAGGGGCGGGACTTGAAGGAGGCCCGCCATTTGCATTTCTGGCGGGAAAGGCGCGTGTGCGCACGCCTCTTCCGCGCCCTTCGCAACCGCCGCCGCCGTCGTTGGCGGCCCCAGCCGCGTGCCGAGAGGCCCGACTCCAGGTACGCCCTGCCCGGCGGCTTTCCCCAGAGGAGCCACGGCAGAGGCGCTCCCAATTATTGCAGGACTCCCCGGTAACATCACCTGCCCGCGCCTTTAAAACGCTCCAAGTTCTGACCAGACCCCGAAATGTGTGAACACCTCTGGGATTTTTTTTTTCTTTTTTGGTTTTTCGAGACCGGGTTTCTCTGTGTAGCTTTGGAGCCTGTCCTGGACTCGCTCTGTAGCCCAGACTGGCCTCGAACTCGCAGAGACCGCCTGCCTCTGCCTCCCGAGTGCTGGGATTGCAGGCGTGCGTCACCACCGCTCAGCTCCGATGCTTTTGTTGTTTGTTTTGTTTGAGATAGACTCTCTAGGTGTTGCCCAGGCTGGCTGTGACCCTCTTGCGTCAGTTTTAAGATTACAGCTCTCGCCGGGCGGTGGTGGCGCACGGGAAGCAGAGGCAGGGGCATCCCTGAGTTGGAGGCCAACCTGGACTAAAGAGGGAGTTCCAGGAAAGATGCAAAACTATACAGAGAAACCCTGTCTCGAAAAACAAAAACAAACAAACAAACAAAGGATTACAGCTCTCAAACATGCCCAGCTACAATCTTCCAGAAACTTTGAAACTTAACAGTTAATTATATTGTGGTTTTTTTTTTTTTTTTTTCAGGGGCAGGTGTGTGTTTTTTGTTTTGAGACATAGTTTCTCTGAGTAGCTGTCCTGGACTAGCTCTGTATCCCAGGCTGGCCTCGAACTCACAGAGATCCACCTGGCTCTGCCTCCCGAGTGCTGGGATTAAAGTTGTGCACCACCACTGCCAGGCTTTATTTTCGTTTTATTTTGTTGTTTAGAAGATGTGTTTATTTTTATTTTATGTATATGAATATTTTATCTGCATGTGTGTACGCGCACCAGGTGCTTGCCTGTGAAGATCGGAAAAGGCTGTTGGATCCCTTGAAACTAAAATTACAGATAGTTGTGAGATGCCATGTGGGTGGTGGGAACGGAACCAGGTCTTCTGGAAGAGCAACTATTAGTGCTCTTAACCACTAAGCTGCCTCTCCAGAGGCTCTGTGTTGGTTTTTGAGACAGGGCCTCATTAAGTTGTGCAGGCTGTGCTCAAAGTTGGATCCTGATGCCTCAGCCTCCTGAGTGCTGGTATGGCAAGTGTAGGCCACCACCACATCAACTAGAATCTTCTAGATATCCTTAAGATTTCTCCCTCAAAATGTGTCAGAAGCTTTTTCTATGGAATCCTGGTGGAAATTCTTTATTCAAGTCCTGCCTCACACCCTAGAAATCTGTACTAGAGCCTCTGCTGGGGACCTTGAAATCTAGTGACACTCCAGAAATGTGGCCCTTGAGGTCTCGTTCAGGGACCCCTCCAAACTTCCTCTAGGATACGAGGACCCACCCATGTCCAAGGCCCCTCAGAAATACCCACCAGAAACTTGATCTCCCAAATTCACAAGTTTGTCCCCAAATTCTGGTAGAGTTCAAGAGATCCTTTCCCCTTGGCCCTTTTCTTCCTGCTGTGTTCCTGGAAGTCTCTGGAAACATGTTCCTTCCCCTAGTGCCTTCTGAAAGCCTCTGGGCTGGACAACAGGAGGATCTCTACAAGCTGAAGACAGATTCAGAAAGCCCTCTGAAGCTATGTAATAAGACCCTGTCTCCAGAAGCCAAATAATAATGTCTCCAGAAATGTGCAGCTAGTGGAATACAGGCAAAGCAGTGTTGGCTGCATTTCATGAGAAAAAGAGAGGCAAGCAGGTGGAAACCCGAACCTTCTCTGACCCTGGCCCCAGGTGCCTTCTCGGCCTCAGAGGCACTGTTGCCTAGCACCTGGGGCAGTTGCTGATGATGCCTCCTTTTCTCTTGAAAGTGACCCTTGTTTTTGTTTTTGTTAGTTTGCTTGCTTGCTTGTTTTTGTTTTAAAGACCGGGCCTCTCTGTGCAGCCCTGGCTGTCCTGGATTTGCTCTGTAGCCCAGGCTGGTCTCGAATTTATAGAGATCCACATGTCTCTGCCTCCCGAGTGCCGGGATTAAAGGCGTGCACCACCGCCATGTTGCAAAAGTGGCCCTTATTTTGACTGACCTGGCTGTAATCGAAGTAGCACAGTCAGGGTGCAGAGGAAGAGGCCCAGGTCCACAAGGGTCTGTGAGAACCCAGGGAGCAGCAGGCGGGGCCGGGGGTGGGGTGGGGTGATATGCAGAGTTCCTATGGCCATGGAGGGTAAGGGACGTGGAGATTACTGATGGAGAGGAAAAATGGTTCGTGGTTAAGAGCACTTGCTCTGTGTCACCTTGATGGCTCACGCCTCTAATCTGGAACAGGTTCTGAGTTCAAAGCTGAGCTCGTCTTCATGGCAAATTCTAGGCCAGTAAGGGCTATAAAAGAGAGACCTTTTTTGTTTAAAAAAAAAAAAAAATCAAAAACTCTGAAACACTACTCTTGCAAATGACCCAGTTTCATTCCCAGCACCCACATGGCAGCTCACAACCATTTGTAACTCCAGTTCCAAGAGATCTGATGCCTCCTATAGTATCTGACACTCATGTGGTAAATACACGTGCAGACAAAACACTCACACATAAAATGAAAATGAGTTTACTAGTGAGGGACTGGTAAGGTTCAGCAGCAGAGCACTTGCCTAGCATTCACCAATGAGAGGTTGACAGTGTGGCTTAGTGAGGAAGGCATGTGGACACAGGCGAGCGAGCTGAGTGGTGGGAGTGTGGGAGCCTGCTCAGCTTGCTGTTCAGCCCCAGAAGGAGTGAGAGGCTTCTCTAGACTACGAGAGACACAAAGGCAAGGAGAGTCCCAGACAGAGCACAGCAGGCGCAGCAGGCACTTTGCAAAATGCAATGCAGAGTAGAGTTGCTAGAAGACTTAGCATGATGTGGGGAGAAAGCAGCCCGCCAGGCCACACCATGCCTCTGTTACTAGACCCAAGCGGCCTTGCCCCGGGGACATCGTGGCCAAGCAGGTCAGCTCTGCAGTCTGTGGGAGGAGGCTGGGCCATGGACCCAGAGAGAACCTAAGTCAGAAGGGCTCAAGGTGCAGTCACAGGGATGGTGACTTGGTAGGCTGTGGGAGAAGCGAGGTGGCCACACCCTCCTGCCTCCCCCTTTGATCCTCTGCCTGTTCTGCAGTCCTCAGGTTGCCATCCCATACCTCAAATCCATAAAACCAGGTTGGAGTTGGGATGGGGCTGGCAAACAGGTTCTGAGAAGCCGGAGGGCCTGGGGCAGAGATGGAGCAGTTAGAATGTGGCTAGTCTGAGGAAGCTATCACTCTGTCTGTCCTTCTAGGACCTATCTGGACAGACTATTCCTTTCCAAACCCTCCTGGCCGTGGAGGGAAGGTGAGGGCCTCACCAGCAGCAACAGAGAAACAGGAGTGGTCCATGGAGCAGCCAGAGGACCCAGCGAGTGGTTCTGCTGCACAAAGTAGGTGTCTGCTTGGAATAGGAGGAAGAGGGAGCTGTGGGTCAGGCTGGGAGCAGGAGGGCTGGCCAGGCAGGGTGGGCAGAAGCAGATGGTGGTGGATGAGTGTCAGCTGTGTGCTTGCCACGTGTCTGTCCCCTTGTCCTCCTCTCTGGCGGGCTGTTGGGGACTCTGCACACGGTATCATCCACACCTCCACACTCTTCCCACTAACTGCCTGTGTTCAGCTCGTGGTCCAGTGATAGCTCTTACTGTGGCTAAAACAGGTGCCCTGGCCCTCTCTCCCTTCCTGCTGTACTTCTCTTCCCAATGCTGGCGTCTGTCTGTCTGTCTGTCACCTGCTTAGTGTAAGACTGAGCATGGCTCCACAGACCCATTCCACTCTTGCTGCTGCTCCCGATGTGTGTGTGCGCGTGCGTGTGCGCGCGCGCGTGTGCACCCACGCACAGGAGACGGACTCCAGGGCTTTGTGTGTGCTAGGCAACCAATCACCACTGAGCTGTGTCCCCATCTCTCGGTTTTGTTTTTGTTTTTTGAGACAAGGTCTGGCTTTGAACTTTCATTCCTCCTACCTCTGCTTCTCAAGTGTTGAGATTACATGTGTGCTGCGCCAGACCCAGCTCACATATGTAACTTTTAATCTTTTAAAAGAAAAAAGCTGGCAAGGGGTTCATACCTGTAGTCCTGGAACTGAGGAGCTAAGGCAAGAAGATAGAAAGTTCAAGGCCAAATCAAGCAGGTGATACTGACTGATTTAACTCTGTACATATACAAACTGTTTTCTATGTTAAGCAGCATAAAAACATGTTGAGTTTTCAGACATCTTTGAGAACTAGTGTGTGGTGCTTCAGACTAACAAAACACACCGTTCCATCTTGGCCTGTTCAAGTGCAGTCAGCCTCTGCCCACTGGAGCTGCTCCCTCAGCAATGCCTGCTTCTTGTGGAAGCTTGGTGCCTGTGGGCAGATGTAGACACGTCAGTGTGGGAGCCAGCACACATCAGCTCAGGGAGGAAGATACTGGCTAGCCAACTATCTTCTGTGGGCAGCCTGTGTCTGTCTCTGCCCTACCTCAGCAACTCTGTTCCCTAATCATCTCTCTCTACTCTCCCCTCACCTCATCTCTGATCTCTCTCTCTCCATCTCCTGAGGATGTGCTAACAGGGAGAGCCAGTCTAATTAAGAAGCTCTTGCCTCTAATAGGCAATGCGGGTCATTTGTAGGAGTATCCTGCCTTCCAGGCTCCTGGGTGTTCACAGCTTTGCTCAAGCCTGAGATGGGCACTTCAGCCTCGGGAGTAAACCTCTACAAACAGGAGGATTTGAGAGACAGACAGACACCAGCATGCTAGGACTAGAAGGCTGCCTGGCTTGGGGGGAGTGACTGCCATCTAAACCTTGCCTGCACCAGCAGAGGGCGTGTGGCCACCAGGAACTATGATCATAGCCGGTCAACTGAGACTGGCCCAGGAAAGAGAACTCACCCACAGGAAAAGCAAGGATTGAAAGACAGGGGTAGTGAAGGAGAGAGAAGGAAAAGATAGAGGATGGGCGTATGGAGGAACACAGGACAGAGGCTAGACATATGAGAGAGGTTGGGGAAGACGTGGGAGAAAGATCCCGAAAGAAAAGTAGAGCTGGGCAGTGGTGGCGCATACCTTTAATCCTAGCAGAGGCAGGTGGATCTCTGAGAGTTCAAGGCCAGCCTGATCTACACAGTGAATTCCAGGACAGCTAAGGCTACACAGAGAAACCGTGTCTCAAAATAACAAAAAAGAAAAGGAAAACCAAAGGCAGAGCTGGGAAGTGAAGGAGGAAGGCGAGGGCAGAAACGGCGTCTCTTGGGAAGGGACTATGTAGCAGTGGCCTTACTGGGCCACAGAATCCTCCTTTGTAACACAGGAGGACAAAGGGCAGTGGACCAGCAGCAGTCCACCTTCCCTAGCTAACCTGGGCTCCAGGGCCTCACATGGGGCAAGGACAGTCCGGGTCACTGGTGCACTAGGTCAGGGAAGTAAGAAAGAGTGAGAAAGGGGCTCTTGTGCTAGGAGGCAGCTGTGGCAGCTTCTGATGCGCCTGCCTCAGACTCACCTTTAGGATCAGCAGCAGCCGTGGTCTGATGCTCATAAGTGCCTGTACTATGGCCAAGCAGGGCCCACCCACATTTTACCCCATTCTTCTCTAGGAGGGAGGTAGCTTTCCTAAAGGGACACTGCTGAGGCTCAGAGCTTGCTGGTGGTGTGGAGCAGGTTGCTCACTTCATCTCCAGCTCAGACTCTAACCCTGCAGCCATGTGCAGTGGGCATTTATCTCAGCAAGCCAGGCCAATGAGAGGTGTGAACGCCACCTCTAGCTTGGAGAGGCTCTATGGCATGGAGATTATTGAGTGCCTGCTATATTCAGGCAATGTGGATATAGCTGAAGACCAAAAGATCCCAGAAGACCTGGTTGGGGATTTAGCTCAGTGGTAGAGCGCTTGCCTAGCAAGCGCAGGCCCTGGGTTTGATCCTCAGCTCTGGCAAAAAAAAAAAAAAAAAAAAGATCCCAGAAGACAGGCACATAGGCACAATACACAGTGGATCTGAGCTGGGTGAGAGCTGGAGAGCTGCCCCCCTATACACACATACACACACACACACACACACACACACACACATGCACGCACCACATATACATATATGCATGTACACACATACATAGACACGCTACGCATATCGCACTACACTACGTATTGCACTACACAGTACACACACACATACTGAACATATCACACATGCACACATACTTACACCCCACATGCATGCATGCACACCCATCTTCACACATGGGGGCAGAGCAGCCCTCTGGGTCCTCTTGGAGGGGGATTTTACTGGCATGGAAACAGACCTCCCAAAGAAGAGTCTTGCCACAGACCTGCTGTGGTGCTGCTGACTCAGGGGAGTCTGATGGGAGGCTCAGCTCCTAACCAGTCCCCTGCTGCCCCCTGCTTAGACAGTCCCCTCCCTCCTCTTCCTCTTGGTGCTGGCCTGTGCTCCTCCGGCTCTGATGACGCCACGCTGGGGATGGAGACATGAGACCTGGTCCCTGGGGTAACTGGAGGAAGGCTGCAGCGGGCGGGATCGATGTAGGCTGCCCACGCCTTATCGGATTGTTCCTTGCTCCTGGGCCACCTTCATCCTGGCTTTTCCCAGAATCCCCTTCTTTGCTTTTCTCAAGCCTGGGGCCCTCTGCCTGTAGTCTGGGAGGTTGGAGAAAGGAGGAGATGAGGGTCATCTCAGAGCTCATTAATGACTCCTGAGCCCATTGGATACAAAACGTTAGACAGACAGCAGGGCCACTTCCTGGCCTGAGAGATAGGACCCACTTGTGAGCAGTGACTCAAAACCCTCATATTGCCACCTTACTGGAAGCCCCTGCTGTCCTTCACGAGTCCCAACAATAGACAGCTCTAAATAAATTAGCTCCCAACTCAGCAGAGACTGGATATTAGGCAACAAGGCCCTGGTGCCCCCTCACACAGGGCGGGCCCTCTTTTCTCTACAGTGTACCTCTGGGAGCAGCCTGAGGAACTGAATTCAGGACCACTGCTCAGCCTAGAGGAACAAATTCTTAACTCTACATTTGAAGCCTGTGACCCTCACAAGACAGGTGGGGGCTGGGGAGCCACAGGGAGGGCTGGGCTAGGGCCCTCCTTAGAGGTCCTACAGGAACAGAAAGATGGCATGGGGATGGGGATGGAGTAGGAAGGGCGTAAGGCCCTGGAGGGAGTTAGCCTCTGGCCTGGTACAGCAGTGGGTACTGCCCTGGCTCATCCTCTTTGGTTCACTCTGAGATGGACTGAAAATTTGACTCCAGGGAGGAACTTTCCCAGGTAGGTCCCTCTGCATGCTGTGGGGCAGGCATGTCACCAACCATTGATGACAGACACTGTTCCCAAGCCATTGTCCAGTCCAGTCCTCCCCACCATGCTCTGTCCCAGGCACTGTGGCTGTAGCTCACCTCCTGGCCTACCTGGAGGCTGTGACAGGACGGGGCCCCCAGGATGTGCGCCTCCAAACACTGGCCCGAAGCTTGGACCCCTATGGGGAGGGTGCTGGAGCCACTGTGGAGTTGGGCACCTTTCTGGTGGTCATGCGGGACTGGATTGCTGCCTGTCAATTGCATGGGTGAGTCCTACACCAACATCCTCCCACCTGGGAAGCCTTTCAAGTTTGCTCAGCAGCCAGTACCAGTTAGGTCCAGGCACTCCATGGGGTTGGCTTGCAAAGATGAGTGAGAAGATCTGGAGGGTAAAGGGCCTTGGATGATGGTGCAGGGGTCCAGGAGACAGAGCTAGAAAGGACTGTCGGTGGGAAGGGCTGCTCTTCACAGCCCATAGAACCACACTCACTCACTGCCCTCCCCTCTACAACCCAGACCCTGCAGGCACAGGTCCTGGCTGCAGGGGACCTGAGCCTCTTGCCTTTGATACAGGGGATTAGAGCAGGCAGAGGAGACCGCCTTCCGGGGAGCCCTGGCTTCTCCACACCTGCCATCTGGTGAGCCTATTTATAGAAGCAGAGGGGGGGGCAGGAGTCAGCGAAGGGGGGGCGTAGCAGGGACCTCTCATCTGCCCGCTCCACACAGCAAGGGCTAAAGAGACAACTGGGGCCTTTGCTCAGCCTGCAGCTGTGGTGGCTTCTGGGACAGTCCCCTCATCCTGGACTTTGGGGTCAGGTTTTCCATCCCCTCTTCCACGCTCCGGCCCTAGTGTAGAGGCTGAGGAGACTGCAGCTTCCTGGCTCTCCTACACTGTGGAAATCTTCCCACGGCACAGGGCAGTCTTGGCCTGCCAGGCTCCTCTTGGCCCTGCCCCCATGCACACCTCTGACACCTGCTTGCTTTGCCTTGAGAACAGGCATCTGCCCAACTATATCCCAGCCTCATGCTAGGGTGCTGGGTGCCCAGGACCTCACACCTTAGAGATGTACCACTAAAAAGTGACCACACAGAACCCAGACTGAAGCTCTCTTGACGTCCTCTTTTTTATGTTTGTTTTGGGTTTAGGTCGGGTTTGTTGTTGCTGTTTTCTTTCCTTTATTATTCTTTCTGAGACAGGGTTTCTCTGTAGCCCTGGCTGTCCTGGAGCTCACTGTGTAGACCAGGCTGGTCTCGAACTCACAGAGATCACCCGCCTCTGCCTCCCAGCTGTTGGGATTACAGGTGTGCACCACCACACCCAGCTCTTGGCATTCCCTTGAACCCTGAGGCTTCTTCAGTCTTGGGGGCCAGGGAGGACTGTGAGCAGCAGAGGGTGGCCAGGTCAGGAAAGGAGGCAGAGGCTGGGGAGCGCCCAGGGAGAGGAAGGTAGTGTGAGGGTGGGTGCGGTGGGAACAGTCTAAGTGGCTGAGCTCCAGCAGACACGACAGACCCGTGGTGATGAGAGCCTGAAGACTTAGGGAGGCTGGGAACAGGAGAGGGGCTTGGGGAAATGGCTTCTTCTGAAGACCTGGCTGAGCTCCAGATAAGCATGAGCAAGTAGCCTATGTATGTAATAAGAGTAATTCAGCTCAGGGAACCCCAGAGCTACACGTGGAAAAACTGGGAGGCCAGAGTCCTGGGAAAATCCCAGGGTCCTTGGATACCCCAACTTTTAAAGTCACCAAAGAGTCCAACCTTCTTTTGTCTGTCCCTTTCCAGCATGCCCAGAAGCCGAGGAGCCAGCCAACTTAGAGAGCTTTGGAGGAGAAGACCCCAGGCCTGAGGGGTGCCTGTCTTCCCCATCCCTATCCCACTCCATTTTCTCCAGCCTTTCCGGGGTCTGGGAGTGGGGAGATGGATGTTCTTTGGCTCGGGAGAGCCTTGGAGTTTGCTTCTGATCTGTCGTATAGGAACCCTTTCCCTAGCTGCCAGCACTGCTCTACCTAGGGAGCTGGGGAAGGTGGGAGCAGGGCAGGGTTGGTGACCAGGCCCTTGCTGCCCTCAGGCCTGCCACAGCTGAGCTGCTGAGCAGCCTAGAGGACCTGGAGCTCAGCAACCGGCGCCTTGCTGGCGAGAATGCCAAGCTGCAGCACAGCGTGGAGACTGCTGAGGAGGGGCTCCGCTCGCCTAGGGGCGGAGATCGCAGCCCTGCGCAAGCAATTGCGCAGGTGAGGGCCTGTGTCTTCCCCCTGCGCCGCAGGTACAGGCAGGCACTCTGCTGCCCAGGCCTGCCTTCCACTTCCTTCTATCTGGGTCTTGTCTTCTGGCCTTTGGGTTCAGTCTGACTGACTCCTTCCAGTTTTTGCTCTAGTTCTCTTCCTCTACCCTCTTTCTGTCTTTGCTGTGTGGCCCCATGCTTCCTTCCTCAGGTGAGAAGGAACACTGTCTCCCTCCCACACTGCATGCCCCCTTGTCCCTTTCTCTCTGATCCTTGTGCCCCTTGGCCTAGCTTATGTATGGTCATAGTCTAGGATGTTTTGCTCTACTTCTCGGCCTGCTTCCTCTCACATCTGTGTCACCCATCAGCACCCAGCAGGCCCTGCAGGCGGCCAAGGCTTTGGATGAGGAGCTAGAAGACCTGAAGACTCTGGCCAAGACCCTGGAAGAGCAGAATCGCAGCCTAATGGCCCAGGCACGGCACACAGTGAGTGCTGGCAGGGCAGCAAAAGGGCAGAGGTGAAGGGGCAAAGGTTACCTGACTTCCAGGTCCTGTTCACCCCACACTCCCCAGTCCCTCATGAGCACTCCTCAGCCCAGCTCTCCAGTGATAGAGGCCCTAACTGCATTCCTGGGCCAGGGAGGGTGAGGGGCAGGGACTGGGACCAATTCTGTGCTCTCTGGGCTGGGCCAGGAGAAGGAGCAGCAGCACCTGGTAGCTGAGGTGGAGACACTGCAGGAGGAGGTAAGCTGAGGTCCACCCACCTTCACGGGTTCCAGGCCGGGGGGGGGGGGGGAGCAGCATCCCACAGGCTGTAGTAGCCCCTGGGTTCATGTTGAGGCCCTGGCCAGTTCTTCCCTTGTGCATTGTGGTACCCCCACCATCAGGGGAGCCAGCCAGTGGCTGTACCTCATAGGGTAGTGTGAGGTTTAAACCAGACGTCTAGAAAGTTCCTAACTCAAGGGAGGATATATAGGGTGTACACAGTAAAATCCAGCAAACTGGCATAGTGCTCCATGCCTGTCATCCCAGTACTTGGGAGTCTGAAAAAAATGTCACTTATCATTATTTATATCAGTATATTGTGTGTGGCTTTGATCCCTGGCAATGTAAATTAAACTGCAAAAACTTATAAAAGTCACCCCCAGGAGCATGACCCCCGGAGCCACAGACCTTCAGTCCTTTCCCTTCTGAGCTTTGGTTTCTGGTTTTCGTTTTGATGGTGCTAGAGATGGAGCTCTGGGCCTTGGGCGTGCTGGGCAAGCAGCCATCAGGCCTGGGTGTTCTTCAGGAGCCAGCAGGAGTTTGCACAGTTGGGTTGTGATAACAGTGAAGGGATGGTGTTTACCTGAGGCTAGCCCTACACTCCAGACCTATTTAAGTCCCTGTTTGCTCCAGGTTGTTGTCCACATTGAAATCCATCGAGTATTAATGATGTCCACACCACCCCTCTTCCCCCAAGGTGGCAGATCAGTTGCAGATCCATGACAGGTTTACATCCCAGGCAGCATTGGTCCTCTGCTGTCCTTACACATAGACAACTTTTGTTCCCTCTACTTGCCTTCAAATCTGGGCTTGCTCTACCTGCTGGTGCTTGGATGCCTGTCTCCTCTCCTGGGCTATGGCTTTAGCTCAGACTCCGGGAGTCAGCCACGGGATCTGGCTGCTTTTCTGTGAAGGCGCACAGCTGCACCTGTGTAGTCTACCTCTGCTGCCCTGCGGCAGTTCGGAGTGAGCTGCGAGGGAAGCTCATTCAGAATCAGGTGTTCCATGGTTCCGAGGTTCCCCTCCTTGCCAGTCAGGGCCAGGGCCTCTGAGCCATCCTCTGGCTTTCCAGCCCCAGCTTGAAGTTCTCTGCCTGTGGGTCCCCAGCTCCAATCCTGGCTCTCTGCCCTGTGTCTCTTCTTCACTGTTCTGTGGCTCCTTGTGAACTGGTTCCCTTCCAAGGTAATGGGGGTCCCACTGGAGTGTGTTTGCACTGGTTCACTGTTCCGTGGCTCTTTGTGAACTGGTTCCCTTCCAAGGTAATGGGGGTCCCACTGAAGCCTGCACTCAGTCAGGGAAACATCTTGTGGAATAGTTTTAAAGAGTGTTTTGCTTGTATGTATGTCTGTGCACAGAAGGAGTGTTAGTTCCAGAAGAGGGCATGGGGTCTTCTGGAACTGGAGTCGCCATGGTTGTGAGCCACCATGTGGTTACTGGGAAGTGAACCTGGCTCCGCTGGAAGAACAGCTAGTGCTCTTAACTACTGAGCCATCTCTCCAGCCCCCAGACTTTTTTTTTTTTTTTTTTTTTTTTTTAAGAATGAAGGAGATCAGCCAGGAGGTGGTAGTGCATGCCTTTAATCCCAGCAGAGGCAGGCAGATCTCTGTGAGTTTGAGGCCACCCTGGTCTACAGAGCGAGATCCAGGACAGGCACCAAAACTACACAGAGAGACCCTGTCCCGAAAAACATAAATAAATAAATAAATAAATAAATAAATAAATAAATAAATAAATAAAAAGAATGAAGGAGATCTAATCCCAGCACTTGGGAGGCAGACGCAGAGGTGGGCAGATCTCTGTGACTTCAAGGCTAGCCTGGCCTAAATAGTGAGTTCCAGGACAGAGTTATGTAGGGGAGACAGAAAATGAAGGAGACCTCTCCCCAGGGCTCATCACAGCTCCCAGGCACCCAGCTGGGATGGTTCTCCTGCTCCCTGATTCTGTAGGACCAGTAGGCTACAACATGCCTGCTCCAGGGGAACATGGGCCATTTCTGCCCAGAGCAGTTTCTGGTGGCTCTTTTCTTAATTCTATTGATTGATTGATTGATTGATTTATATGTATGAGTACTCTGCATGTATGACTGCAGGCCAGAAGAGAGCATTAGATCTCATTACAGATGGTTGTGAGCCACCATGTGGGTGCTGGGAATTGAACTCAGGACCTCTGGAAGAGCAGAAACTGCTCTTAACCTCTGAGCCATCTCTCCAGCCCTGGCTTTTTTTTTTTTTTTTTTTTTTTTCCTTAAGAGAGAGTATGCTGAGAATGGAACCCAGAGTCTTACATGTGTTAGGCAAGCAACACAGAGCCACACCCCAGCCCTGGTTGTTTGTTTGATTGTTTGTTTTGGTTTTGGTTTTTGGGTTTTTTTTTGTTTGTTTGTTTGTTTTTTTTTTTTTTTTGAGACAGGGTTTCTCTGTGGAGCTTTGCACCTGTCCTGGATCTCAATCTGTAGACCAGGCTGGCCTGGAACTCACAGAAATCCTCCTGCCTCTGCCTCCCCAGTGCTGGGATTAAAGGCCTGTGCTACCACCGCCAGAGTCTTACATGTGTTAGGCAAGCAACACAGAGCCACACCCCAGCCCTGGTTGTTTGTTTGATTGTTTGTTTTGGTTTTGGTTTTTGGGTTTTTTTTGTTTTTTTTTTTTTTTTTTTTTTGAGACAGGGTTTCTCTGTGGAGCTTTGCACCTGTCCTGGATCTCAATCTGTAGACCAGGCTGGCCTGGAACTCACAGAGATCCTCCTGCCTCTGCCTCCCCAGTGCTGGGATTAAAGGCGTGCGCCACCACCTCCGCAGCAGGCAATCCTGGGTTTTTGGTAACAGTGTTTCACTGAGTATATAGGCTCGCTTTGAACTCTTGGTTCTGCCTTAGCCAGGTGAGGTCTGGGACAAGCTCCTCCATACCCATACTCCATACTCACGGCAGCTTTTTTTCCTGCTTGTGGCCTCATAGTCACAGATGGCTCAAGGCAGGTGGGGAGGCACCACCCCCTCATACACATACTCCTGCCTCTCTGCGTCATTTCAACAGCCATCTCCACCACATCATTGACTGGGGAGGATCCTGGGAGGATGTGGAGCACAGCCAGTCAGCCAGGAGTTAGGGTAGCTGCTCCTTGAGCAGTCAGGTTTCCTTGTCACTGCTCCCAGGGCATGGGATGTAGCGGGCAGGAGTCAGCCCCAGGAACAGACCCCCACACCTCTGCCTCCTGCCCCAGGCCTATATGTGCCCTGCAGAGGAACTTCCTAGGCTCCATAGCTGGAGCTATTTTCAGCTGCTTGCTGGCCTTCTGCAGCTACCCACTGAGATGTAGAAATTGGGATCTCAGGTTACAGCAGGGCCTGGTAGAGTAATGGGACACTCAGCTCCAAAGGTCTGGCTGCTGGCTGAATCCCAAAACCTCACAGCTGGTGCTTCTGCAGGAGGCTGCAGGGTGCTTTTTGGGTCCCACCAGGTGGACAGGTGTTGACACAGCACTCCCAGCTGCCCTTCCTCTGCCCTTCACCCAGAGAGGCACTGATGACCTGGAGCAGGAACAAGGTTGGAGACCACAAGAGCTGGAGACCACAAGAGCTGGCCTCTGTCTCCTAGGCTCTGGAGAAGGATGAGGTTTGCTGGACTTAGGTGCCTGGGACATTGGACATATAATTTATTCTTTTTTTTTTTTTTTTTTTTTTTTTTTTGAGACAAAGTTTCTCCATATAACAGTCCTGGTTGTCCTGGAACTCACTCTGTAGATCAGTCTGCCCCCAAACGCACAGAGATCCCCCTGTGCTGGGATTAAAGGCATGTGCCACTGCCGCCCAGCTGAATTGTCATATTCTTTTGTTTATAATTTTTGAGACAAGATCTTGTTATGTAGCCCAGGCTACCCTGGTACTTAAAGCAATCCTCCTATCTCAGCTTTCCTGGTGCTGAGATGATAGGTGTCTTTCCTCACAGCCAGCTTTGGGCCATTTTATTCTTAGGTCACCCTGGGCAGCTGTTGTGGATGACTTTTCCCAACCTCACTGCCTCCCCTTGGAAGGTTCAGGCCGGCCACCACCTCTGCATCAAGCCCTGCAGCTGCCCCCCATCCAGCTTGGGCTAAGCGTTATCTGCTTATCCCTTGTCTCTGCTTCTGGCCCTGTGCACCTTGTGGCTAGAGTGCCACCCCTTCTCACATGTATTTTGTCACCCAGGGCTTCATCTGGCCCCGAGAAGAGGCTGAGTATTAGAGGTGGGGCTGGGCATCACAGATTACGGTTTTGCTAAAGGAAATAAGTTGTTGTGAGTATGTAAACACTAGGGCTGTTCCTGGGAAAATGGGAGATCTGATTTAAAATAACTGAGTTAGACAGGAAAGCAAAAGATATGGAGAAAAGAAGAAACCAAAATATAATTATTGCAACTGGGCATGATTAGGTGTGGTGGTCCATACCTGCTGAAGCAGGATGATCACAAGTTCAAAGCCAGCCCAAGCTAAGCTATATATTGATATTGTGCGTGCCTGTGTGTGTGTGTGTGTGTGTGTGTGTGTGTGTGTGTGTGTGTTCTGGGCTCATTATACTTTGTTTTAGTTTTGTATGTCAGGAAACATGAGCTTCTTTAAACATCTATAACCGTTCATCTCTACCATTTCTATCTGGAGCATGCCAGGCACTGCTGACTGCTCCAAGTGTCCGCACTCATTAACATCAGAGCCATGTGATCTAGAACAAATTACTCAATCCCTCTTTGCCTGAGCTGCCTTTGTCTTTAAAATTGGGAAGAGAAATGCAGTCTCACGTGCAAAGTGCTTGGAAGTTATTATTCGCTTATCTAACTCACAGGCCCATGAAATCCTGTACCACCTTAGCAGTAGGAACCGGTACAGAGGAATTCCAGCTGAGGTCTCCACGGGGCGGTGGATGTCAGCTGTTAGCATTAGCAGTGTTGGCTGGTGAACAAGGCTGTTCTCCCTCCAGAATGGGAAGCTGCTAGCAGAGCGAGATGGAGTGAAGAGGCGGAGTGAGGAGCTGGCCGCAGAGAAAGATGCTTTGAAGGTGCAGCATTTGTCTAGGCTGGAAGACTGCTCCCCTCCCCGCATCCACGTCAGCACTGCAGCTGCTGAGAACAGGCTCTCGCATCAGAATCCATATGCCTTCGGGGCTGCTGGGCAGCTCAGCTGGAGTCCCCTTCAGAGCAGCTGACACCCATGGGTGTCACTGGAGGCTGAGGGGAGACTGGCGGGGACCTGGTGGGGGCAGTAGGAGGCTGAGGGGAGGTGTGGGGGTTTGCTGGGAGGCTGGGTGAAGAGATGTATAGGCTCCTTCCTTGGCAGCGGCAGCTCTGTGAGTGTGAACAACTCATTTGCCAGCGTGAAGCCATCCTCTCAGAGGTGAGGGCCAGGGAGGGGACAGACCTGCCCTTAGCATGCCTTCCTAGCCCCTGCCTGTGTGGCAGGAGCCCACCCAGCTCTGAGCCCTGGGCAAGCAACCCAGAGAAGCCGCCTCAGGTCACAGTGTGGCCTGCAGGGTCTGGAAGTGTCTCTGCTCCAGGCTTTCCCAACTCAGCCAGCTCCCACTTCAGCATCCTTAGACATGAGTCTTAGGGGACTGACCGCTGGCTCTATGTTCCCCAGCGTACCCGCCATGCAGAGAGTCTGGCCCAGACTCTGGAGGAGTACAGAACCACCACCCAGGTAACAAGTGTCCATCTTTATGGGGTCTCAGTGTCTGCTGCTTCCCTCCCAGACAGACCTTTTCACTCTCTGCCCCTCCTTCCTCACTCTGCATCCCACAACACTCATCTCTGGGAGCTCCTGTCCCCTCCCTGGGCAGAGTCTGCCTGGGTGTCTCCATCCTCTGTTTTCTGAGTCTGCCACCTTAGAAGAGTCTCCTCTGCCTTTGTGATGTTCCTGGTTGTGCCTTATGCTCTGGGCTCCTGTGCTCTCTTAGTCTTTGGGAGTTTCTGCCACTGCTTCTTCATCCTGGGCCCTTGGCAGTATGTGTCAGGGAAGAAAAGACCAAGGTATGTGGCTCTCTACCGGGGCCCATGCTCTGCCTTCCTTGCAGGAATTAAGGCAAGAAATCTCGAACCTGGAGGAGCAGTTGAGTCTGAGCCAGGAGGGCCCAGAGCAGTGAGTGGATAGTCAGAGGGGGACAGGGATGAGTCACGGGGGAGGGCAGATTAAGTGGATGGTCAGGATGAAAGGGGCAGGAGGGGGCTGGGCCACAGGGTGAAGTCTGCAGACTGTGGTCCAAAAGATAGGCCCCCCCTCTGTGTGGCCAGGTTACTGGAAGGGGCTGAGGCAGGAAGAGGAGGCTGGATCATGGCACTGCCCCCATCACTGGACTTGGAGATTCAGGCTATCCGGCAGGTATGCTCTGCTTCCGTGGAATGTTCTGGAGGACACCAAGGCAGAAACCCCACGTGTCCCTGTGCAGACTCTCACTTCTTTGGCCCACAGTCCCAGAGGTCTGGGAACTTGGTACTTGGTGACTCCAGCTCACACTGCTTACAGAGCAGCACCTCCCAGTCACCTGCCCTTCTCCAGCTTGCTCTGCCTCAGCACTAGCCCTGAAAACTCCTCTGTGGCCATGTTCCTTAACATCTACCCATCTATGGTCCCATTACCTATTTCCTCCACACTGTACCACACCTCCTACCTATCAGCATGTCCGAGCCCCGCACCTGCGCCTCCCTCCACCTTGGTCCTGCCTGGGGCCCTACCTTGCTCTGGCCCTCCCAGGTTTAGATGCAGCGTCTATTTCCAGGAACAGGATGCATCAGGTGCTGGCCTCTCCAGTCCTCTGTGTGGAGTGTGGCAGTGGGAGGAGGCTGAGTTTCCTGCTGAGGACCCTGATAGGAGACAGGTAAGCAGAGGGGGTCTCCGAGCCACAGAAGTCCAGAGGCCCCCAAGAGGATTTTCGATCCCACTGACTCTCTTGCTGTGCCATCTACTCCTTGAGCTTAACAGAGGGCCTGCTGAATGCTAAGGGTGCAGCCCCAGCCAACAGGACACACCCCTGCCCTCAAGGGACTGGCAAACTCATACTGCCCTGTAGAAATCCTGTCATGATTCCCTTATTTACAATTGTGCATATTGTAGAAGACATGAAGTGTCTTTAAGAAAAGCTGCTGGGCAGTGGTGGTGTATGCCCTTTAATCCCAGCCCTGAGGAGGCAGAGGCAGGAGGATCTCTGGGTTGGAGGCCAGCCTGGTCTACATAGCGAGTTCCAGGACAGCCAGGGCAACATAGATACTTTAAAATATATATAATATATATGGCAAGGCGGTCACACAGCTTTATCTCAGCTCCCAGGATGTAGAAGCAGAAAGAGTTCAAGGCCATCTTCTGCTTTATAGTGAACTCATACCAGCTTGGGCAACATGAGACACTGTCACAACAAATAACAATAACCAGAAGTTAGTGGAGTTGGTAACTGAGGTCGTAGGTACAAAGGAGACATCTCCAGAGAATAGGCCCTGGCTCTGGGCTGAGACCCCCAGAGGGAAGTGGGGAGAGTACTGAGCCCCCTCTTGGCACAGGCTGGTGGATGGGAGCATCCTGGGAACACTGACCTCTAATCCTCAGAAGGAGCTAGGTAGATGTCCATCACCAGTGTCCATGGCATATACGGCTTTTCCTGGGTGCTGGGAGGGACCCACAGAAGGTTTAGAAGCTTGTGTCCCTGGGGCCATCTATTTGAGTCTGGCCCTCAGATAGAGGGTGCCTGGCTGGAGCTGGGTCAGAAACTCAGAAGTTCCTGGTGCGAAGAGTTAAGGAGACCAAACCTTAATGTTCTACAGAGAAACTTCCAGAGAGAGCCAGTGCATGCTCTAGAAGGAAACCAAACACCACCCTTAAGGTAAGGAATAGGTGACAGAGCCCTCCCCGTGTCACAAGTAGTGTGGGTTCTGGCTGTTAGAGGATAAGGACCAACGGCGTCCTGCTAGAGTCAACAGACCTCTCCTCCATTCCTCAATCTTTGGCTGCCTCAGAACCCTGGACCTGTGAGCAAAGGGAGGTTTTGGCCTGGCCCTGCCCTCAGCACATTCTAATCCTGACAATTTTAAGAGGAGATGGGCACCTGGACCCCAGGGAGTCTTTCAGGAGCTGTGGGGGCACCCCAAGAACCAGGCTGGATGGTACAGGTTTGGAGTTGTTACTCTACAAGGAACCAGAGATGCAGGAACAAGGCTGATAGGAGCCTTGAGGGAGCTCAGCCAGGGGAGGCCCTGCAGGCTCCAGAACTAACCTTGGGCACCCATTCCTTGAGGGGCTGGTATGAGCCTCCATGGGTCCTGGAGTCCAGCTCTGTGACTGGTGGGAGTGTGTTTTGAGGCCTTACTCAGGCTTTGAATAGGATGGAAAGCACTGGACGTCTGGTCACAAGCGCCCTCAGCTTCCTGTGGTGCTCCCCTCCTACAGACTTCTGCTGTCACAGCTAATGAGGCCCTACACAACCTCTAATTGGACTTGCCTGGGCAGAGCTGAGATTGGGCTGCCTGGGTGCTCTGAGCAGGGTGACCTGCTACGTCATGGGAATGGAGGGAGGAAGGACGGCACTGCTACCAGCACATTTCCAGGATAGCACTCGGCCCACTGTCCTCTAGGAAGCAGAGGACTAGGGGGACAAACACTGGCACCCAAGATAGGATGAGCTGGGGCCTGACCTCAAGGGGCCTGGGACTGAACAACCCACATGAGCATTACAGGGGATTACACAGCAGTCAGTGTGAAGTGGGACTGGGCTGGGAGCAGCTATGTCCCTGCAGCTGCTGGCTCCATGGCAGCTGCAGGGCTAGATCCCTGATCCTTGGGCATAGGCGGGAGCAGGGACACCTGGTCCCTGAAACATAGGCTTGGGGAAACGGGCTAGCATACCTAGAGAAGTTGTTTGGACATAAGAGAGCCCAAATAGTGAGGTCTCAGGGCTGAGAGAGGGGAGGGTTATCCCAGTCTCTAACAAGACCTGAACGACCAAGGCTAAGAAAATGTCATAGCACCCCCAACAGGGGTGCCTAGAGTTCATACACCCTGGCGTCTCTGGTATGGGGGTAAAGCAGGGAGCCTTGTTTCTGCCTGGGAACCAGCTGGAAAGGGACAAGTAGGAAGGCTTAGGTCAAGGGATTCTGAGATTTGAGGGATGTGTGTGTCACAAATTCCAAGATTCAAATTTTTTAAATCTCTGAAAAGCATACACAGAGCCGGGCGGTGGTGGCGCACGCCTTTAACCCCAGCACTCAGGAGGCAGAGCCAGGCAGATCTCTGTGAGTTTGAGGCCAGCCTGGGCTACAGAGTGAGTTCCAGGAAAGACGCAAAGCTACACAGAGAAACCCTGCCTGGGGGGGAAAAACATACACAGGAGCCACCATCAAACCCTGAGGTCCACTGTGTCTACAGCTCCTGGTGGGATAGAGAACTAGGGAGGTGGGGTGTCCAGTGACTTTGTTTGCTATAGGTTGTCGAGAAGACAGGAAGACGAGGAAGACGAGGAAGACGAGGAAGACGAGGAAGACGAGGAGAGCTTGGTCTTGGTAGGCCATACCTAGCACCCTTCCAACCCCTGAAAGCTGAGGGCTAGTGCCAGCCCCTCCCCTCCAGCTTGAACTCAAGAACGGTCAGGAGATAACAAGGCCCTCAGAGCAGCTAATGAGAGGTGGGGTGGGAATGGAAAGGGGGGGCTGGAGACAATTGGCAGCCAGGATGTCCCCAGAGAGCCCAACCACATACATACAGGCTGCAGTCCTCACATTCTGAGCCTGGATCCTCACAGGTATGGCTACACCTCCAACTGTGTCACAAACTCCCACATACTCCCACTCACCAAAGATCTAGTAGCCTCAATGATCTGGCCAAACTGTTTGGGCCTGGACTCCTCCACTCTTCTCTGTGGCAGGACAAAGTGGAGGTCTCAGGCCAGCTCTTCTTTCTCAAGGGGAGGTAAAGGAACTTGAAAGATGGGTCCAGGGTCTGCTGAGGAGTGCAGGGCAGGCTCTGGAGACCTCACCAGCCTTGTCACACTGCACCCTTCACTGCGGGAATCCAGCTCCTTTCCTCTGCTCTCAGATCAGGGCCAGGCCATGTGGGTGCAGGACCTAGCAGTTGGGAGTGACCTGCTAGTCGGTTTATCATTGTCACGCTCATTATATTTGAAGCAGATGTGGGCATGTGAAGCCCTGACTGGCACCGAGGTCCCAGAGAGAGAGGAGTGGTAACAGGCTTCCAGAGCCTTCAGGAATTGGCTGGCATATGTGCCCAGCACAGGAACAGGCACCTGTAAACCATTGCCCTTGGAGCTATCAACTTAGAGAATCAGGAGGTGGGAAAGAGCACTGACTACTATGTGGGCACTGTTCTGGCTCTGCCTTCTTTCCCAGTCAGTCAGCCTCAGTCAGCCCTGTGAAGTGACATGTGGCCTCGTGTGTATAGTCTGCATCCAGGGTGCTGCCGAAAAAACTGCAGATTGTGTGAGTTGGTGTGTTTTGTCCTTTCTCCTCCCAGGTTGACCCTTCCATCCCTCTGGAAACCCCTCACCATGAGCTTGCCCCCGGAAGCTCTCCTGAGAGGTAAAGGGACATATGGGCACTGGAAAGAGACTTAGGACAGACCAGGTCTAGCAATAATGCCCTTCCCATCTGCTTTCCAGTTGTCGAGATGTGCCAGAGGTTCAACAAGCCCTCATGCCTGTGGTGAGAGAGCTGGTGCCAGTCAAGAAGGCCTGGGCCCAGCACTGCCTTCGTGCCCGTCCCCAGCACTCCCCAGGGCTCAGGTGTGCCCTTCAGGTGTCTCCAGAAGTGGGTGGGGTGCCACATGTTGGTGAGACCAATCTCCCTGGGGCCACCTTCAGTCTCGCCCGCCTCCCCTCCAGAGTCAGCCAGCACCCACTGGTACCCACACCCATCTTGAGCCTGCTGCTGCTGCTGCTGCTGTCCATCCTGCTGCTCAGCCAGTCCCCGACGCCCTCGTTACCACACCTGCAGCTCTACTACCTACAGCCCCCGCCAGTGTGAGGCATCCTTCCCAGCAGACGCCACACTCCATGCCACCATTGTGCCTCGTCTGTCACTGACTCAGTCAGAACACCGGGCCCACATCCTTAAGTTGTTTTTATTTGACCATGACCTCTCCTGGCTTTCTCCTGTTTTCTTAACAATAGCAAATCATGCAGTAATGACATCAGCACAGGATGATTTCCTCACCAAACAAGTTCCAGGGAGGAGGGCAACTGGACCTCAGCTGAGTCACGGTGGGACCAAAGGTCCCTAGGCTTTCTCCATCCTCTGCTGTTTTGAGGCTGCTACTGCGGCTTCCTCATCACAGTGCAGGGCTGGGGAGAGCGGGCTGCCCCGAATTGTGTCTGTGTGGTGGGCTCTTTGCTCCAGGGGAGGCAGTAGACTAGGGTGGGCCCCTCTGCACTGCCAGTGCACCGCCTGGACAGTCAGGGTGTTTCTGAACAGGCAAGCCAGAGGATTCTCTGACAGATCCTCATTGGCAACTCTACAAAACATGGGGCCACACAAGACCACTGGCTTGCAGACCTCTGATCCCTCGAGTTGCCAGAGTGCTGTGAAGGGGCCTCTGAACCGTAAGGGCTCCATACCAGGATCATGCTTCCAGTAACGCCAGCTGCACCCTCCGCTTCCCTCAGTTTTCCCTCATCAACACTGGCTCCATGATTTGCAAAGACGGGCAAGTGGGGTGCAGTCTGAAAACACCCTCCCACACCCCCACGCATTCAGTTTCGAGAGGCGGCGCAGGTGGCAGACAGGCAGCAGGGGAGGCTTTAAGGTCAGCTGGACAGCCCAGCCGTGGGAAGGAGACCCTAGTCTGGAGATCAGGGAAAGCAGGCTGGCAGCCAGGGCGGGCTCTGCGAGTGAAATGCAGGGCTGGCCGAGCCCCAGCCCAAAAGCTGTTCCCAGGGCCCAGGAGAGGGCTGAGAAGGGCAGGCCCAGCCACTCGGGAACAAGACCCGCCGCCAGGAGGTCTGAGCGAATCCACGCGGGAGGACAGACCTGAACTGGCCTGAAGGTGGAGGGAGCCCCGGGAGGAGGGTTGTGTGAGGGGGTCAGGGAAGGGCAGAGGAGGGAGTTTGGAGAAACGTGAGCTCTTTTGGCCGCACCCTGAGTCCTAAGGCGAAGCAGCCAGGTGTGGTCTGCTGGAGAGAGCCGTCAAAACTCAGATTTCAGGACAAAGGCTGCGGGCGCCGCCTCCTAACTGTTTCTGACCGTAGCCTGGGCTTCGCAGCAGCAAGCAGCAGCTCCGCCCTCACGGCGTAAAGGCCAATGAGGACTCGGTCCGCCTCCAGGAAATGCAAATTGAGGAAGGCGGCCTTTTCGACCCTCTGTAGGCCAATCAGGTCGCGGTCCGCTCGCCCCGCGTGCTCGCAGAATCGACAAATGTCGCTGGGGGCGGGCACTCCGGGAGCTGCGGGCTTTGATTGGTTACCTGCTCCTGCGCCCAGGACTGTGCGAACTCCTCCGAACTCTTGGAGACCTCCAAGGGCGGATAAACAAAAGGCCCAGAGAGGTTAAGACACTCCGCCCCCTGGCGTGGTGTGCACGCCTTATAGAAGCAGACGGGTCTCTCTGAGTTCGAGCCTAGCCTGGTCTACAAAATGAGTTCCTGAACAACCAGGATTTATACAGAGAAACCATGTAAACCATGTCTTGAAAAGCCGGGATGGGGGGAGGAAGGCGGGGAGCGGAACCTGACCCAGCCGAGCAGTGGTGACAGTCACTTTTAACCCCAGCACTCGGGAGGCAGAGGCTGGTGGATCTCTGAATTCGAAGGCAGTCTGGTCTACAGAGTGAGTTCCAGGACAGCCAGAGCTACACAGAGAAACCCTGTCTCGAGGGAAAAAGCGGAAAACCCGACCCATCGCTCAGCCGGATCAGGGGCCCGCGGCTGTGACAACAGGAGAGCAGAGCGGCGGCGAGGGAATTCGGACAGACTGGGTCAGAGCTGGAGGCTGCGGGGCCAGCGAGGACGAGGAGGGAGACGCGCGCCCACTCGGGGGCCCCTCCCCACACACCCACGCGAGGGCGGCTCAGCAAGAAGGCGCGGTCGTTGTGGGGTAGGCTCTTTATTGGGCTCAGGGCGCGTCCAGGAGCAACAGCTTCTGCATATACGAGTCTAGCCAGCGGCGGCGCTCCAGGGCGGCTAGCAGGCGCGCGCGCTCCCGAAAGGCTGCGTCGTCCGCTAGCGCCAGGCTGCGTCGAGACAGGGGAGTACCCAAGTCCGCCCAGGCCCGGCCGGGGGCGCGGAGGCTGCGAGAAAAGAGACGCAGTGGCTGAGCGCCAGGCCCCATGTGCCGCGGGTCCCCACTTTGTTCTAACGCCAAGCCCTCCCCTCCCCCACCTACCCCTGCGTGTTATCTCGCCTTCCCTTGGGGTGTCTCCTCCCATTCCTGGGTGTGAGGGATCTCACACCTACCTGAACACACCGGCGAGGGGTAGGGCAACACCTGAAGCAGGGCCGGTGCCCCAGGGCACCAGCAGTAGCAGCAGCAAAAGCAGCAGCAGCCGCTCTCGGGGGCTCCTGGACACCTGGCAGTTCTCCATCACCTGTGAACACGGGGGACAGGATCTCGGTGTCACCATCCCGCCCAGAATCTGGGAGCTCATCGTCCAACCCCCGCCACCAGCCTCCCGCGGGCCCCTACCGTGCAGTGGACTCGGGCAGCGATGCTCACACCCCCCTTATATACCGCACAACCCTCGCCTTGGCAGTGACGCAGGCCGGGCTGGGGGCACGGGGTCACTCCACCCCACGCTCATTAGGAGCCGCCAGCGGTAATGAGAAGCCTGGTGGGGGCCTCCGCTGCTGTGGCCGCCACCAACTAATTGGGACCCAGAGCTGGTACTGAAGAAGGGGAGTGGAGGGGACAGACAGAGAGGTGGACATAAGGGGTGTGTCACAGGGATAAAAATAGAGACTGTAAAGGGGGACCATTAGAGCACAAGGCAGGGACACAGAGAGGCAGAGAAGAGAGGAAGCCGAGGAATCCAAGAGGAGAAAGAGGGGAGGAATAACGTGCAGACAGGACAGAGACTGGGTGTCCTAGGAAGGAAATATCACGAAGAGAGGAAGGCCTGAGGGCTCTGGAGATGGAGGGGAAGGCTGAGAGGGTGTGGGAAGGACAGGCAGGCTCAGCAGACAGCCAGGGAGGGAGAGGAGGTGGCAGTGTGCAAACAGGTGAAGTCATTACTGTGATGTAGGACACAGAGGCCCTGGGTTCCACAGGGACGCATCTTCCCCGGTCCCCCAGGGGGCCTGGAACATGGTGGAGATAAGGCCCAATCCTCCACACCTGGCATGTTTAAAGGGGGTTCCCAAGGCCACTCCCATACTGCAGTTTGCCTGTCTTGCCAGACTCAGGAAGCAGAAGCAGGAGGATCACTGCAAATCTGAGGTGTGTGTATGCTACATAAGACTCTTCTCAAAGTAGGGGCAAATAAAGAGGGGCGCCCTCCTCCCATATTACGGGCAAAGGAGGTAGGCAGGAGCCTGGACTCCTATCTCTGCAGAAAGAAGGGGTCCAAGCTTGGAATCCCAAACCTAAAGATAGTCAGGACAGAGCCCCAGACTCCTGGGTTCTGGCAAGGGTCCGCCTGGAAGCCTGGGTTCTCTAGTCTGAAGGGAACAGAGTGCCATAGTGAGGTGAAGCAGATTTAGATCCCTGGGTTTGGTTGGGGGAGTGGGAGAGGGCCTAGGGCTTGTTTGTTGGTTTTCGAGACAGGGTTTCTCTGTGTAGTCCTGGCTGTCCTGGAACTCACTCTGTAGAACAGGCTGGCCTGGAACTCACAGAGATCTATCTGCCTGCTTCTCCCAACTGCTGGGATTAAAGGTGTTGGCTACCACCAGACAGCTGGGCCCAGAGCTTTTATGTATGGAGAGTTTGTTTTGTGTCTGTTGGGTTGGTAGTTTTTGGAGGGTTGTTTTTGTGTATATTTGATTGGTTTTTATTTTTGTTTTAAAGTCAAGGCTTCACACTGTAGCCCAGGCTGGCCTGGAACTGATTCTGTAGCCCAGGATGGCCTCAAATTTGTGGCAGTTTTCCTACCTCAGCCTCCCAGATGCTGGGATCGAAGGCAAGGACCACCACTCTTGGCTCTTAAGACACAGTCCTGCTAGGCAGCCCAGACTGGCCTGGGTCTCACTGTCACCCAAGATGGCCTCAGCCTTCCAAAAACAGGGATCACAGGCCTGTACCATCATACCTGGCCAAACCTTGGCTTCAGAGGGAAAATAGCCTGATTAAACCCTAACTTCCTCCTTGGCTCTAGCTGTGAGGTCCTATGTCTTTGTTTCTTTAAGAACCTCAGCTTGTTGCTAGGTTCCCAGGATTCCTTGGGGGAGGGGTCAGGTGCATCACTGTGTGCCTCTGGGACCCTAGCACCTGCCTCTTCCAGCGCCATTCAGCAGCACTCCCTGCCTGTCTCTTTGTCCAGCGCTGGCCATCTGCTGTTTTGGACACCACTGGACAGGTAAGAGACCCCATGACCCCAGTGACCTTGTCCCACCCAAGCTCACTCCTCCATCTCCAACCTACTACAGAAGTTCCTAGATCTATCGTCGATAAACGGGCTAGAGCTCACTGTCAGGAGTCTACACCTCACATCCCTATTTCTCAAAGACCTGGAACTCAGATCCAGACATCATTTAGCCCATGGTCTGGGGATCCCATGTCCTTTCCCCTGTAACCCTAAAGCCCCACTTGTAGGTCCCAATATTCAAAGTTTCTAAGCCCCAAATTTCTGGCAAGAACCAAAGACATGGACCCTCAGCCCTTCACTCTGTGGGCCTCAGACCCCAATAGCTACCTTCTTAGGACTGTGGAGTCTCCCCTCCCTCTGACTCAGCTTGGGCCCTAGCTCTTCATTCTCAACCTCCAGTATTAACGCCTGTGCACCCTGAGAGAAGGAGGCTGTCCCGTGTCCCCTTGGCCACCTGATACCCTTGGAAGGTGGAATCTAACATTTGTGGGACCTTGGAAAGGTGTCATTATGTCCCAGTTTTTCAGGGACCCCATTGGTAAATGCACTCCCACTCCCGAAAATCCCTGAACTCCTGTAACCTTAGCAACCACAGTTACCACCTCACAGCCACCAGGGACTTGCAATGGGGTTTTGCCAGAGTCCCTGGGCAGACCTGGTCCTTCTGGGAGCCTGGGGGTGTGGCCTCTGGGAGTGTGTTTGGCTCCAGGATGCTTTGGTGTTAACCTTTTCCTACCTGCTCCTTCCACAGCTATAGGTATCTCTGAGCCATGCAGTCCTTCAGCCCCATTTTCTTCCTCATCCTCCTCTTTCTCCTTGATGGTCTGGGTTCCAAGGCAGCTCCCTCAACCTCTCCGCCTGTGGGTTCCGACCCCCAGGGGATAATCCCGCCCTCTAGGATGCCCGTTGCTCTAGAAAATTCTACTACAGACAGGCCTACCCCAGGATACCCTCCAACGGTTCCTCCTGAGCCCTCCAAGACACCACCCCCCAGACCCAGCCTCTCAGATTCTCCAGAGACTCCCATGCCTGCCCAGCTCACAAGCTCAGTCACAGAATCCCAGGATGGTTTGCAAACGAGCCCCTCCAGAGCAACACTGCCAGAATCTTCTGAGATCCCCAAACCTGACCTGACTGCAATTTCCCAGTCTGGATCTCCTGAAACCCAAAAACCTAGTCCCTTCAAAACTTCACCCTCAGAATCTCTCAAAGCTGAACACACTGACCCTACACCAACTACACACCAAGACTCCCCTGAAATCCCCAAAGGAGATACCCCCCAAATCTCTCCTGGTGAAGGGCCTAAGATACCAAGTCCTGGCCCCACCCAACTCCTCAGCTCCACATCCGGAGAGACCTATGACCCTGGTACTAAGAGAATCCTAAATTCTGCATCACTGCCAAGCACCCGTGCTGTCCCCACAGAAACTCCACAGTCAGCACTTCTCATCACCCACCCCAATCCCACTGACATCCCCCAAACACAGTTCCCCACAACCACCAACCAAAATGCAACAGCGATGGCTGTGACCTCTGACTTGGAAATCACCACTGGTCTTCCCACCCAACCACCAGCAACCTTCAGGGAGGAAGCCACCACATCCAGTGAGCCAGGCCAGAGTCCCAGCCCAGAATCCCCTGCAGCCTCCCAAGCTGCCACACCTAGCCTGTCCATGTCAGATTCCCCAGGGACCAAAGAGCTGAATATACCCCAGAACTCAGGCCCCAAAGGACCAGATATCCCTCCTCCCTCAGCACGGATTGCAGGCCCCCCTGTTCCTCCAGATCACCCCAATCAGGTAGCCCCTGGGGTGCCCCAGTCCCCTCAGAAACACGGCCGAGGAGAGACAGTCAATACAATCATCGTGGTGGAGCGAGTGAAGGAGACTGGTGAGGGGCCTGGCCATGGATCTCCAAGCAGAGGGCTGGGCCTGGACCCTGGGTCTGAGGGAGGAGGGCTGGGTCTGAGGGAGGAGGGCTGGGCCTGGACCCCTGTGTCTAAGGGAGGAGGGCTGGGTCTGAGGGAGGAGGGGCTGGGTCTGAGGGAGGAGGGCTGGGTCTGAGGGAGGAGGGCTGGGTCTGGACCCCTGAGTCTGAGGGAGGAGGGCTGGGCCTGGACCCCTGGATCTGAGGGAGGAGGGCTGGGTCTGGACCCCTGAGTCTGAGGGAGGAGGGCTGGGCCTGGACCCCTGAGTCTGAGGGAGGAGGGCTGGGTCTGGACCCCTGAGTCTGAGGGAGGAGGGCTGGGTCTGAGGGAGGAGGGCTGGGTCTGGACTCTGGGTCTGAGGGAGGAGGGCTGAGTCTGGAGCCCTGGGTCTGAGGGAGGAGGCTGGGCCTGGACCCCTGGATCTGAGGAAGGAGGGCTGGGTCTGGACCCCTGAGTCTGAGGGAGGAGGGCTGGGTCTGAGGGAGGAGGGCTGGGTCTGGACTCTGGGTCTGAGGGAGGAGGGCTGAGTCTGGAGCCCTGGGTCTGAGGGAGGAGGCTGGGCCTGGACCCTGGGTCTGAGGGAGGAGGGCTGGGTCTGAGGGAGGAGGGCTGGGTCTGGAGCCCTGAGTCTGAGGGAGGAGGGCTGGGTCTGGAGCCCTGAGTCTGAGGGAGGAGGGCTGGGTCTGAGGGAGGAGGGGCTGGGTCTGAGGGAGGAGGGCTGGGTCTATCTCTGGGTCTGAGGGAGGAGGGCTGGGTCTGAGGGAGGAGGGCTGGGCCTATCTCTGGGTCTGAGGGAGGAGGGCTGGGTCTGAGGGAGGAGGGCTGGGCCCTATCTCTGGGTCTGAGGGAGGAGGGCTGGGTCTGAGGGAGGAGGGCTGGGCCTATCTCTGAGTCTGAGGGAGGAGGGCTGGGTCTGAGGGAGGAGGGCTGGGCCTGGAGCCCTGAGTCTGAGGGAGGAGGGCTGGGTCTGAGGGAGGAGGGGCTGGGTCTGGACTCTGGGTCTGAGGGAGGAGGGCTGGGTCTGAGGGAGGAGGGGCTGGGTCTGGACTCTGGGTCTGAGGGAGGAGGGCTGGGTCTGGACTCTGGGTCTGAGGGAGGAGGGCTGGGTCTGAGGGAGGAGGGCTGGGTCTGGACCCCTGAGTCTGAGGGAGGAGGGCTGGGTCTGGACTCTGGGTCTGAGGGAGGAGGGCTGGGCCTGGACCCCTGAGTCTGAGGGAGGAGGGCTGGGCCTGGACCCCTGAGTCTGAGGGAGGAGGGCTGGGTCTGGACTCTGGGTCTGAGGGAGGAGGGCTGGGCCTGGACCCCTGAGTCTGAGGGAGGAGGGCTGGGCCTGGACCCCTGGGTCTGAGGGAGGAGGGCTGGGCCTGGACCCCTGGGTCTGAGGGAGGAGGGCTGGGCCTGGACCCCTGGATCTGAGGGAGGAGGGCTGGGTCTGGACCCCTGAGTCTAAGGGAGGAGGGCTGGGCCTGGACCCCTGAGTCTGAGGGAGGAGGGCTGGGTCTGGACCCCTGAGTCTGAGGGAGGAGGGCTGGGTCTGAGGGAGGAGGGCTGGGCCTGGAGCCCTGAGTCTGAGGGAGGAGGGCTGGGTCTGAGGGAGGAAGCTCTGTTTAAATGGTTCTGTCATCTCTCAGGGGTGACTCTGGTCAGCCGCGTGCGAGGCTCCACCAGTGGGTCCCTGTGCCTGTTCTTCGCTGGGACAGGGATGCTCATTGGCATATTCCTCTTATTGTGGTGTCTCTACCGCCGGGCCTCCAGACACAGGTCCTTTGCACACCACCGGCTCCGGGACAGCGGAGATGAACCAGGTAAGTGTTTGCTCACCCTAGAATGCCCACACAGTTCCTCATCCAGGCCTTGTCCAGACTTAGGACACTCATCTAAGGAACACAGACAGGCACCCCCCAGCAGGGGGTGTGGTGCTGGAGAGATGCTCAACAGTTAAGAGCACTGGCTGTTTTTCCAGAGGACATGGGTTCAATTCCCAGCACCCACATGGCAGCTCACAGATGTCTGTAGGTCCAATTTCAGGTGATCTGACACCTTCACACAGACACGCATGCAGGCAAAACCCAAGTGCACATGAAATACAAACAGATAATTAAAAACAAAAAGACAAACCCCTGTCCCAGGTAAGTGTAAAGCCTGCCCCCACCACGGTCTGGTCCCAGCCCCTTAGATCTGAACATTCCTCTCCTCCTCATCTCCCTTTCTTCCTCCGAGACAGGCTCTCACTATGTAGCCCATATTACACACACACACCTCTCAGAGTCCTCTCAGAGCCCTGCAGGAAGGTCCTCAGCTCCTTCACACCCACACGCCTCACCCCACCCTCGCCCTGCAGCCCTGCACCTGGATGCCCCGAAGGACCCCTTGGACCTCTACTTCTACGCGTCCGATGCGTGGGTGCCGTCGCACATCGCCACGCAGCAGCCACCTCCCACGCCCCCACTGCCGCCCAAGCTGCCCCCTCCGCCCCGCGGCCCGCAGCGCCTGGAAGCCCTGTCTCCCGCCGCACTGTCCCCCAACTTCGTCTGAGGACTGCAGCACCACAGGACCAACCCAGCTTCAACGCCTAGAGGAACCCCAGAGCCAAGCAGAGCGTCCCAATAAACCTCCTCACCCCCTGGAGTCTGCACCGCTTGCTTGGGAGGGCAGGCCGGTGGGCAGCTCAGCCTCAGAGGGGAGGAGGCCGGCCGACAGGACGTGCAGACAGACACTGAGGTCCAGAGTGGGTAGCAGCAGAGGGCTGGGGGCCGCCCAGCCTAAAGCCAGCCAGCGTGGGCGGTAGGGAAAGATGGGGGTCTGCACACCGGGGTCCCTAGCGTGAGGAGGGTGCAGGCCCCAAGGCCCGGGCCGCGGGAACAGGGCCGTTTCTCGACACCCTAGTCTGTACACCAAAGCGTTTATTGGGAGTGGGATGGGGCAGGGCAGGATTTACAGTCACAGAGACAGAGACACCGAGACACAACCCTGCCCCAGGGACAGCCCTCTTCTCCCACGCCTGCGCCTTTCCTGGGATTTCTAAAGAGGGGTGTCTATGAGGGAAGCACCCCAGACTTGGAGTCATTTAGCCCCTGAGGGACACAACAAATGGTCACTGAGAAACTGAGGGCAGTCCGAGCCACCCAGGAGAGTAAAGTGCAAGGATTTGGGGGGAAGGGAGATCCTGAAACCACCACAGGGAAGAGTGACAGCTTCGAGCCCCTGAATTGACAGACTTGAGCAAAGACCTGAAAACCGAGTCCGAAAGAGAGCGCGGGGTGAGCAGAGCCACGCCGGCCATTTCCCTGGACACTGTACTAAGCTAAGGATAAGGGCAAGGCCCGGCAAAGTGCTGGTGAGGGAGGGGGCAAGGGGTGGGGAGACTTGAAACCGCCATTCCCCAGAAACGCTGGTGAGAGTCAGTCCTTGGAATGGCGGGGTCGGTGGTTGGCCAACCATCTTGGGGAAGGCCGAGCGGTTAGGGGGCCTTGGGACTGATGGGGGATGACCATGAGTTTTTCCGAGTTGGAGACCAGCTGAACAATCCTGGGGTGGCCTGAGAATCCCGGGGTCCCAGGAAAGGGTGGAACCTGGAAACCTGGAGGGGAGACTTGAAACCACACAGGTAGAACAAGCGAACAACTTTCGGGGTGTTGGGGTGTCCTTGCTAGTGTGCAGCTTCCCCCTTGAGAGGCCGCTGAGGGGGAAGGTTGGTCGGACAGCACTGGGGACAAGGGCAGACTTGCACCTTAGGCCCGAGGCCGGGCAGGAGGAGTCGGGCTCCTCGACACCGCCGCTCAGGCTGGGGGTGTATGGAGCGGAGGCACGTGGTCAGTGGCCCCGGGCCGGGGGCGGGGGCCTGGGAGGCTGGGCCGTGCTGTGTGTGGCCCCGTAGGAGGGCGGAGGTGCAGGGGGCGCCCCCGGGGGCTCGGCCTCGTCTTCCGGCTCGCTGTCGTCGCTGCCGGCCAGCTGGTCGTGGCCCACGAAGCCGCACTTCTCCTCGCTGGTCTCCTCGGGCTCCGCCCACGGCTGCTTCTCGCCCGAAGCGAAGACCCCGTAGAAGATGACGCCCCCGTAGTGCACCAGGGAGGCGATGAGGAACACGTACTGCCACTCCTCCCGAGTCTGCGGGCAGGGCACCGCAGAAGGTCAGAGGAAGCCGAGTGCACACCCGCCATCTCGGGCCCTGCAGCCCAGCGGGCTGAAAGGTGGCCAGCAGGGGCGGCCTGCTCTTACAGAAGCCCAAGTGTAGCTCTCAGCACCCACGTTAGGCAGCTCACAAGGACCCACTCCAAGGAATCGGATGCCCTCTGGCCTCTGGGCACAGCACTCACATGCACACACACACACCATTAAAAATAACAGGAGGCCAGATGCGGGGGAGCACAGAGGCAGGTGGATCTCTGTGAGTTCGAGGCCAGCCTGGTCTACAGAGAGTTCCAGACCAGCCAGGACTATATAATGAGACTCGGACTTTAAAAAAAACGGATTGGGGATTTAGCTCAGTGGTAGAGCGCTTGCCTAGCAAGTGCAAGGCCCAAGGCCCTGGGTTCGATCCTCAGCTCAAAAAAAAAAAAAAAAGCTGGGCACACACCTGTAATTCCAGCACTCGAAAATAGGGTTGGTGAGATGACTCAGTGGGTAGACAGGCTGCCATCCCTGATGACCTGAGTTCTAAGTTCTACCCCAGGACTCACATGGTGAAAAGAGGGAACCAATATATATTCCATACCACAAAACAGCTCACACACGCTAAGTTAATAAAAAATTAACGTAATAAAAATAGATGCTTTAAGAGATAAGATCTCTGAGTTTGAGGCCAGCTTGATCTACAGAGTGAGTTCCAGGACAGCCAGAGCTACACAGAGACTCTCTCTCTCTCTCTCTTTCTGGTTTTTCAACTTTTTGAGACAGGGCTTCTCTGTGTAGTCCTGGCTGTCCTAGAACTCACTCTGTTGATCAGGTTGACCTCAAACTCACAGAGATCCACCTGCCTCTCCTTCCCAAGTGCTGGGATTAATGGTGTGCACCACCACTGCCTGGCATGGGACCTTGTCTTTAAAAAAAGAAAGAGACAAATTAATTAATTAAAGAAAAGGCGAGGAGGAGGGTTGGGTATCAGAAAGTTCCAGGCATGCACTGGGAGGGCTGTGCTAACCTTGTGCTTGGTCATTGCGCCCACGATGATAGGGCACACCATCCCAGACAGTGTGCCCACGCCATTGGAGATGCCCATCAAGATGCTGGCATATCGAGGGGCGATGTCCAAGTGGTTCACGTTGAACCCTGGTGGGTATCAAGTCAGCAGCTGTCACACCAAGTCCCTACTGCAGTGTCACACCCACCCATCTCCTCTGCTCATCTGAGGCATTCATTTTTAAAAGTTTATACATATTAATGTGTATGTCTGCGTGAGGGTATACACATGTGAGTGAAGTGCCCATAGAGGCCAGAAGAGGGCGCATGATCGCTACTGGCAGTTGGGTAGATGCTGGGAACCAAATTCAGGTCCTCTGAAAGAGTAGCAAGTCTTAAGTGCTGAGACATCTCTCTAGCTCCTGAGAAGCCCATTTCAGGGCCTGAGCTGACTCCAATACCCCCAGCTACCCATCTGGGGTTCTCACCAGAGATGGCAAAGCCGCTGAAGCCCACAGCCAGGACAAGGAAGGAGATGGCCACACCCTTGGAGTGGGAATATCCGACCACCAGCAGCAGCGTGGCTTCCATCCCGAAGCCTGTGGAGGGCCATGTCTCCCAAGTGCCCATTGTGACCCTACTGGCCACCCTGCCCACATTCCCATCCTTGATCTCACCCCAGCTCCATTCCATTGACCCCAGCTGGCCAACTCTGACCTGCAGAGCACCTGACTCTAATTTCACCAAACCAGAGAGGGTCCTGCTTCCCCGAGACCCACCCCAATCCATCTTGTGATGGCTCTGCCTTAAAAGGGCCCACTGTGGTCCCACCTTCTGACTAAGCCACACTCCACAAGACCCAACACCCCATCTCCGAGCCCTCAGAACTCACTTCTATGTCCCTACCACATAAGGAAGCCTGGGACCCACTCAGGTCCCCATTTCCCCTGATCCCCATTCTCAACTATCTTGCTAGGTTCCCCACTCACAGTCTGGTGTTCCCAAAGTCCCCACCCATGACCTATCTCCCTAAAACCCCAGTTATGGCCATTTTAGGGTTATAGGACTTTAGGTTTTAGGGTTATTTAGGACTCAGCTCCCCAGCCCCCACCAGACTAGTTTAAATCCCCTCTTCCAGCTCGGTGTCATCTCTACACCGTTCATCTGCCTACGCTTTCCATACGGTGCTCTCCAAACCTGGCTTCCTGAAAGTGTTGCACACTGCCCTCACTCCCTCAGATGGGGTCGGGTCAGCCATGCCCTTTGATCCCACCTCTACCTGCCCAGCAGCCCCTCCCCTTTGGTTCTGCTCCACACGAGGGCTGCACGTGGGCTGCACCCACTCACCCCCGCAGTTCATCAACTTCCGCACATTGGTGGTGGACATTATCCGACGACTGCGCAGAAAGTCAGCGATCTGGCCTCCAATGGGTACAATGATGGTCATGACAAGGTGAGGCAGTGCCGACACCAGGCCCACCTATGAGAACAGGTGACTAGGCAGCCACTCCCTTTGGGTGACTACAACCTCCTCCTCTACCCTTGCCTAGGGGCTCAGGCACCCTCTCCCTCAGCCCCACAAGACCCCACTCCTGCACTCTAACCTTGCTGATCTCAAAGCCGAACACTTCCTCAAAGTAGGCGGGCTGGGAGATGAGGAGCAGGTAGAAGGTCCAGCTGCGGCAAAAGTTGGCCACAATGATGGCGTAGACCGGCATGGATGTGAAGAAGCGCCTCCAGGGGGTGTTAAACTTCTGTGGGGGAGGGGACAGCAGACCATGCTAAGGCAGACACCAGGGCTTGGGAACTTCATGTCCCTTCAGGGACCCCACCATAGCTCCCTGAAGCCTCTAGCATGGGCTACATCTTCACTCCTGGGGACTTAGGAATTCTAAAACTCTTAAATAGCTTTAAGGTTGCATTACAAGGACGAAGGATGGGTCCTGACTCCCCAGAGGTTCCTTGAGTTCCAGATATTAAACCCCATGATAACCCATAAATGTGAGCCCAGTAAAATGTCTGTTCAGTCAAGCTACAAAGTTTAGCCATACCCACAGCACTGTCTAGCAAAATCTCAAGTTCTAATCCCCCTCTGCTGCTTTTAGCCAGGCCTTCTCCGTGGCTGTGACACAGCCACCTTGTACCTAACTCTGTGTCCAATACCTGCCATTCTCGAAGTCCGTCCAGCCTGATATGGAATCTAGCCCAGCTAGTTTCTTCTCTCTCTCTCTCTTTCTTTCTTTCTTTATTTATTTTAAGTAATGGGAATAGAACCCATGACCTCATGCATGCTAGGCAAGCACTCTATCATTGAGCCATGCCCCAGTCCCTCACTGGGGTATTCTAGGCAAATGATCTATACCTCTAACCATTGAGCTATACCTCTAACCTTCCTTTCACTTTTGAAATAAAGCTTCACTAAACTTCCTAGCCTGGCCTTGAACTCACTTTATAGCCTGACCTCAAACTTGCAATCCTCCTGCCTCAGCCCCTGAAGTAGCTGCAATGACAGGCCTGTATCGCCACACCCCATCTAGCCCCATTTGCTTGGCAGTCCTACCCTCTCTGAGCCAGCACACTCCTCTCCTCCCTGCCCAGTCCCACAGCCTCACCGTAACAGGGTTCATGAGCTTGGCACTCTCTCCGATGGCATCCTCGATGTATTTCCGCTCCTCTTCTGAGATGCTGGGGTGCAGTGCCGGTGACTCGTAGGAGACCAGCAACCAGAACAGGTACCAAAAGATCCCAAAGCTGCCTGTGGGGGGCGGAGAGGGAGGGGAGCAGGTGACATCTGGCTTCCCTCAGCCCCAGTGCCGCCCAGACCCATACATTTGAGTCCCTCACCATAGACATAGAAGACAGAGCTCCATCCTGAATACTGCACCAGGACGCCAGCCAGGGGCATGGCCACCACTGCCCCAGCATAGGAACCTGAGGAGACAAGGAGGGTAGAGAGCAGCCCCCCTCAGCCCTGGAATCTGCCTCATCACAGCTCAACCCCCTCACACAGGAGCAGTCCCCAGTCCCTTCTTACCACAAAAGGCTGTTGTCGCCAGCCGACTCCGTTCTAAGGGAGGGGCCCATTTGCTCCAGATGCCATGGCAGGCAGGGTATGTGACCCCCTAGGGAGGGAGCACGGAGGTCAAAGAGAAGAGGTGGGGTCAGAGAGGGGGCAGGGCTGATGGGACAGGCCTTACCTCCACCAGTCCCTGCAGGATCCTCACAAAGATGACACAGCCGTAATGGACGCGAGCTGCTGAGGGGATCAGCATGTTGAGGGTGGAGGTAGCCACAATGGCAAAGCCAAAGACCCTGTTGAAAAAGGTGGGAAAGAAAAGAGTCTAACCAAGGCAGAGAAGTGAGGTGTTCATGTGGCCCTGGCCATCAAGCCTTCCCACCATCCCTAGGATTTGCCCTTCCTGCCCACAACAGGCCATGAGTTTCACAGAACTCAAGGACACCTCTAAGATACCCCCTCAAACAAGGACCCTCCCAATATCCCAGAGCCAAACCCAAGACCACACCTCTAGCTCCACCACACACAACTGCAATTTCTGCCACCTTGAGATGCCACCACTGTACCTGTTGGCTGCAAATTTTTGGCATATAAATCCTCCTGGAATCTGAGTGACAATGTAGCCCCAGAAAAAGGAGCCGTGGATGAGGCCGACAGTCTCCGGATCCCAGTTGAACTGAGCTTTCTGCGGGTCAAAATACACATCAAACCAGCCGCCCTCCAGACTCTACCCTCCATCAATCAGCACCCACAGATTTAGTGTCTCAGACAATGAGCAACAAGACCCCCTCCCGCTGCCCAAGCCTGCCAGTCAGGGCTCCCCGGAAGTCCGCTCTCCCATGGTGCTAGAGCCGACCCCAGCACTCAACTATAAGCGCTGCTGCCCAGAAGCCTAGCTCTACTTGCTTGCTTACCTCAGTATCCCCTCCCTGAATATCCCCAAGTGTGGGAATGACTGCCTCCTGTTTGTGGACAGACCTGTATGGGGTCTAGGTAGGGCCAAGAAGTAGCTAAATTAGGGGTGTTCCTTATTATATTGGAGCAAAGGATGGGTTTCAGGTAAGCTACAGACCAAACCAAGATTTTTTTTCCCCCTTTTCCAGTCATGGACATGGCTTCTATAATACCCAAGTTAAAATAGCATAAATCTAAGTTTGGACAAGGCTTTAGGTGTGGGCCAGAACTATTCAGGTGGACAAAGGCAGAGGTAAATTTGGAAAGGAGCTTGAAATAGGAGTGAAATTAGATAAATGTGACCTGAGAACATAAACGCGGGACACAGCTGTAAGAGAACTGGCTAGAAGGTCCAAAATGGACCGAGGTAATAAGTAGCATACCTAATACTGGTGTGACATTTCCTAATCTGGTACGGAAAGGGGTGGAGTTTTCTTTATATCAGGGCGGGGTTTAGGAAGGCAGGGGCCCGGAGTAAGGTCAGATCTGTAGGGAGGCACGATGGGCAGAGCCATAGGACTGTAGCTGGGAAGGAGTGTGAACTGGCCGCGTGTGACATCACGGGCCGTGAGCAGGGCTCGCCAGAGCAGCTACCTGCACCACCACGTGGCCCCCACGGTGGGTCGTGCTGTTATTGACCATGGACACGATGGCCACGCCCAGGTTGCAGCGGATGCCGAAGCTGATGCAGAAACCCAGACCACTCATGATGGCGATGATATAGCGGCGAGGGAGGCCAAAGCAGGTGCAGTCCACCACAGGCGGGTCCCGCGTGTGCGTGGTCACTGGGCGCCCGTCGGCGCTCAGCTCCAGCGTCTCCGCGCCTTCCTGACGCTTCTCCAGGAGCCTGCGGGGCAGCGAGAAGCAAAGACTCAGCAGTCCAGGCCCCTCCTCCCTGTGACACCGGGGTTCCCGGCTTAACCTTGCTTTGCTGCCCTCACTAGGATGCAGGCATCTCTGGATCTGTCTTTCCCTCCCTCCATCCAAGAACTCAGGGTTCCCTCTCCTCCCTGTGACAGAGGAGTGCATGGCAAAACCCACGTCTTTTGTCAGACCCAGAATTCTGAGTCGGAATTCCTTCCAGTGCCAGGAGTCCGGCCACCAGCTCCCTCCTGTCTGGATTCGACTCTCGGGTCAAGATTTTCAGTCACCTTCTCCCTCTCTCCACTAGGGAGTTGGAGACTCCACACTACCCTTTGGAATCCAAGAGCAGGTGCCTGTAAGCCCCACCGCAAACTCAAGACGGTCCCCAGCCCCCTCCGGCAGATGCTGATCCAAGTCTGTTTGAGTCAGCGAAGGCACAAGGAGGCCTGCGCAAAGGTGTCAACAGAGCAGATGCTTCGGAGCCACCTCTGCGATACATACAGACACCCCCTCCCCCCTCCCCGTGATCGCCCTGCCCTGCTTCTAGGCCCCAGATTTGTGGGTTTGGGGAGTCCCCCGGTGGTGCTGAGTCCAGCAGTCCAGTTTGGGGCCCCTGGGGAATCAGGGGTTCAGACTGTCAGCTAGGGAGCAGGGAGAGGGGGTGATGGCTGGTGTCCTGGCAGGGGACAGATGGCCCTGGTAGGGAGACTGGCGCATTCATTCCACAGCGTGACTCTCGCCTCCGCCCGATCTGCATCCAGGATTGAGTCTGTGATGATGGATAGAGCTCGTGGAGGGGCTGTCTCCCAGCCAGAGAGGCTGCTGGAGACAGGAGAGCCTGACCTGCAGACAGGTGGGGAGTGCCGAGGGCCGAGATGAGAGACAAAGAGAGGGACGGAAACACGGGAGTAGACAGAGAACTAGCCAACGACTGGGGGTGGGGAGGGGTCTAATGAAAGGGGAGAGAGAGAGAGAGAGAGAGAGGAGAAACCCAGAGCGGGGAGATGACAGAGACCTAGAGGAAGAAGAGAAGGTCAGAGAAAGACAGACTCGGGAGACAGTAGAAACTGACTGACATCAAGAAAGACATAGATACGGGTGGGAAGGGCAGAGAGCCTCTGATATTAGCAAATGGAGAGATGGTGACACATCGGGACACATGGTCAGAGGCCAATGAGGTGCCTGAAGTATGGGGACATTGAGAGTTTAGCGTGGCCCCTCTGAGGCGGGTAGGCAGCCAGGGGATCGGGCTGGATCCCAGGAAGGGGCGAGAACAGATGGAGGCGAGGGAGACTCGGACGGGGGAGGAAAGAACAGCCAGACGGGCTGGGGGAGGGGCGGAGGACCCAAGAACACAGCCCACAGCCCCATCCTGAGACTTGAGGTGGGGGGGGGGGCAAGAAAGGGGTGGAGGTAGAAACCGGGCGTGGTGGTTCACGCCTGTAATTCCAGCACTTGTGAGGCTGAGGCAGGAGGATTGCTGCAATTTCAAGACCAGCCTGGACTACAGCTTGAGACGAGGGAGAACAGAGATGTAGCCCAGTTGGCAGAGTGCTTGCCCAACATGTGGGAAGGTCTCAGTTCCACCCCCAGCACTGATAAGCCAGGTACACTGGCACACATCTGTAATCATACTTAGAAGCGGAGGCAGGAGATCAGGAATTCAAGGTCATCTAGCCTGAGTTACACCAGACTTAGTCTCAACAAAACAAGCCATAAGGTGGCGCTCGCCTTTAATCACAGTACTTTAAGGCAGAGGCAGGATCTCTCTGAGTTCCAGACCAGCCTGGTCTACATAGCATATTCCAGGCCAGCCAGAGATGCATAAGAGCCTGTCCAAAAAAAAAGTAAAAAAGTGGGATCTGGGGATAGAAAGAGAGAGGGTGTAGGCAGTGCCTAAGGGAAGGGAGACAGAAAGAGGGAACAGAGTCCGAGAGCTGGGAATCAAACCCCCAGAATGAACAACATAGGGTAGAAGGACCCCGCATGTCCCCTTCCATAGAACATTCCCTGTGAGAGTGGAATTTGACCCAGGTTGATTTCTGATATTTGACTGACTCTGAAACTGCAGGTGTGGGTCTAGCCCCAGAATTTTGATATTTGCTGCGTGTATTAGATGTCAGATCTCTAAGCCAGGCTTTTCAAACAGGGATTTTGAGTATCGTACAAAAACAGGACACAGGTGGCCAGTGTACGGGGCAGTGCAGGTGGGGCCAGGCAGTGATCAGGAGCTCAAGAGCCAGCCTGGGCTACCAGAGACCTTGTCTCAAAAGACCAAGAGTCACAGAGAAGCCCCATCTCCTCTCTGAATGGCCCCAGCTAGGCCAAGGACTTGGTGAGGGAATGTGTCTCTTAGGGTGGAGTTTCCCCAAAGGAAGCCAGAGTCTCAACTGCTCTCGGAAGATACCTCCCCACTCCTGGCGTCTCTTCCCCCTATGCCTTGGTAGTTTTCTGGTTTCTTCCTATCATAGAACTAGGAAACTGAGCCTTCAAAAACAGATGTCACAGGTCCAAGGTCACACAGGAGGAAAGCAACTTGGGCCTGATCCATTTCTGGCCCCCAGCACTGCCCTGCCCAGAACCTGGCCGAAAGAAGCAAGACCCCCTGGCTCCTCTTCTTTGTCCTAAGTCACCCTGCGTTATCTTGGTCCCCAGCTAGTGTCAGTCTTCTCCACCTCCAGGAACATCTGTAGCTCTTATCTCGTTCCAGGCTTGGGAAGAATGATCTGTGTTCAAGTAAGTTTGGTTCTCAGCCATTGATGCTCACCCCCCTCTGTCAAAGTGAATTCTGGATTTCGTAAGCAAATAAATGCTTGCCTCTCCCCAACTTTATGGTGCTTCTCCTGGGGTCTCTGAGTTTGGAGAGGAAAGGCAAGGCTGGGGACCCAGAAAGGAAATGGAGAGATTAAGAGAGAGGACCTAAAGAACACCTCCCTCCTGCTCACACCCCGCAGCCCTCCACCAGTGTGTCTTTCTCTCGCTCCCTGACTTCACACTGGTGTATTTTGAGAAACTCGTGAAAGGAGGCGAGAAAAAAAGGGTGGGGAGGGGCTGGAGATTTCAAAACTAGGAGAGGTGAAGCTGTCTCGGATCCCCCCACCCCCAACTGCACCTTCCTGCCTCCCTCTGTCCACCTCATCCCTCTCGTGTTACCAGAGGGTGGGGTAGCTTAGGAGCAAGGATGTGAGCCACAGTCAGCCGGACTATCAGACTAACATTAGACTCAGGTGGCCCAGTGAGATGCACTGAGGACCACATAAAGATGGACCAGGGACCTGTATGGAGGAAGCTGGGCCTAAGGGCGCCATGCCCACGAGGCCATCTCCTTCCTGCACCGTGAATAGATATTTTTAGGTTTCTGGAGAGCTGAGTAATTTCTCTGACTTGGAGCCAGAGCTGGGGTTGGGGGTATGAGGCTGGGAGGTGTCCAGGCTACCACAAGGGACACTGGGGTCACTGGAATCGTGGTTCTGGGTGGGAGCAAATCTCACACAGTTCTAGCCTATATCCCTTGGGAAGTCCATATTACCCCCCAAGATTAATTGGTTTTGTGGCCTGAAACTCCCTCACCACCACCCCCTTCTGAACCTGGGGTACCCCAGCTTTTTCCTCTCGGCTTAACCCCCCTCAAGGACAAGAACCAACAGCTCCAATCCGCTTTAGCTCCCAGATTAAATGCCTCTAGGGACAGAATCTGAGAAAGAGGAGAGATAGAGAGCAGTCCAGGGGAACAGTCAGAGATTCCAAGAGAAACAGAGATCCGAATGGGGGTCAGCGGTCCAGAGAGGAAGAGCGGGAGGGGAGTGCAGGAGGCGCAGAGTCAGGACCGATGGACAGCTGTGAGCGCAATGGCTCCTATTCCGAGGGAAGGGGCAGAAAGAGGAACCCAGAGAGAGAAGACAGGTGGACAGACACTCAGAGAACAGGGATGGATACACAGTCTCAAAGAAAAGTCAAGCCCAAGGCGGGGTGAGGTGCAGCGGGGAGAAAGATGATGATGGACCAGGCAGGATGGGAGGCCAGCATCGACAGGGCGGAATCCGGGACGGATAGGTGGGCCTCGGGTGACCGTGCCAGGGTGTCATCCCTCTTCTCCCTCAGTCCGTCTGCTCCCGGGTGGAAAGGAGGCGACCTCACCCTTCCCCTCCCAGGAACCCCCCCAGGCTCACCGGTGCAGCCTCCCCAGGGCGCGCCCCGCCAGCTTCCGAAACTCCTCCTGCCGGAACTCCATGGTGGCTGTGCCCACGCGGGTCCCCTGCCAATCCCCCCGCCCGCGGGCCCGGGCGGCCGCGTCCGGGATCCCGGGGTCCGCCCCGGCCCGGCCCGGCCCCGCAGCTCCGCTCGGGGGGAATCCGGCTGAGAGTGCCAGTTGCCCCGGGCTGTTGCAGGACTCAACGTCGGGGGCGGGGCGGGGCGGGGCATCACGCCCACCGACGAGGCCCCACCCCTTGCAGGCAGGGCCCGCCCTGTCCTTCCACCCAGTTACCTGGGGGCGGTAGGCCAGTCGGCTAGGCCTCCTGCCTGGCACGCTAGACCCTCTCTCTCCTTCGACTCTCCTATCCTGGAGCCTCTACCTGGCCATCTCAAGGCCACGCCCTTGGAATCGAACCCTGAGTCGCCTCGAAGCCCGCTACCATCCAGTTCCCAAGTAACTCTGCACCATCCGCGCTCTCTGGGTCCCTCCTTCCCAGATCTCTGCGCTCCTGAGCTCACTTCCCCATCTTATCTTTGGCTTTCTCGTTTTCTTTTCTTTAAAAAAAAAAAAAAATTCTTTTTTGAGCTGGGAGGTAGTGATGCAAGCCTTTAATTAATCCCGGGACTTGGGGAGACAAAAACCCTGTCTCAAAAAAAACCAAAAAACCAAAAAACAAAAAACAGCTGAGTGATGGTGGCGCACACCATTAATCCCAGAACTTGGGAGGCAGAGGCAGATGAATCTTAGAGTTCGAGGCCAGCCTGGTCTATAGAGCGAGTTCCAGGGTTACACAGAGAAAAATCAAAATAAACAAAACAAAACCAAAAGTTAGGGGTTTGTTTTGTTTTGGGCTGGGCATGGTGGCACATGCTATTCATCCCAGCACTTGGTAGGCAGAGGCAAGTGGATCTCAGGAGTTCGAGACCAGCCTGGTCTATAGAGCAAGTTCCAGGACAGCCAGAGCTACACAGAGAAAGAAACCCTGTCTCAGGGGGGGAAAAGTGTTTTTTAAATTTAATTCTATGTATGAGTGTTTTTACCAGCGTGTCTGTCTGTGCTCTCCTTGTAAGCCTAGCACCAGGCACACCTAAGAGTAGCATCGAATCCCCTGGGACTGGAGCTGTGAACGGCCACGTGGGTGCTGGGAACTGAACCCAGGGCCTCTGGAATCGCCGCTAAGCTATCTCTCCAGCCCCTTCTTTTATTTTTGAGCCATACTAGGGATAGAACCCAGAGCCCTCAGGCTGGCCTTGAACTTATGATTCTCTTGTTGCAGCCTCCTGTGTAGCTGGTGTTACAGGCTCTGTCGCTGGACTGGCTTTCCCCATACTTTTCGGATTCCACTGTTCCCCTTGAGTTCTACTTTTCCTCGGGGTTCGTCCGCACCCTATCCTCTTTCCTCCCCCTTCATCCCTTTGAATTCAGTGGTTCCCTCTGCACTCGCCTAGAATATCTCTAGGTTCTGGCACTCTTTTGAGTCTGGGCCCCATGAGCTGGGTCCTATCTCCTCCCTCTGAATTCTACCCTCGCCCCTCCCCCAGACGTGTCCTCCTGCTCCCGCAGACGCTATGTTCTGTCTCTGCCTTCTGGGGTCTGGCTCCTCCCCTTAAGTCTGTCCTAGCTGTGGCTTCCACTCGGGCCGCAGGATCTGTCCCCACCCACTGAATCTTCTCCCCACCAGTGGATCCCAGTCCCACCCCTTAGAGGAACCCCAACTCTCCGGTGGCCCTCAAACCCTGAAGCCCACCAGACCAACGCTTTTCCCGGTGCGCCCCCAGCTCCAGGCCTCAGCAGGGTCCTGGTTTCCCCACCGTCTCTCTTCCCGTGTCGGGCCACAAATGCATTTGGGATTAAATTTTCATGATGCGGCCCAGGAAGGGACGAGAGAAGGCGATCGAGCGGCAGGCGAGCTCGGAAGATCTCAGTCTTGTCTTGGACAAGTCCCCGGGGAGGAGGGAGGCGGCCTGGCCGCGCACACGCGCCACCTGGTGGCCGGAGAGTCGCGGACGGCGTGCGGAGGAGGCGTCCGCGGCTCCCGGCCAGGTGTGAGGGAGGAGCAGATGGTGAGGAGGAGGGAGTGGGAAGGGGGCCCCGCCGCTGCCAAGTCCCCGGCAGTCGCCCGCACCATCACCATGGCGACGGAGAAAGGAGGAACGCACCCAGCCTCAAGCTTTTTCAGTACCTGGAAAGCAGTCCTTCAGTGGCCAAGGGATGGCCTCTGTCTGGACCACAGGCCCCAGTGAACTTCGCGCTTGAAAGTTAGCCCACTCTCCCCCACCACCGCACGTTTCTATTCGCTTCTAGGAGAGTGGTTGTCCTAGCTAAGAACCTTAGAGTTTAAGGCTTCCTTGCGCCCTCACGTGGGCAGGGCTCGCTAGTTTGCTTGAGAGCATCCTGGGGCGGCATAGATGTCGCTGTTGTACTGACCAGCGTGGAACTTGTCAGCCTCCTGCCTCAGCCTCTTGAGAATGTCATGCAGGCATACCCAACAAGCTTGGCTACGGGATGGACACCCTCCTGCCTTTACCAACTTTTCTCAGCAGCAGTATGGCCATGTTATTGTTGTTTTCTTCGACACAGGGTTTTTCTGTGTAGCCCTGGCAGTCCTGGAACTCACTCTGTACAGTGACTGGAACTCAGAAATCCCCCTGCCTCTGCCTCCTGAGGGATGGGATTAAAGGCGTGTGCCACCACTGCTCCACTTGTTAATTTTAAAAAAAGTACGTGTGTGTGTGTGTGTGTGTGTGTGTGTGTGTGTGTGTGTGCGCGCGCCAGGCACAGTGGTGAATGCTTTAAATCCCAGCCCTCTGGAGGCAGAGGCAGGTGGATCTCTGAGTTTGAGGCCAACCTGATCTACAGAGCGAGTTCCAGGACAGCCAGGGCTACACAGAGAAACCCTGTCTCCTGGGAAGGGGGGGTTGAGTACAGGGGTTTCTGACCTCCACAGGGACCAACCACACAAACAGTGCACATACAACATACACAGACAAAACTCTCAAAAATGTAAAGTGCTGGAGAGATGGCTCAGAGGTTGAGAGCACTGGCTGCTCTTCCAGAGGTCCTGAGTTCAATTCCCAGCAACCATATGGTGGCTCACCACCATCTGTAATGAGATCTGACGCCCTCTTCTGGTGTGCAGGCAGACATGCAGACAGAACACTGTATACATAATAAATATTTTTTTTAAATGTAAAATAAATAAATCTTATAAAAGGTCAGGTTTCAACAAGTACAAACATCATCTGATAATTTACCAATGTAATCTGTACCACAGCATGGGGGCAGGGCCTGGAAAGCAGCTCAGTTGAAGGAGTGCTTACCCAGCATGCATGGTGCTCTAGGTCTGGTTCCCTGCTACAGAAACCAGTGCAGTGGTACAGACTCAAAACCCAATCACTTTAGGGGAGGCTGGAGGATCATAAACTCAAGGTCATCCTCAGCTTCATGACAAGTTTCAAACCAGCCTGAGCTACATGAGGCTTTTTCTCTAATATATATATATATAAAAAAAAGCAGAGCAGCAGTGGCTCCCCTGTAATCCCAGCACTGGGAGCAGAGGCAGGCGGATCTCTGGGAGTTCGAGGCCATAATAGTCTAAAAAGGGAGTTCCAGGTCAGCCATGGCTACATAGAGACCCTGTCTTGAAAAATCAAAAAAAAAAAAGAAAGAAAAATAAAAAAGGGGGGTGAGAGGTCCCCTGAGGTGAAACTCAATGGTAAAAGAAATATATGCCTGGCATTGTTTGTTTTTCCAGGGTTTCTCTATGGAACCCCTGGCTGTTCCAGAATTTGCTCTGTAGACCAGGCTGGCCTCAAACTCAGAGCTCCCCCTGCCTCTGCCTACTGAGTGCTGCGGTTAAAGGCGTGCGCCACCATTGACTGCCCAGCATATGCTTCATCAGAGGCCCTGAGTTACATCCTTGGCACAAAAATGGGGAAAGGATATTGGGGAGCAGAGTGGGAGTGCCCCAAAAGAGGGAACAGCACAGGCTGAGTCAGGAGGAAGTGAAGCTCGGGGGTCAGGACCTAGACTTGGGTGTGCCTGTGACAGGAGCTGGCCCCAGGAATGGATGTGGTTCATGGAGTGCAGGAGACCCTAGGCACTGCCTGAGTTTGGTTGCTAAGAAGTCAAGCAGGGCAAGCCCCCGTCCCAAGAGAGCACCCACTGTGCGAGGGACGGCCATTAAGTAATTCCCCACATGCCATTCTGCAGAAGAGGGCACGGGAGCTAGGAGAAGCAAGAGTCAGTGGCATAGCGGAACACTGTTCTGTGAGATTGCTGGGCGTCAGTGGGGGAGAGTCATGACTAAGAAGGAAGGGGTCAGAGCTGAGTCTAAACGCCTGGATATTCTGGGGACAACGAAGAAGTGGGCTAGGAAAGGAGTAGGGTCAGCTCTGGGGCCAGGGCCTCCAGAAAGGGGCAGAGACTTCTAGCAGACCCTGGGGGCGGAACTAATGTCCCTCTTTCCTCCCACCCGCCATGTCTTGATTTCTGAAGCTGGAATGAACTGGAAAAACCGTTTATTTCACATTTAGAGAAGACACCAGCATCTTCTCCACATCTGGAAATACAAGGGGATTCTGGTCAAGAGACTGACAGGAGAGGCATGGACACCATCAGTTGCTGAGGAAAGAAAGAGAGTGAGGACTCAGCACCCATGGCTCCAAACCCTAGCTCTCCCCACGAAGATCCAGGGGGGATCCCTATACACCAGCTTCTCCTGGAGGCCCTCGGGTACCTTTCTTCTGTGGTGGAAAGCAGCCCTGCTGGCCTCAGGGTTGATCCGCAGGGGAATGGAGGCATTGAGGTGATACAGTTGCTGGGGGCTTCCCATCACCAGGTGATTCTCCCCTATCTCCAGGGTCAGCCCTTGAGCTCCATCCTGGGGATAAGGTCAGTCAGCCCACATCCCCTAGCACTGGAAGGCTATGTCCACAAGGTCATGGCATGCATGGTTGTGCTTTCAACCTCAGAACCAAATCAATGCAGACAAAATTAAAGGGCAGTAACTACGAGTCTTGAGGAACTCACACTCAGGACCGCAGTGGCTGCACCTGTTGGTTTTCTGGGCCAGGAGAGGCAACTCATGCAGGTCTGGGGATAGCCCCACATCATTGCCTCCAGAGATATAACCCAGGCTGAGGAATCTAGGCTCCAGCCTCCTCCTTCAGATCCAGGGGTTTGGCTTCTAAACCTCCTGCCTGAGCCCCAGGGTGTCCAGACTCACCAACTTGGGTAGGTCAATTTCAGCCAAGAGGAGGTCGGGGGCTTCCAACCAAAGGTTCATGTGAGGCCGCTCTGGGCTGTATGGGAACAAGGGCAGACTGAAGGTGGCCGACCACCAAGTCTCTCACAGCCCAGCACCTTCTTCTACTTGGCTTGTTGTTCCTGCCTCCCTCCACCCAGTTCTGTGTCTCAGCTCCATCTGAATCCCTAGAGTCCCAGGATAGTCATCAGCCCAGACATGCATGAAAGCTCACCCCTGCAGGGTCCCCAGCTCCTGGATCCGAGGGCGCTGCCGGGAACGGATGTTCTGCTGCGAGATGGACCCCAGGAAAGGCCGGTACTTCAACATGCGCCATTCTGAGGGTTGGAGAGTCAAAGATCGCTGAGGTGGGGTTCCCTCAAGTGGTGCTTCCCGATCCACAGAGGCTGGCCGCCTTCCTAGACACCTTCCACTCCAACCACTGCACCTTGACTCTTAGAGGCCCTGCCCACCTTAGCCCCACCCTTCCTGAGGAAGGCACTGAGACACCTCCTCCTCCACCACCACCTCCACCTCCTCCACCACCACCACCACCACCTCCACCTCCTCCACCACCACCACCTCCTCTACCACCACCACCACCTCCTCCTCCACCACCACCACCACCACCTCCTCCTCCACCACCACCACCACCTCCTCCTCCACCACCACCACCACCTCCTCCTCCTCCACCTCCACCACCACACCCCGCCAGGATCCCGGCCCCGCCCCTTCACGACCCCACCCTCACTCTGAGAAGCTCCACCCCCTCCTGGCTCACTGGACTCACTTCTCCCAAGTGTACCACCCAGGCCATTTCCCTCCTGACCCTCACCTGGATTTAGCTGTAAACCATACTTGTCCTCAAGGCCCTCCCTGGCGATGGTGACCACCAGCTCCCTCAAGAAATCGCTGTTCTAAGGTGAGAAGATGAGATGCAATGGTGAGGTGGGGCTGAAGGAAGCACCCTCCCCGGGCCTTATCCATACCACACATCCCACCTGCATCCTCAAGTAGAAGTTGCTATTAACGGCGACATCATAAGCAGTGCAGCCCTGGCCTTCTGTGGAAAGAGGGAGTGAGGCCTTTGCAGCCCTCCATGTAACACCTATAAGGAACACTTACCCAAGGACCAGAGACCCAAGACACAGGAAGTGAGAGCCACCATACATTTTACTTTCCAGCTGACTCATTCCAGGTCCTTCTTGGCTTCCAGGCTCAACTCCAGGTTGATGCCCACATCCCCAAGACAGACCCTGATACTCCCCAGTGACCCCAAGAATCACCTCACTCTATCCCACCCACCTCTAGGAAAATGTGCATTTCTACTCTAGAGAACGACGGCTGTCCACACTTCCAGTCTCTCCTGATTGTTGGTCATCAATCAAATCACTGTACCCCCCAGACTCTGGCCCTGGACCATGTAGCTCAGGCTGGCCTCTAGCTTTCAGCAATTCTCCTGCCTCAGCATCCTAAGAGCTATTTATAAGAGTGAACCACCACGCACAGCTCACTTGTCATCTCTGCCTACAACCCTCTTCTCTGACTTTGCCTGACTAACGCTTCAAATCTTTTCTGAATCAGTCTTTCTCTGGGCAGCCCTGGCTATCCTGGAACTCTCTGTAGCCCAGGCTGGCCTCGAACTCACAGAGATCTGCCTGGCTCTGCCTCCCGAGTGCTGGATTACATGCGTGTGCCGCCCTCACGTGCCCCCTCCCCCCAAACCTTCAACTCTTCTATCAGGGCATTTGCTCTTCTAGGTCGCCTTCTCTGAAGCCCTTAACCTCGGAGAAGAGCCCCAGGGCGTGCTCCCTCCAGACTTGGATCATCAAATGCTGACTGGAAGCCCCTGAGAAAAGCAGGGTCTTGAGGGAGCAGACTTGGTGTCTTGGCAGGGGACTGACTTGCATCCAGCTCAGCATGTGGCTCTCCCAGGCTCATGGGGATTCGGAAGCCAGCTTGGTCCTCCTCCAGCATCTGAAGCAGCTCGTCCTCAGTCACGTCCATGGGGGGAGGGATGGAGGGCGAGTGGCAGATGTTGATGAAGACCTTTCCTTCCGATGAATTGGTCTTTATGCAGAAACCTGCACAAGTGGGTTTATCTCGGCCATCTGTCCCTAAGCAGTCTGGTTCTCACCCACCCTCTGCACCCACCCTCTCCCTTTCAGACAGGGTCTCTCGCTCTACACCCAGGCTGGCCCCAGACTTGGGATACTCCTGCCTCCTGAGATGAGAGGCGTTCACCACCACACCCAACTTCTTTCCCTCTTTTAATTGGTTTTGTTTTGTTTTTCTAGACAGGGTTTTTCTGTGTAGCTTTGCGTCTTTCCTGGATCTCGCTCTGTAGCCCAGGCTGGCCTCGAACTCACAGAGATCCGCTGCCTCTGACTCCTGAGTGCTGGGATTACAGGCGTGCGCCACCACTGCCCGGCTCCTCTTTTAATTTTTATTACATGCACGTGTGTGTGTGTGTGTGTGTGTGTGTGTGTGTGTGTGTGTGTGTGTACACAGAGGACAGCATTCAGGACTCTGTTCTCTCAGTCACCAGGCTTACTGACAGCAGCCTCACCTGCTCAGCCATCTTGCTGGCCCTTCTTTTGCTCTTTGGTTCTGTCCTGCTGAGCCTCTGCTTTGCCTTTGTTCCCCTGGCTGCCCTCAGGCCCCTGATGTCTTCTTACTTTGAATCTCCACTCCATTCCCACTCTGTTTTCTGTGGTCCAGTATTTGGAGGTGATCCTCCTGCCTGTCTATTCACATAACTACTTCTAGGCCTTTGTACTCAGTTGTGATCTCTCGCCTGCATCCTCTGTGTCCCTGGCCCCTAGTTTCCACTGACTTCTCTCAGGGTGTCCCGTCTTCTCTCTGAGATACTCTATGCCTGTCTATTTATCTTCTATCTATCTATCCATCCATCCATCCATCCATCTATTCCTCTATGTCTATATCTTTTTCTCACCAGGTTGGGGCTGGATCTGTGTAGATTCTGGCCTCTCTGTCCGGGCTTGCTGGAGCTCTGTGGAAGCCTGTGGGGGGAAAAAAAACAACCCTCCACGATAATTCTGTCCTGTCAAACCCCCTCACCTGCTTCCCAAACGTTTATAGGAGAGCTCATATGTGATCACATGGTTTTTTTTTTACTAATGGTATATTCTTGTTGTTGTTAATAATAATAACGTTGTAGTTGTTGTTATTGTTGTTGTTGTTATTATTATTATTATTATTATTATTATTATTATTATTATTATTATTACTTTGAAACAAGGTTTCTCTGTGTGGCCCTGGCTTTCCTGGAACTCACTCTGTAGACCAGGCTGGCCTCATACTCATAGAGAACTGCCTGTCTGTGCATCCCCAGTGCAGGATTAAAGGCGTGCGCCACCATCACCTGGCTCACTTGTTATATTATACAGTCTAGGCCCCCTTTTCTTTTTACGAGGACTCCCAATATCACCCCAATTCCATTTCTTTTAAAATCCAGTAAACTTTGAGCCAAACAACTACAATTCCCATAGGCCTCCTTGCTACTGCAGGGCATTCTGGGAACTGAAGTCGCGTCTCTGAGCGCCAATGTATAAATCCTTAAACACCCAGGTTCCCTCAAGTCCCGTCAGCCCGCACCTGCAGTAGCAGCTCCTGAAACCGCGACGTCTCATCACCCATCGACTCTGCGTCGCTCAGCTCTGGTGCCAGAAGCTTCGAGTCCGCCATGGCCCTGGGAAAAAGTCCTAGGCATCCACAACGTGTAGCACTTTTCCCGGATAAACGAAGCCAGCCTATAGCAGGGCCTCAGTCGATCCTTAACACACAGCACTCTACCCAGAACGCTAAGATCTGTGCCGGGAACGGTCTACGGTTTCATTTCCATGAAGGCACCGTCCTCAAGTCTGTTGGGTTTCCTGATCGACCCTGTTTGGCCGATGCATAAACGAAAGCCACACTTCCGGTCTCTGTGTAACCAAGGAACTGAAAAAGCCACACTTCCGACGACTCCAACGCCCATCATCCAAGGAGGCACCCAAGCTGACCATTTGTATTAGAAAGCTGAAGTCACGCCCCCTAACCAGCCAATCAAAAATAGGGGTTGAGGAGGACCGTGAAATGACCCACTTCCTGAATCAATAAAACCTACACTTCCGCCCTTCCCTAACAACTGCAGGCGTTGCAGTGCAGAAAGGATTGTCACTTTGAGAATTTAATATCTCTGTATGTAGCTCTTGTCTATTATGTGTAGGCTCTGGGTTCGATCCCACCCAACACACACACACACACAATTTCAATGCTATTAACTGTCCTTTTTGAGCAAAATAAAGGTTTTTTATTTATACAGAAAATCATAGGGGCGGGGTGAGGGGGTGGGGACGGACCTGGAGAGATGGTTCTGCATTTGAGTGTTGATTGGTCTTCCACAATTTTTTGTTGTTGTTGTTTTTTCGACACAGGGTTTCTCTGTGTAGCTTTGGAGTCTGTCCTGGATCTCACTCACCGCCTGGTTTAGTCTTCCAGAATTTGATTCCCAACACACCTCATAATCCCCTGTAACTCCAGTTCTAGGGGATCCATCGCCCTGTTCTGGCCTCCTGGGATACTGCATGTACATGATGCACAAGACACGCAGTCAGGCAAAATACCCACGCACATAAAATAAAAGCAAATCTTTGCTTGTTTTAAAGAAAAGAAAATGGTAGTGGAGAGATGGCTTGGGAAGGATTGGGTTCAGCTCCTAACGCCCACATGGTTGCTAACAACGCCTGTAACTCCAGCTCCAGTGGCTCCACCGCCATCTTCTGGCCTCCACAGGCACTGAACGCACGTGTGCACAGACACACCCAAACAAGTACATGGAAGATAAATATTTTTAGCTGGGTGGTAGCGGCATACGCCTTTAAACCCAGCGCTTGGGAGGTGGACTTCTAAATTCAAGGCCAGTCTAGTCTAGAGACCAAACTCTAGGAGTGAAGGGCTCTGGCAGGCCTTGCCCTTCCTCCTTCCCTCTCCCTTGCTAAACCATAGATTATATCCCTAAAGTTAGCCACAAGGTCTATTCCCTCGTGGGCCACTTCCTCCTCCTGGGCTAAGCAGTCCAGCAGTGCCCTAATTAACATGGCCAATCAAAGCAAACCAACTCATCCTAACACAGCGGTTCCTGTTTCCCTTTATAACTGCCATTTGCCTATGGACTTTATCCAAACGCAGGCCTTTGTCCCTCCCTCTCCCTTGCCCTTTCCTCCCATCTCCCTTGTCTCTGCCCCCACCACCCCGCCTAGGAAAATAAATCTCCTCTGTACTGTGAACCTGGTCTTGTGCTCTGGTCCAGTCCTTTCTTTTTTGGTTTTTCTGTGTAGCTCTGGCTGTCCTGGAACTCGCTCCGTAGACCAGGCTGGCCTTGAACTCAGGGACCTGCCAGTCTCTGTCTCCCGCGTCCTGGGATTGAAGGCGTGCGCCACCACCGCCCGGCCCTTTCAAGGACACCCCGGCTACACAGGGAAACCTGTCTCTAAGAACAACGCAAACCATTTGTTTTTGAACTATCACTGAGACCTAGAGCCAGTCTGTTCCCTAACGGCATTTTTTTTTTTTTAACTAAAAGCTGCACTACCTCCCCCAGTTATTTCTTTCTACCTCCACCCCCAAACTTTTAGGTAGGAAAACATCAAGAACATTGTTTTCTGCCGGGTGTCGATTAAATCCCAGCACTCCAGAGAGTTAGGCAGATCTTTTTGAGTGTAAGCAAGCCGGGTCTATGAGTTCCAGGACAGCCAGAGCTACATAGTGAGACCCTGTCTCAACAAAACAAAACAGCTTATCTTTTCTAAAGAGCCAAAATGACAATATGCTGACCTGCCAAAGTCAGAGCGCTTTCCCCTAGCGCTGACACTGCCCCCACTTCTGTTGTCCACGAAACTACATTTCCCAGCGCCGCCCACAGGAGGCGAGGCGTGGCTCTAAAGTGGGCGGGCCCGCCCCGCAGCTCGCCGCCTCGCCAACAGGGGCCTAGTCCTGTCGGCCCCGCCCCTTTGGAGTGGGCGGTGCCGCCCTTCGGACCTCCGCGTTCCCCAGGGCAGGGCGTCCGGCAGTCCTTCACGGAAAGCGTTCGGCAAGCGATGGCGGCAACGCGTGTACGACCACCCTGCGCCCGCGAGATTTTCACGACACTGGAGTACGGACCGGTGCCGGAGAGCCACGCATGCGCACTGGTGAGAGCTTGCCTGGCGGCGGCCGTCTACTCCCTAACTCGGCCCTACCGGCGCATTTGGCGCGCGGGCTCCCGTCATCCACTGCGGCCTTCTCGGAAGCTCCGCCCCTCAGCCCGCGTGATTCCCGCGGGTTTGAACCCAGGCTTAGGGACCGGCCCTGGAGTTTTCCGGGCGATGCATGCCGCTGTGGGGTGCTTCCTCACTGGCACGGGTGGCCCTCGGGAGGCAGCTCACCCTGCTCGACCGTGGTTCCTTGGGGCCCCTGGCACTTTGGAGGCGCCCGGGAACGCTCCGAACCCCAAGTTCATTCAGAACTTCTTGTGACTGCCTGCCTGCCCCATCTAAATACGCTTCTGTTGCTCCCATGGTCCCCCCGCCCCCTTTGAATGGCCTATGAGTCCCCATGATCCTCAGGGCCCATTTGATCCCCCCCAAATTTAATGGGTTCCATTGGGAGAGTTTCGTATTTCATCATTATTCCTTAAGAGCTTCATGGTGCGGGGCGGTGGTGGCGCACGCCTGTAATCCCAGCACTCGGGAGGCAGAGGCAGGCGGATCTCTGTGAGTTCGAGGCCAGCCTAGTGAAATTTAGTAGGGTGCCCGCGATTTTTGCTCGTGGTCCCACAAGTCCTTCGAGTATCCAGGCAGGTATTAAAGAGGTTGGAGAGATGACCAAGTTGAAGCCTTTAAACTTTAAGGGGAGTCCCTTCACTTGCAAAAGGGCTCCAGCTTTGGAAGGAGAGCACTCAAGTTGAGAGTGTGACTCCCAAAGATTCGAGGAGAAAGACCACCAGTCCAAATCATCATGGCAGAATTAATGAGAGCAAGCATTTTTATTCCTCCCCTAAAGCGAGGTTCAGAGATCAGCCTTGGATGTGAGGAAAACAAGGTTGTTATAGTTCAGGGTTTCCAATGGGGCATTGACAGGAGCCGAACATAGCATGACAGGTTAGTCATGGATGACCTTCCTGAAACAAAGACAAGATTGCAAGGTGATTGTAACAAGGTTGGTTGGTTATAAGACGGTTACAGTTACTTTTTGGAACAAAGCCATGGTTGCCATTAAATGTAACTGGCTGTACAGAACCATGTGTAGTTAGTTAGGGTCCAGGTGGGCACAGCCCAATCCTTGAGAAAGGTTTAGTCATAAACAAGATTGAGCCTACTTTGTCTTTACTATAAAATGGCTTTCAAGCCTAAGATTGAGACAAGCTAGCTCATCGAGAGATGCAGGGAGGGGTGACAGCAAGGTGCTGTTCCTGCATGGGGAGTCCAGGATAGGATAGACACTGAGCTCTGGAGACATGGAGACTGAATCTGTCATAATGAGATGTTGCTTGGCCTTTGTACTTCTGGACAGACAGTTGCAGAGGAGATAACCGACCAGAGATGCCAGTGTAGAAAGATGCTGGACTGTAGGAGTAATTAGAAATAGAGACGCAGGTGAGACAGAATTGCCTCAGAGGGAGGCTGCTTAGAGGTGGAAATAACAAAGTTGAGATGGATGGATGGACTGTGTCAGCCTCTGTGCTAAGCATGATCTTACTTAATCCCCAGAACAGCAGAGAGGGAATTATTATTATTTTAGTGACAGAACACAAGGTTGAGAGGTGAATCGTTTTGCCCATAGTCCACACAGCTTAAAGGAGTTTGGATATGGTGGCAGACACCAGTAACCCAGCGTTTGGAAAGCCAAGGCAGGGTGATTTATGGATTCCAAAATAGTCTCAAGGACTGAGAGAAAGCTGGGCCTGTCACCACGCCTTAGATTCTGGACCCGTCAGTCCCCCACCCCCACCCCATCACTTCAACAAAGGTCTCAAGTTTACAGTCTGGGCAACTCAACCAGCAAACATGTTTTCCTTGGCTTGAGCTTTGTTTTTGGAATTGTCAATTATTGTACAATTAATTCCATCTAAACATCCTGAATTCTAATTTCTCTCAAAAATAAAATTCCAAAGTTTGGCAACCTTTTGGCTCCAGTTCCCTGACAGAACCCATCTGGAACCAATTGTCTTGGCTACTTTAGAGACATTTTCAGGAGTCAGAGTCCAACAGACGCTCTTCTCCACTCCTGTGGCCTGCCAGAACCCTGTGGACATTCTTTGGGGAGTTTGTTTTTCCTTTTGGAGGGAAGTCTTCCATCTCTCACACAGCTGCTGCTCTATGGAGCTCCCATGTCCCATCACTCAGCCTCAGCAGTTATCGGTTAGTCTAGTGCGCCTTTGGGCTTTTCTCTGTGCTCTCAAGAGTAGTTCAGACAAGTGCCAGCTGTCAGGCTGCTTTCCCATAAACATTGGAGTCTTTATTTCTAACAGATAAGGGTTTTGTTATAAAACCAGCACTCCATTATTCAGTCTCATAGCATTAGCTGTCAATTATTAGTATTTAATGCCCAGCTCATGTTCCCATGGCCCCACTTCCAAAATGGCTCTGTCCCTGCGGACACTTTAATTTGGGATTTTGGGGTGACAATTTTTCTTTTTAAAATATTTTTTTTTTGCCAGGCAGTGGTGGCACACGGCTTTAATCCCAGCACTAGAGAGTCAGAGTCAGGTGGATCTCTGTGAGTTCAAGGCCAGCCTGGGCTACAGAGAGTTCCAGGTCAGGCTCCAAAGCTATAGAGAAAAATCCTGTCTGGATTTGGGGGGGATTTTTATCTCTTTATTCTGGGTTTTTGTTATTATTTTTACTTTTTGGGACAGGGTTTCTCTATGTAGTCCTTCCTGGCTGTCCTGGAACTCACTATGTAGACAAGGCTGACCTTAAACTCACAAGAGATCCACCTGCCTCTGCCACCCAGTGCTGGGTGGGATTAAAGGTGTGCGCCACCACACCTGGCAAGATTTTTTATTATTTATGGTTATGTGTCTGTGTGTGTGCATGTGCTTGTGGGTGATCAAGGAGGCCAGAAGAGGGTTTTAGATCCCTGGAGCTGGAGTTGCAGGTGGTTGTGAGCTGCCTGGTGTGGGTTGTGAAAACCAAACATGGGTACTCTGCAAGAGCAGTGTGTGCGCTTAACTTCAGAGCCAGCTCTTCTGCCCACCTTCGTTGTTTTGACTCAGTGTCTTGCTAGTCTGGAACCCCCATATAGTCGGGCTCTCCTTGAGTCCTAAGAGCCCTCCTTCACCTTCCCAACACAGGGATTGCAAATGTGCATACCATGGTCCACTTTTTCCTCATGGGTCCTGGGGATTGAACTCAGGTCCTTATAATTGCAAGACAAGCATTTTACTGACAGAGATGTTTTCTCACCCTGCCACATATTTTTTTTTTTTTTCCATTTTTGAGATATGGTCTCCCTATGTAGCCTAAGCTGGCCTTTAAATCATGATGATCCTGGGCTGGATCATTGGTTAAGAGCACTGCTTTTAACCAGAGGTCCTGAGTTCAATTCCCAGCAACCACATGGTGCTCACAACCACCTGTGATGAGATCTGGCACCCTCTTCTGGCATGCAGGGATACATGCAGACAGAACACTGTATACACAATAAATAAAAATAAATTAAAAAAAAAAGTATAGTGACCGGGCGGTGGTGCACACGCCTGTAGTCCCAGCACTCGGGAGGCAGAGGCAGGAGGATCTCTGTGAGTTTGAGGCCAGCCTGGTCTACAGAGCGAGTTCTAGGACAGCCAGGGCCACACAGAGAAACCCTGTCTTGAAAAGTAATAATAGTAGTAATTAAATAAGCCCCTGGCTAAGGTTACATGTTAGAGGACTGGGGAGATGGCTCAGTAAAGTGCTTATCACACAAGAATGAGGATCTGAGTTCAGATATCCTGCACCCACGACAGCCAGAAATGGTGGCACGCAGCTTTAACCTGGCTCTTGGGAGGCAGAGGCAGATGGATTGCTTGTGAGTTCCAGGCCAGCCAGGACGTGAGTCCTTGTCTCAAACAAAACAAAACAACAACGAAAGAAGCAGTACAGCAACACACATGTGACCCCGTTGTGAAAGAGGCTGAGTCTTTCTCCCAAGGGGTTGTGCTGCTCATTTCCCGTCTCTGCTGACTAATGGGGTCCGTCTTCTCATGTTTATCGACCATTAAAAAGAAAGAAAGAGGCTGAGGCAGGAAGATCCTTGGGCCTACTGGCCAGCCAGTCTAACTGAAGCTGTGAGCTTCGAGGTCAGTGAGAGCCCCTCTTTGACAAAAAGACAGAGTGCTGAGCAAATGGCTCAGCCCTTATGAAAGCTTGCTGCTCCTGCAGAGGACCTAGGTACATGGCAGTCGGTAGTCATCTCTAACTCCGGTTCCAGGGACACTGCCTCTGTCTTCTGGCCTCAGTAGGCACTTCAGGTGTGCAATGCATTCACATACATGCATGAAAAACACTCATACAACAGAAAGATTAGATGTTATCTCAAGATAGAGAAGAAAGGAATGTAAAGCAATGATTTCCCAAGTACAGAATCTCTGTTTGTGTGATGGAAAAACCCCACAAATGGACAATAGTATCAGGACATAATATCATGAATGTAATAAATCAATACAATTAATGTAATTAATGAATATCATAGTTATTGAATGAATACTGTGAATGTAATCAATGAATACCACAAATGTAATTAATATCATGAGTAATTGAATATCATGAGTGTAATTAAAAAATTAAAATTTTAAAACACTCATACATATAAAAATGAATCAATAATGAGTCTTAAAAAAATAAGGGCTGGAGAGATGGCTCAGAGGTTAAGAGCACTGACTGCTCTTCCAGAGGTCCTGAGTTCAATTCCCAGCACCCACACGGTGGCTCACAACCATCTGTAATGAGATCTGGTGCCCTCTTCTAGTCATACATGCTGTATACAAAATAAATAAATAAACCTTCGGGTTGGGGATTTAGCTCAGTGGTAGAGCACTTGCCTAGCAAGTGCAAGGCCCTGGGTTCGGTCCTCAGCTCTGAAAGATAGATAAATAAATACATACATACATACATAAATAAGATAGTGCCAGGTGGTGATGGCAAATGCCTTTAACCCCAGCACTCGGGAGGCAGAGACAGGTATATCTCTGTGAGTTCAAGGCCAGCCTGGTCTACTGAACGAGATCCAGGACAGGCACCAAAACTACACAGAGAAACAACAACAACAACAACAACAACAAAAAAAAAACTAACAAAATAAGACAGCAATTGAGGAAGACACCCAACATCAAACTTTGGCATTCACAAAAACAAGAACAAGTACAAAAACAAGAACGAGTACATGGAAGCTAAGTCCCAGAGCGAGGACTCCAGGCTAGGCCAGGCCAGGCCTGTGCAGCAAGTACACATCAAGCCCCAGGCAAACTCTTCACAGCCTGGTAGCCTGTACAGGGCTGGATAACATTGAGCCTCTTGAGTCCTCACTGTTCTCCCAGTGATTGGAGGCTGAGATGGATAGATTACATGGGCGGGTGCACTTGGCTGGCTTAGCAGCCCCACGTGGCAAAGAGAAGCACAAGGTGGCTTTGCTTGTCGGATGCTGGCTGGGGACATGGTGTCCAGGACACCAGGTGTCCTGGCTTCGTGTGAAGTCAATGGGGCTTAGTCCTGGAATTAAGCTGAGCAGGAGAGTCCTTGCCTAATATGCTCAAGGCCCTGGGTTCCATCCCCAGCACCAAAACCAAAAAAACACTACTGCATGTTTCCAGGGACAGAATGAACTCAAAGCCATTTCTCTATGGAAGAAAATGTTTTTGTTTTTTCCCTTTAAACATTTCATACTTAAGCCAGGCCTAGTGGAGCACACAGGAGATGGAGACAAGAGGATCAGTTCATTCATGGCACCAGTGAATTTAGACCAGCCTGGACTGTTACAAGGCACCCTGTCTCAAAAAGAGCGAGAAACAGAGAAAAAAGAAATAATGTCCAAAGATCTTGCTATGTAGCCCAGGCTGGCCTGAGTACGGGGGCTGTATAGGTAGCAGGATGGGCTAGCATAGTGAGTTTCAGATTGTTTTAACCATAGTTTAAAAAAAAAACTACCAGGGGCTGGAAGTATAATTTGATAAAGCGTAGGTTCCTGAGTTCAATCACCAGCACAAAACCAAAACAAAAAAACAGACATGGGGAAGAGTCAGCTGAGGTCAAAAGAGCGCAAAAGCCTTCTCCAGGAGAACCCTGGCTAAGGACTGAGCTGTCCCAGCTGCCTCGGGCCCTTCTCCAAACTCTTTTCTTCCTCCAGGCCTGGCTGGACACCCACAACCGCCTCTTGGGCCACTATGTCAATGGGATGTGGCTGAAGCCAGAACACAGGGATCCAGTGCCTTGCCAGGACCCCATCACAGGTTTTTGATGAGCCCAGCCATTCGGGAGGGACACGGACCTCTCTCAGAGTGGCAGCCATGTCCATACCTAACTTCTGCTGCTCAAGCCTCTGAGTGCAGGAGCAACCATTGATGGGGGGATGAGGGTTCTCATTTCTCCCGATGACAGCCTCACTAATTATAGTTCCTCGAGCACCCAGAAAAGGCTTTCTGAAGCCCCTCTCTACTAAATTCCCTTCCTCATACTGAGTGTGGTGCTATACCACTAATCCCAGCAGCCCAGAGGCTGAAGTAGGGAGGCCATGAGTTTGAAGCCAACCTGAACTATAGAGTGAGTTCCAGGCCAGCCTTGGCTTCAGAGTGAGGCACTTCCACAAAAAAAAAAAAAAAAGTGGGAAGTTGCTGAAGAAGACAGCTCTGTGGTTAAAAGTGTTTCCTGGTCTCTCAGAAGACACAGGTTCAGTTCCCAGCACCCATATCAGGCTGTTTACAACCACCTGTAACTCCAGCCCCAGGGGATCCTTACCCTCTTCTGGTCACCGGGGTCCATGTGCTCATACCCACACATAGACACACATACATACACATAATTAAAAATAAATTTAAAAGGCTGAGTAGTGGCACACGCCTTTAGTCCCAGTACTCCAGGTACAGAGGTAGGCAGATCTCTGAGTTCAAGACCAGTCTGGTCCACAGACTGAGTTCTAAGACAGCCAATGCTACCTAGAGAAACCCTGTCTCAGAAAACCAAAACAAACAAATAATAAATTTAGAAGGCACAGTAAGAGTGACTCGAGAGATGGTTCATTGGGTAAGAACAAAGGACCTGGGTTCAGGTCTCAGTGTCTACATGGTGACTCTCGACCATCTGTAACTCTAGTTCCAGAGGATCTGACACCTGATCCCTGTGGGCACCGTGTGTGTGTGGTGTACATAGAAACATGCAGACAAAACACTCATACACATAACTAAATCCAAATAAATAAATAAACATTTCAAAAATAGGAGAAAGGAAAGAAGGAAAAGAAGGGCGTCTCTTGCCTTTGGGACTTAGAGCAATGACCAGTGACTAAAGAAGGAAGGGCCCGATGTCCCAGGGGAGCTAGGGCTGTTTTTACTGCCCTCACTGCCTCTACCATGGCTCCCCCATCTGGGCTCCCTCCTGCCTCTGCAGGAGAAAGGCTGGCCAGCTGCTTACAGGCACAGGCTGAGGACATCGCTGCAGCTGTGGAGGCGGCAAGGACAGCATTCAGGACCTGGAGCCAACTTCCTGGGGCTGCTCGAGCTCAACACCTAACCCGGTGAGGAAGCCCAGGCTAGGCCTGGGAGGAAGAGATAGGCTCGGCCCTCAGGATTCACAGGAGACTGGAAACAGTGATTCCATTTCCCCAAATCCTTTTGAAGTAATGTCTCATGTTTCCTGCGTGCAGGTGGGGCTTTAGTGGCCAAAACAGCTACTGTTCCTCACAGTTCACAGTATCATATCACGAGGGCTTGGTTTCTCAGCACTCCATTAGAATCTAAGCTCCCTGTTTCCCATCACACTTTGGGGACAGCTATAAAGATCCCATTTCCCATAAGGCAACTGGATCAGAGGCTCAGATTCAAGTTCCCGGAATCTTTGGGACTAGTTGGTAATTGGTGACCATGACCATTCTATAGCACCCCCAGAGTTTTGAAACTCCCCTAGACTACATTTCCTATACAGCTTTGGTACCTGCTGTCCCTAATAAATTATGGCTCTGCCCCAGAGGCTTGTGGGGATTGTAGTCCAGGCTGCTATGGGCAAGGACCAACTTCTTATATTCTCCAAAGGCTGGCCAAAATTATCCAGAAGCACCAGCAACTGCTGTGGACCCTGGAGTCCCTGGTCACTGGGCGGGCTGTTCGAGAAGTTCGAGATGGAGACATCCCACTGGCCCAGCAACTGCTCCAGTACCATGCAGTCCAGGCAGTTGCCCAGGAGAAGGCACTGGCCGGCTGGGAGCCTCTGGGTGAGAACCTACAGGCCCCCAGAGCCTTCCTGACCCAGGAAAGTGCCTGTCCATCTCTCATTATGGATTTTTTTGCAGGAGTTGTTGGCCTTATCCTGCCATCTTCTTTCTCTTTCCTGGACATGATGTGGAGGGTCTGCCCTGCCCTGGCTATGGGTAAGTGAGGGCTGAGTCCCCCCAACCCCTTTTCTCAGCATATTTGGGGTCTGAAGGAGGAGGGCTGACACCTGGGCCCCCGGCTTGCAAGAGGAGGGTAGGGGTCTGAACTCAGAATCTGAAGAAAGAGAGCCAGAAAGTGGACTTCAGGATTCCTTGGTTGTCCCCTTCCCCAGGCTGCACTGTGGTGGCCCTTGTGCCCGCAGCGTTCCCAACACCTCTCCTCCTGGCTCAGCTGGCAGGGGAGCTTGGCTCTTTCCCAGGGATCCTCAATGTGGTATGTGGCCCTGCCTCACTGGGGCCTGTTCTGGCCTCCCAACCTGGAGTCCAAAAGGTGGCCTTCTGCGGAGCTGTGGAGGTATCCTCAGGACTGGGAGAGGGATGGACATGGCTAAGGGCCAAGAGGCTCCTGCCAACAACTGAAACCCCTGGGTTCCCTCAGGAAGGACGTGCTCTGCGACGGACCCTAGCCGGCAAGGGGGCTGAGCTGGGCCTGGCCCTGGGCACAGAGTCACTGTTGTTGCTGATGGACTCAGCAGATGTAGACTCAGCCGTGGAGGGTGTTGTAGATGCCATCTGGTCAGACCGCAGCCTGGTAAGACCTGTGTGCTCGTGTCCCAAAGTCCAGGCAGGGGTCTGCCATCTCTCTCCAAATACCTAGGGTGTTCATTCCCAACTTGGTTTTACTTTCTGTTCTTTGGAGCTTTGTATTATTTGAGGCAGGGACTTATGTAGTCCAAGCTGGTTTCCAACTCACTATGTAGCCCAGGTTAGCCTTGAACTCCTAATCCTCCAGGGATTACCTGTATGTGCCACCAACTTTCTACACTGCACCTGTTGCCTGTTGCTGCTCCTCCATCCCTGGGAGCCTGTGCTGCCTACATTGCCCCTGACTTTGCCTATTTTGATGCCCTTTTTCCAACAGGGGGGGCTCAGGCTCCTCATCCAGGAGTCTGTGTGGGATGAAGCTATGAGGCGACTCCAGGCGAGGATGGCAAGGTTACGGAGTGGACGAGGGCTGGACAGGGCTGTGGACATGGGGACTCGAGGAGCTGCTGCCCGAGACCTGGCCCAGAGCTTTGTGGATGAGGCGAAAAGCCAGGGTGGACAGGTGAGCCCCAGTCACAAACTGGAGTCTTAGGGCTTGGCTACCCAACTACTATTTCAGAGTCAGGAGGGACAAGCCCAAAACAAGCCCTGTGTCTGAGAGAGGCCTAAGGCCTAAACTCCTGAGTTTGAGGAAGGGAGTTGGCCTCTGGGCTTTAGTGTCTGAGGGAGGAAGGCTAGGGTCCAGATGCCCAGGTTGAGTGAGAAGGCTGGGCCTGGAGCCCTGGGTCTGAGGGAGGAGGCTGGGACCTGGAGCCCTGGGTCTGAGGGAGGAGGCTGGGGCCTGGAGCCCTGGGTCTGAGGGAGGAGGCTGGGGCCTGGAGCCCTAAGTTTAGAGAGGAGAGCTGAGATACAGCCAGGTCTAGGGAGGACAGTCATCTATAACTCCTTTCTCCTCCTCCCCAGGTATTCCAGGCTGGTGATGTGCCCTCCGACAGCCCGTTCTTCTCTCCAACTTTGGTGTCTGGCCTGCCTCCGGCTGCCCCATGTGCCCAGGCCGAGGTGAGACCCCTGAGATTGTAAACAACCCTCCGTGCCCTCTGTCCTAAGTCACTCATGGGCAACAGCACTATACCTTAGGATGGTTTTGAGTGACCCTGTGACCTGCGCTGTGAAGACTAGTGACTACTTCCCTACGGGCAAAATGTTGACAGGAGGGGCTTGTTCTCCAGCTAAGTCCCTGACACCCCTTCTAGGTACCATGGCCTGTGGTTGTGGCTTCTCCTTTCCGCACAGCCAAGGAGGCACTAGCCCTGGCCAATGGAACACCACGGGGAGGCAGTGCCAGTGTGTGGAGTGAGAGGCTAGGGCAGGCCCTAGAGCTGGGCTACGGGTAAGTTGGTACTTGCTCCTCCTGCCCTATCTCCTCAGGTGTCTTCCTCTCCTCTGACCCAGCTTCCTGTCCCCTGCTGCCGTCACCCCCCCCCCCCCACCCCCAACAAACACACTCCCTCGTCTTTACCTGCTTCACAGGCTCAAGATGGGCACTGTGTGGATCAACGCCCATGGCCTCCGAGACCCTGTGGTACCCACAGGTGGCTGCAAAGAGAGTGGGTCTTCCTGGCATGGGGGCCCGGATGTGAGTACCCATCTCACCCTGCTGACACCTGGTACCCCTTGAGTCACTTTGAGTTCATCTGGCATCCTTGTGACCATCCATCTCTCACAGGGTCTGTATGAGTATCTGCGGCCCTTGGGGACACCTTCCTGGGAGCCTCTCCTTTGTGAGAATCTCAACTATGACACATTTGGCCTTGCTGTGCCCTCCAGTCTGGCGTCAGGGCCAGAAACAGGACCCAGGTGAGCTGTTGCAAGCCTGGCAGTCTAAGGGTGAGGATGAGGAGGCTAGAGGGGGGCACTCGGAGCCAATCTTGGGATCTCGGGTTCTGAGTTTAGTTTTCTGGGTCTTAGGGCCTCATGGTCCTAACCCTAGGTCTGGAAAATCTCAGTTCTACTTAATGTTTGAGTTTTCCAGAAGCAAAAATCCAGGGGGTTCCTAGATGCACATAGGAACAGGATTTGAGTGTCCTAGAGGCCCATTATGTAAGAGTTTCAGATGACCACAGAAACTCATGGGCTAGGAATTCAGAAGCCTCCAGAGGCTCCTGGGAGTAGGTGTTTGAGTCCTCCAAGAAGTTTATGAGAAGAAAAATTTGAGTCCAGAAGGTTCCTGGGAACTAAGGTGGTCGAACCAGTGTAGTGGAGCGCAGGGCCTAAGTGGGCCCAGCACCTCCTCACACCTCACTCTGCAGCCCAGCACCTCCCTATGGGCTGTTTGTTGGGGGCCGTTTCCAGGCTCCGGGGGCCCGGAGCTCCAGGCCCATCCAGGATTCTTCAGGCAAACTGTACAGCTATGTGGCTGAGGGTGGAACCGAGGATATCCGAGGTGCTGTAGAGGCTGCTCACCAGGCTGCCCCTGGGTAAGAGGGTCAAATGGTCAGGGTGGCTGGGACAGGAGTCGACTTGGGACTGGAGCCCCTGGGTTGGAGCTGTGGATAGAGGTGGCTATCTGGGAATAGCTAGGGCCAGGCTATCCCCTCCACTGACTTGCATTGTTTGCCCACAGCTGGGGGGCCCAGTCTCCAGGGGCCCGAGCAGGCCTGCTGTGGGCCCTGGCAGCTGCATTGGAGCGTAGGAAGCCAGCCCTGGCCTCAAAACTAGAGAGCCACGGAGCAGCGCCTATGGTTGCCAAGACTGAAGTAGAGCTGAGTGTGAGACAACTCCAGATCTGGAGCACCCAGGTTCAAGACCAAGGCCAGACACTACAGGTGGGACAGCTGTAAGCAGGTGGGCAAGGCAGGCAGCCCCGATCAGAGTCCAGGCTCCAGTGAGCCAACCATGTGTCCAGGCTCAGCCCTAGAAATTCTAGAAAATACAACTAACTTCTGATGAGAGGAAAGACAGATGAGAGCTTGGCTGAGAACCCAGAGGGTCAGGCAGGGCAGGAGGGGGACAGTGCTTACAGTTTCCAGGATGTTCATGAGTATACACAATGTCAGAGCTTCTCAGGTTACGCCATTTCAAATCTGTGTGCTGTAGGCTCGATTGTATTCAAGAAGGTGTTTGTAAACACACTTGGTAGTGCAGACCTAAAATCTCAGCATTTGGAGAACAGAGGCAGAAAGATCACAAGTTCAAGGTCAGCCTTGGCCACATAGTGCAACTGTTTGTCAAAAAAACAAAGATGTGGTGCCACAGTTAAGAACACTTCCTGTTCTTGCTGAGGATAGGTTTGATTTCAGCACCCAAATCAGGGTGCTCACAACCTGCTGTGACTCACCTAGCCCCAGGGGATCTTGTGCCTCCTTCTAGCACTCACAAGTGCACCTAACTCTCCCCTCCCCCCACAGATACACAATTAAATAAAACAAGCCAGGTGTTGTAGAGCGTGCTTTAAGTCCCAGCACTCAGGAGGCAAAGGCAGACAGATGTCTCCATTCAAGGCCAGCCTGGTCTACAAGGCAAGTTCCAAGACAGCCAGGGCTACACAGAAAAATTGTGTCTCAAGAAAAAAAACAACAAAAATAAATAGTTAAATAAATAAGCAATACATAAATCAAGTTGGGTGGTTGTGGTACACACTTTTTGTTTGTTTGTTTTTATTTTTCAAGGGTTTCTCTGCCTGTCCTGGAACTCACCCTGTAGGCCAGGCTGGCTTTGAATTCAGACATCCACCTGCATCTGCATTCGGCACTGCCTCCTGACAGTGCGCACCTTTAATCCCAGCACTCAGGAGATAGAGGCAGGCAGATCTCTGGGTGCAAGGCGAGCCTGGTCTACATAGGGAGACCCTGTCTCAAAGCAAAACAGAAAACAAGCCAGACACAAACAAGGACTGGAGTGTGGTTCCGTGGTAGAACATTTGCCTAGCCCTAGCAATGCTTGGGGCCTTCTATAGTGCCACGAAACACACTGCCAGCATAGGCCCTAACCAGCTACTCCATACCCTGAGGCCGGAGCATGGCAGATTCAAGGCGAGACACAGAGGCCCAGAGAGGTCTAACTCATACAGATTCCCACAGCCAACTAGTGGCCACTAGGCTCCAGGGTTTTCTTCCCAGCATCCCCTAGTCACACTTGACTAGAGTTGCTCGGGAGGTGTGTCACTGGGGAGGATGGACAGGCAGTGGGGAGGATCTGGGAACCTGCCCTTGACGTGTCCTCTGTCCCTCTAGGTGACAGGGTTGAGAGGCCCTGTACTCCGGCTTCGAGAGCCGCTCGGAGTGCTGGCTGTGTTGTGCCCAGATGAGTGGCCTCTGTTGGCCTTTGTGTCACTGCTGGCCCCTGCCCTGGCCCATGGCAATGCTGTGATCTTAGTACCTAGTGGGGCCTATCCTCTGCCAGCCCTGGAGGTCTGCCAGGTAAAATCCTCTGCCTCCCTGCCTGCCTACTGTGCTCCTAGGTCTTCAGGAGCTCTGCTGGCCTCCTCCCTCCTGGTAGCCATGGTAACTTGAGTCCCAGCATCCCATTCAAGTCTATCACCCAGGTCCTATTCCTTCTAGGAGCCCCTCCAGCCCCTCCAGATGCCCACTCCTCCCCTGCCCCCACTGCTGTTCATCCCTAGGTGTCCTACCCTCTCACATCCTAGGATATAGCCGCCCTGTTCCCTGCTGGCCTGGTGAGCGTGGTGACAGGAGATCGGGACCACCTGACCCGCTGCCTGGCCTTACACCAGGACGTCCAGGCCTTGTGGTACTTCGGCTCTGCCCAGGTATTCAGAGTCTTAGCCGACAGATTGATGGCTTCACCCCTAAGGATCCCTCTTGCTAAAAGGAAGAAATGCAGCAACTTCTGAGGTCCTGCCCTCGTCAGAGTCTGGGCACCAGGGAAGAGGGGCTTTTGTTGTGTTTTGTTTTTTCAAGACAAGGTTTTACCAGGCGGTGGTGGCATTCACCTTTAATCCCAGCACTGGTGAAGCAGAGCCAGGTGGATCTCTGTGAGTTCGAGGCCAACCTGGTCTACAGAGTGAATTCCAGAACAGCTCCAAAGCTACACAAAGAAACCCTGTCTCAAAAAACAAAACAAACAAACAAAAAAGACAAGGTTGCTCTGAAGCCCTGGGTATCCTGGAACTCACTCTCTAGACCAGGCTGACCTTGAACTCAGAAATCCTCTTGCCTCTGCCTCCTGAGTGCTGGGATTAAAGGTGTGCTCCTTTACTGCCTGATGGAAGAGGGTCTTCTTCATAATAAGGGCCTAAATGCGTCCCCTGCCCAAAGACATTGCTTTCTGGAAAACCTATTCCTAAGGATAGCATTCTAGCAACTTCCCAAGCTCCAACTTTAGCCTCCTATAGCCCCAGTTGGTGGATGGGAAGTCCCCATTGGCGAGAGCCTTGAACAGGAGCCATGGGGAAGACGGGGATTCCCTGGGTCCACTTCCTGTGCATCTGGAAGGAGCGCTGGCCAGAATGCCAATGTTCAGCCCTGTCGGGCCCTTAGGTCTTTACAGGTCCTTGTTGCTAAGGAAGCAGCTGTTTAGTAACTAAACTGCTGGCAATGCTAATCACATGTCTCCCTGTCCCAGGGCTCCCAGTTTGTGGAGTGGGCCTCTGCAGGAAACCTCAAGTCTGTGTGGGTGAGCAGGGGCCTCCCAAGGGCCTGGGATGAGGAGGTCGAGAGGGCACAAGTGGAGCTGAGTCTGCATGCAGCACGGACCAAAGCCCTGTGGTTGCCAATGGGGGACTGATGCCTGGAGGTAGATGCCTCCATCTTGCGTGCCCAGAGATGCCAGATGCTTGGAATTGTTCTCAGACTTCCCATGGTTTCCAATAAACTGAGTGACTTTGACTGCTTTTGAAAGTGCAGAAACAGTGACTTCTTAATGTGTGGCCCAGTAGGCAGTCCTGGAACAACCCTGTGTTTATGGAATGGATAAAGGGAACTCAGCCCCATCCAGCACTCTAGGGTCATGAGGAGTTAGAGGGAAGTCCCTGGAAGGCTCTGTCACTTTTATGCTTGATTCCAGAGTTGGGTGGCTGCAGGGCCACCTCCTTCCCATAAGTCCTCTTTCTGAACTGGAAGATCTGTAACCCAGCATGTCCCCAAGGGGAATGAGATATGCCTGTGCCAGCCAGAGCCAGGGACCACCACTACTGGGCCAGGTACTTCGGGCACAGCTGCCAGGCAGGTCAGCCCTGGCTTCCTGGAGCCTAAACTGTGACCGTGTGTTTGCTCACAGCAGAGCCCCGTGGATTTAGCCCTAGTTTGTTCTTAGGTTTGTGGTTTGGTTTGTGGGGTTGTTTGTTTTTAACCCCTTTGGTCAAGGTCTCACGGTATAGCTCATCCAATCCTCGTGCCTCAGCCTGAGTGCTGGATTACAGACATGTGCCTCCAGGCCTGCCTTCTGGCTTCAGAATGGGAACATCCTCTCCTTTCTCTGCTCCTCAGGGATGCCGGGGGAACTGGGCTGATGGAGGCCATCTTAATCCATGTTCTTGTATGTTGCCCTTTGGTGGTGGTGTTCTGTTTGGTTGGTTGGTTTGGTTTTGAGACAGGGTATGTATATATCCCAGGTTGGACTAGAACTTCCTATGGCACCAAAGATGACCTTGAACTCCTGATCCTGCCAGTGGGATGACAGGTGTGAGCCATCAGGCTCAACTTTTTCTTAGTCCATTTTCTGTGGCTGTAACTGATTATCATAGACTGTCACTTGTCAAGAATAAAGGTTTCAGCACAAGGCTTTGAAGCTGGGAGGGGCCCATCTGGTCGGCATCTGCAAGCCTCTCCCCTAGTGACCCTGATTATATGTTACTGTATGTGTCTTAGTTAGGGCTCTAATTAGACGTTGCTGTGATATAACACATGCTAAAAAGTTTTGGGGGGAAAGGGCTGATTTACACTCCAGATCACAGTTCACTGAGGGAAGTCAGGGCAGGAACTCAAACCTGGCAGGACCCTGGAGGCAGGAGTTGATGCAGGGCCATGGAGGAGTGCTGCTTCCTGCCTTGCTCCTCAGGGCTTGCTCAGCCTATTTTCTTATAGCACCCAGGACCACCAGGCCAGGGTGGCACCACTCACCATGGGCTGTGCTTTCCCGTGTCACTGAGGAAGAAAATGCCTTACAGGATTGCCTGCAGCCAGATCTTATGAAAAAAGGCAAGCTAGGCCAGGCAGCAGTGGCGAACACTCAGGAAGCAGATGCAGGCAGATAAACCTCTGTGAGTTCAAGGCCAGCCTGGTCTACAGAGCTAGTCCAGGACAGGCTCCAAAGCTACACAGAGAAACCCTGCGGAAAAAACAAAACAAAACGAAACAAAAGATAGTGAAGAGGAGAAAGACAGACACACAGGACAGCTTCGGGAGGACCTGGATCAGAATCTACTGGCCCCTCTGTCTCTTCAAAAGGGCTTTTTATAACAGTGCCAGGGGGCGGGGGGCCGGGGGGGGGGGGTAAAAGACCCTTGCTAGATCAAAGCATACCGCACAGCCAAGTGCAGACCCTTCCAAACACCTGGTGATCATACCTGTGGTCCAATCATTCCCCTATGCAGCCCTGCTGGGTAAAGCAAGCTCAGATCTCACTAGGAAGCCTCTGTGGGTCTCTACAAAGGCAGGGGGATCTCCGAGTTCAAGGCCAGCGTGGGCTGCAGAGTGAGTTCCAGGATAGTGAGGGATACACAGAGAAGCCCTGTCTTGAAACACCAACAAAACTAGACCACACGGTATATTGTTTATTTTTTATTATGTAAGTGGGTATGCGCACAGAGAGAGCCAACTCTCCAGTGTTGGGTGCTAGGAACTAAACCAGGTCCTGTGCAGCACTGTGTGCTTTTAGCCTTGAGTCATCTTCCAGTCCCATGTTTTAAGGGTTTTGGGGACAGTCTTGCTGGGGGTGTGCTGTGGATATTGCTCTGTGTAAATAAAGTTCTGATTGGCCAGTGGCCAGGCAGGAAGTGTAGGCAGGACAAGAGAGAAGAGAATTCTGGGAAGTAGAAGGCTGGGGAGAGACACTGCCTGCTGCCGCCATGAGAAGCAACGTGTAAAGACACTGGTAAGCCACGAGCCATGTGGCAAAGTATAGACTAACAGAAATGGGTTAATTTAAGATAGAAAAGGTAGATAACAAGCAGCCTGCCACGGCCATACAGTTTGTAAGCAATATAAGTTTCTGTGTGCTTTCTTGGTTGGGTCTGAACGTCTATGGGCCTGGCAGGTGAGAGCGATTTTCCTGACTCTGGGCCAGGCAGGAAAACTCTAACTACAGGGGTGGTAGCACACACCGTTAATCCCAGAGGCAGGGCAGGAGGGTCTCCTTGAGTTTGAGGGCTACCTTGTCTTTTGTTCTAGGCCAGGGCCACATAGTATACTAACTCATAAGACTCTCAAAAAGGGAGTTTGACTAACCCTGGCTGTACTGGAACTCACTGTGTAGCCCAAGCTGTTCCAGAACTTACTGTGATCTGCCTGCCCCAGCCTTCAAGTGCTGAAATACCAGGCCCAAGGTATTACTCCATTAAAGCTCCAGCTGGAGGTACCAACAGTGTGAATGTAGAGGTTAAGTTTCCAACACATGAAGAAATTAAGGAGACAGGGTCACAACACAGGCCAACTTCCCCCACATCCATTCCCAAGACTGTTGGGTCCACCCAGGAGGAACCTTCAGTTTCCACTCTCAAGTCATTGGCCAAAGCAAGACATACAAGCGTGCCAGAGTTCCCAGAGGGATTTGTAGACCATCTACCTCAGGTAGGTGGACCAAGAAGAGACGGAACTACACAGGGCTGGAGGTAGAGCCCCTGCCTAGAATCCCCCAGTGAGGGGCTGGGACACAGCTCAATAGTAGAGCGCCTGCCGGGCATGTGGGAAGTCCTGGACTCAATCCCTAGAACTACACAAAGAAGACACCTTGTGGGTTTTGTTTGTTTGTTTGGTTGGTTGGTTTTTCGAGACAGGGTTTCTTTGTGTAGCTTTGCGCCTTTCCTGGATCTCACTCTGTAGACCAGGCTGGCCTCGAACTCACAGAGATCCGCCTGCCTGTGCCTCCCAAGTGCTGGGATTAAAGGCGTGCACCACCACAGCCCAGCAACACCTTGTGTTTTTGTCCAGTTTAGGGCAGAAAAAAAAACTTCAGCTTATAGAGGACTAGGGGCTAGCCAAGCTCTCACAGTGACAAGCCAGCCTGACACCTGTTGGACTGGTTGTGACAGATCCCCTGAAGTGCTACACAGACAGCTTTGGCGCTCTGAGAACGACGCTGCTCAGCAAGCTGACCCTGACCTGTGCAGCAGCAGCAGGGCTGCAGAGCAGGGGAGCACACCTGGGCAGATTGGAGCTGGAGACTGGGGGTTGAGTGCTGTGGGAGACCCAGGCTGACAGTCTCATAGTGAAGTGATTTTGCTGGGATTGGGTTGTGCACTACCTAGCCTGCTTTCTGCCATGCTGGAGAAGGAATCTAGGGTTTCGTGCATGCTGACCTAGCAGTGGACTATCTGCAGCCCCAGGATCTAGAGATGAGGTCACCATTATCTTTTTTTTATTATTATTAAAATTTGTTTCATTTTACATACCAACCCCAGTTCCCCCCTCCCTCCCCTTCTCCCACCTCCTCACCTCCCTCCCACTCTGCCCCCACCCACTCCTCAGAGTGGGTAAGGCCTCCCATGGTAGTCAACAAAGTCTGGCATACCAAGCACCATACATTATCTAAATTGACCCTAAGTCCAAGAACAAGCAATCTGTGACTCAGAGAAGACGCTGCAGAGGCATGTGCAGAGGGGTGAGGAGAGCAGAGGTGTCAGAGGGAGCTGCCGAACTGCAGCCCTTCTCCCCTGGCCTGCAGAGGGAGCCAGCTGGACTTGCAGCCTTTAGACCACTGGGGATAAACTCCCCTGCACACGCATACAGGGTTTCTCTGTATAGCCCTGGTCATCCTGGAACTCGCTCTGTAGTCCAGGCTGGCTTCAAGCTCAGAGATTCATCTGGCTCTGCCTCCTGAGTGCTGGGGTCAAAGGCGTGCGCCACTACTGCCTGGCAGGGGATAAACTGTGGTTTCCAGCCACTCAACTTGTAATCTCTTGTTACATCAGCAGGAAGTTAACACAAGAGTTGTCCCAATAAAGACTGGTTGGGGGCTTTTGCTGCAAAGACTGGGGGTCCCGAGGTTGAGACCGCATTGTTTTCAATATTTTTCATCGGAGACAGGGTTTCTCTCTGTAGCCTTGGCTGTCCTGGAACTCACTCTGTAGACCAGGCTGGCCTTGAACTCAGAGAGATCCTCCTGCCTCTGCATCCCAAGTGCTGGGATCAAAGGCGTACACAACCTACCCCCGGTCCATCATCTGGCTTTTTGAGACAGGGTCTCATGTATCCCAAGCTAGGCTGAAACACAAGAGAAGACTTTTTACTGTTGGGAGTTCACACTGTGGCTCTGGTAGGTAGGCGGTCTGGTAGACTCCCTGAACTTCCAGTAGGTGGGTGACTTATCGCTCACGCTGCCACCACAATACCCTTAACCTTTTTCTTTCCAGATTTTATTTATGTTGTATGTGTGTGCATGTGCCGTGGTTTGCACATGAAGGTCAGAGCAATTTTTGAAAGTGGGCTCTCCCTTCTTGTGGGTCCCAGAGATTGAATTATCTGGCTTCAAAGTTGGCACCTTTACCTGTGGAGCCATCCTGCCAGCCAGCCTTGATTTTGGTTGGTTGGTTGATTGGCTGATTGGGTTTTCTTTTCTTTTGTCTTAGGTTCTTGAGACAGGGTCTCACTGTAGTCTAGGCTGGTCTGCAGCTTGCTATATTGGCTAGACTGTCCTTGAACTCACAGAGATCTGTCTGCCTCCGCCTCTCCTGGGTGTTGGGATTAAAGGTGGCATCACCATGCCCTGCCTACTTTGAGACAGAGACTTACGTAGCCAAGGCTAACCTTGAACACCTGCTCTACTACCTCCAACATACCATATTCTTTATTCTCGGTCTTTCAGGCACAACCTGCTCCGTTCTGAATCGCCTCAGTGGGAACTCAGGTCCAGTCCAGGTGCCAGCCCTGACACACAATGGCACGCCCTCTCCATACCTGGAGAACCCCAGCCTTATCTCCCAGACATCGAACCCAAACGCAGACACGTGCTACACAGCGGTAGTGGACTAGGAAGAGTCAGGGCCTGCCAGACAACCTGGGGTTGATGCTGTGGCCAGACAGGTTCAGTTCTCAGTACAAGGGCTTTGCAGGGTAGAAACAGCCACTCAAGAGGCCAAGACAATGGGGAAGATAAGTCAACCACAAGATGTGTTCAATAGTGATAGAAGAACAAGGCTGGGCGAGCCGATGCTGCAAGGGGTGTCATGATGCCTCTGCCTAGTGTGTTTAAGCAAATACTTCAATGAGATGGGGGAGGACATAGGGACTGGAGGGAAGGGTATTCCACATGCTGAGGAAACAGCCAGTGCCAAGGCCTTGGGCTGAGAGTATACCTACCTCAGCTGGGTGGCGGCATCGCACACCTTTGATCCCAGCACTGGGGAAGCAGAGGCAGGTGGATCTCTGTGAGTTCGAGGCCAGCCTAGGCTGCAGAGTGAGTTCTAAGAAAGGTTCCAAAGCTACGCAGAGAAACCCCGTCTCAAAAAACAAGAAAAAATAAAGTGTCTACCCACCTCAGACACACCAAAGATGGCTAGTGTTGGAAAGGAACATAGCATGGGGTGAACAGGGAAAGGGTCGTCTAGCACAGGGTCAAATACTGCAGACCTATGTGGCCACTTTTTGGAGGGGTGAGGCAGGGACTATGGATTAAGTCAAGGGTCTGGAGCATGCCAGGCAAGTACTCTGCCACTCCCTGTTGGGTTCTAGGCAGCTGCTCACCAACTGAGCTGTGAATCTGTTCCTCTTTTTACTTTCTGAGACAGGGTCTTAGTAAATTGCCCAGGCCAGCCTCCGATCTTCAGTCCTCCTGCCTCAGGCTCCTTGGTAGCTGGTGTTATCGGTCTGCACTATCACCCCCCACACACACCCTAACCCCCACCCAGAGACTGGAGGGACTCAGCTGACAGGTTCACCAATTCTGTCCCCTGGAAGCAGTTGGGGGGCTAGGAAGCAGGGAACTCAGAAGGGAGGCCACGGTGACATTCTTCGTGGGAGATGGTAGAGGCGAGGCCAGTATGGTGGCCGCTGATGTGATTGATGGGCGCTGGTCAGATTCTATATCCTTTGGGAGCTGGTTCACCCTGTCCGCTGTCCGTCCACTGTCCTAGCTGAAGCCTGTGGCCGCGCCACTTGTCACCACTAGGTGGCGCGTCCCGCCTGGGCACGAACACACCCCTTGCACAGTCTACCCCAAAGTTTCCTTTCACTTTCAGACTCTGGCTGTCACCCAGCTTGGTCTTTCCACACCCAGCTGGGGCAAGCCTGGTGCGTGGGGTGAATGGCTTTCCAGGTCCCCAAGGGGCGGTCCCAGGGTCCCCACTCCCGGGCCGAGGGAGCAGGGTGGGGGCCTGGGGAGGATTCTGGGGACGGGTTTCTTAGAAGGGAAGATGACTTTTCACTGTAACTGGGGTTCATGCAGGAAGCCCGAGGGAGCAGGAGGCGGAAACGTGCCCACATCAAGGGCGGCAGGACGGGGCGGAGGGGTACAGGGGCCAGCAGACAAGGGGCTGCAGGGTGCGAGGCCTGCCCTTCTGTCCCTTCCAAGACCCTGCCACAGGCATGAGGGGTCTCCAGCCGAGATGACAGTGCTGGTGCCAGCCTGGAGCCCAAATGTGCGTATACCTGAGGGATGATGGAGCAGGGCGGAGAAGGGAGATGGGTAAGGGATGGAGGCAGGGAGAGAGACCCAGGACAGGGTCAGAAGAAAGAGGCCGATGAGATGGAGAAATAAGGACTCAGGCTTGTCACACCAGCCAAGGTGCAGGACAGGCAGAGACAGGGAAGATGACAGCCAGTTAAGGAAGGAAGCAGGATTCAGGGAGTCAGCCCCTGCATGGAGTCAGTCGCTGACACCGCCTTCCTGTAGTCTTCCCTGCTGCTGCTGCTGTTGCTGCTGAGTCCTTGCCTGTGGGGGACCCCCGACTGCTACTTCAACCACAATCCTATCTCCTCCAACTTCAACATGAGGATCCAAAGGCTGGTGAGGCGGCTCCCACCCAGGCCAGGCCACCGTGCTGGGTCCTACCCACACCTCTCCCTGCCTCTCACAGTCTCTGGCTCTGTGGGGTCTCGTTCCTGGGTCTCTGTCACTGTCTCTTTCTCTCTGGGTCTCTGTCTCTGTCTCTCTCTGAGTCTCTGTCTCTGTCTCTCTCTGGGTCTCTGTCTCTGTCTCTCTCTGGGTCTCTGTCTCTGTCTCTCTCTGTCACTGTCTCTCTCTGGGTCTCTCTTGGGTCTCTGTCTCTCTGGGTCTCTGTCTCTCTCTGTCCCTCCCTCCCTCCCTCCCTCTCTGAGTTCCTGTACTATGTTTGTATCTGTTTCTCCAGGTCTCTCTCAATGTCTGGGTCCATGTTCCTCTCTGTCCCCGGTGGGTCTTTTTCCTGCTGTCTCTTGCCCCTTCCTCTCTCTCTGGGTCCTGTCTTCTTTTCTCCGTGTCTGTGTCTCCTTGTCTCAGGGTCTGCTTCCAACTCCTCCGACTCTATAACTTGTCCCCTGCTTTCAGTCAGGCCTCACCTTGTTTTCTCCCACAGACTGACTACCTGCTTAAAGATTACCCGGTCACGGTGGCCATCAACCTTCAGGACGTGAGTCACAGTCGGGAAGGCCCTGGGATGGAGGTGGGAACCAGACTGGAGATGTGCTGCCCTTGAGGGACAAGGCTGTGGGCCGCCTCCCCTTCCCTCAGACTGGGCATCTAGACCCGGGCCCGCCCGCTGCCCAGACCCAGGCCTTCCAGCTCAGGCTTTCAGAAGTCTGGCCCACCACTCCCTCAAGCTCTCCAGACTGGCCTCGCTGTTCATCTCCCTCCCATCAGGGGTCTCAGACCTGCACCCCTGCCACTTCTCTGCCTTGGTCCCTGGGCCTGTCCCGCGTCACACGATTGGCAGGCTCAGCCCTGGTCTGGCAAGGCCCCACCTCACTCAGGACCCCGCCCAACCTACCTTAGGCGCCTGGCCACGCCCATCCCCTTCAGCCACCGAGCCCCGCCCTCGCTCAGCCATCACCCGCCCACCCTCCCGCAACCTTCTGGCCCGGCCTACCCGTTAGTCATATGGTAGCACCCCGCACGCGCACCCCGACATCCCCTCCCTGTGACTTGAACTGGGCTCTTGGTCTGCAGGAGAAACACTGCAAGGCTTTGTGGAGCCTCTTCCTGGCCCAGCGCTGGGTGGAGCAGTTGAAGACTGTGGCAGGGACTGAAATGCTGGAGCTGCTGGAGGCTGTCAACACGGAGATACATTTTGTCAGGTCATGTACCTTCCAGGTTAGCACTGGAACTTGGTAACAAACGAGAAGAACCAAGTCCCTCCCAGGCCTTGAAGTAGATGCGCTCTGCTAGGTCTTGTGGGGCGGGGAGGGTCGGTGTTCTTTTGCCCAGGGCATACCACAGAAGTAGAGCTGGAACCTCCAAGCCCTAAGGTCACCTGGGGATCCTGTGACTGGGTCTGTGCCTCAGTAGGTGGAGAAGGCCGTGGCTACGGGGTTCTCTCCCTTAACAACTGTAGAACCCTGAAATCTTTGAGACCTGTGCCCACTGGCTCTGACCTGCAGGTCAGGGCCCTAGGTTGGTGGAGACACTGGTATGACATGGTGATGACCTACCCCTCCCTCCTCCCAGCCTCTCCCAGAATGTCTTCACTTCGTCCAGACCAACATCTCCCACCTCCTGCAGGACACCTGCATGCAGCTGTTGGCTCTGAAATCCTGTATGGGGAAGGCCTGCCAGAATTTCTCTCGGTGCCTGGAGGTGCGGTGTCAGCCAGGTAACAGCAGCACCGGAGCCCAGCATCCCCACTGCCACCCGGATCACAGCCCACAGTCCTGTTTACTGTGTATCCTAGAGGCTTCTGCTTCCGATAGCTGAGACTTTTTTTTAATTAATTAATTTATTTTTCTATTATCAGCTTGATACAGTATAAATTCTTATCCTAATAGTGAAATGTTTCATTGAGGCTTGCCCAGTAATTGAGTAAATCCAAAACTTATTATAAGCCACAGTCATCCTAGGGCCCCCCCTGCCATATATATAGCCTCCCTGGTTCTGTGGGTTGCAGTCTGGATTGTTCCTTGCTTTCTATCTAGAATCCACTTATGAGTGGGTACATACCATGTTTGTCCTTCTGGGTTTGGGTTACCTCACTCAGGATGATATTTTCTAGTTCCATCCATTTGCCTGCAAACTTCATGCTGTCATTGTTTTTCTCTGCTGAGTAGTCCTCCACTGTGTATATGGACCACATCTTCTAATCCAGTCTCCAGTTGACGGGCAGCTAGGGTGTTTCCAGGTTTGGATATACGAATAGTGCTAGCTGAAACTTGAGACAAGTTCTTTCTCCTTTCTTTTTTCTCCTTTTTTTTTTTTTCTTTTTTTCTTTTTTTCGAGACAGGGTTTCCCTATGTAGTGTTGGCGCCTGTCCTGGATCTCACTCTGTAGCCCAGGCTGGCCTCGAACTCATAGAGATCCACTTGCCTCTGCCTCCCAAGTGCTGGGATCAAAGGCGTTCGCCACCACTGCCTGGCTGCTGCTTCTTCTTCTTTTTTTAAATTTAAGATTTCTTTCTTTTTATGTGTATGAGTGTTTTTAACCTACATGCTGTAAGTACACTGACTGTGTCTGGTGCTGAGAGAGGCCAGAAGAGGCCGTTAGATCCCCTGGAACTGGAGTTAACAGATAGTTGTGAATGCTGGGAACTGAAACCAGTGCTCTTAACTGCTGAGCCGTCTCTCCAGCCCATTTTCTCTTATTTTGAGATAGGGTCTCATTATTTAGGCCAGGCTAGCCTTGAACTCAGAGCAATCCTCCTGCCTGTCCTGTCCTGAGTGCTGGGCTTATAAGTGTGAAGCCACCACATCTGGCTTCATAAGTTGTTGTTTTTTTGTTTTGTTTTTGTTTTTTCGAGACAAGGTTTCTCTGTGTAGTTTTAGTACCTTTCCTGGAACTCACTCTGTAGACCAGGCTAGCCTTGAACTCACAGAGATCCACTTGCCTCTGCCTCGAGTGCTGGGATTATAGGCATGTGCCACAGCCCACTGTCTCCTCTTCTCTTTTTAAAGCCAATGAAGTTGGTTCACTACAGGACCCATGCCTGGGAAGTTGTTTACAGGGCGCCTCACCAGTGGCTACTACACTACTGAAGAAAATGTCTCTTCCTGCCTAGCAACCATTAACTGCAATAGGTGCTCAGGGAGGGATGGACATGGCTTTTGTGACCTCTGTTTACCTGTCTTTGAGAAGACAGAACTTCCAGTCTGTTTGTCTAGGGGCAGTCCTGTCTACTAAGAAGAGAAACTGAGTGAGCCATAGGTTTCTGGGTAACAATAATTTTTTCTTTCTTATTTTTTGTTTGTTTTGTTTAATTTTGAGACAGGGTCTCTCTATGTAGTCCTGCCTGTCTGTAACTTTCTATGTAGATAAGGCTGAGATCCTTGTGCCTCTGTCTCCTGAGTGGTGGGATTAAAGGTGAGGCCAGCCTGGTCTGCAGAATGAGTTCCAGGACAGCCAGGGCTACACAGAGAAGCCCTGTCTCAAAACAAAAACAAATAGCACCAGGTGGTGGTGGGGCACACCTTTAATCCCAGCACTCAGGCAGAATCAGGTGGATCTTTGTGAGTTCAAGACCAGCCTGGTCTACAGGAAAGGCACAAAGCTACACAGAGAAACCCTGTCTCAACACCCCCCCCCAAAAAAAAACCCAAACAACAACAAAATAGAAAATATGGGCCATCATACCCAGCCAGGCTCATACTTTAAAAACAATATTTTATTTATTTATTTATTTATTTATTTATTTATTTATTTGAGAGAGAGAGAGAGAGAGAGAGTGTGTGTGTGTGTGTGTGTGTGTGTGCACGTGCACGTGTGCGCAGAAGAGAGTATTGGATTGGTAGCTCCTGGAATCAGAGCTATACCTGAGCTGCCCTGGAGCCCACTATGTAGACCAGGCTAGCCTCCTTCACAGAGCTCCATCTGCTTTTGCCTCTGGAATGCTGGTTAAAGGCGTGTGCTGCCTGGCCTACCCCACCCACGTTTTTGGTTGTCTGTGGTCCCTCATGCGCTGTCATCCACGGTCCTCCAGGACTTTAGGGTCTGCTCTGGCGGGTCCCTCAGTGACCTGGTTCTGCTCTCTCCCCAGACTTGTCTACCCTGCTGCCCCCAAGGAGTCCTGGTGCCCTAGAAGGCACGGAGCTTCCAGAGCCCCCGTCCAGCCAGCTCTTGCTGCTGCTGCTGCCTCTCACTCTTGTGCTCCTGGCCGCTGCCTGGGGCCTTCGCTGGCAAAGGGCTCGAAGGAGGACGGTGCTCCGGCCTGGGGTGAGCCCCGAGCACAGGGCAGTTGGAGGGAGTGGGTGGTAAGGGGTGAGGGCGGCAGGTGGCTGACCTTGCTGGGGCCTCAGGTGCCCCTCACCTCCCATCCCTAGGATATGACACTTGTACGGCGTTGACTCAGCCAGGGGCTCATCTCGGTGAGTCTTCCACTTATACTGGAGCGTGGAATGGCCAGGCTTGGGGGTAGAGAGTCAGTCCAAGATGGGGGGGGGCTCACTCTGTCTCATTGGAGGGGCAGGGGTTCAGGGAGTGGTGTGTCAGGGGAAGAGCAGCTTTCATAAGCTTCCAGTGTGGCAAAGCTCAGGGGTTTCCGAAGCTGCCACCATGGCAGGCTGTGGGGAGGGTCTGGTGTGGGAAGAAGGCAGACTCCCCCTGCAGGTACCCCTGTTTTAGAATTCGTTGTATGCTTCACACTCACAAGGCCTCTCACGGAGGTTTATACCTGTAATCCCAGCACTTGAGAGGCCAGAGCAGGACGGTTGCTGCAGGGTCTGGCTACCCTGGGCTACATGGTGAGATACACAGTGAACCCTTGTCTCCTGTCTCAAATAAACAAACAAACAAACAAACAAAAAAACGCAATTCAGTGACACTTATTTCTTTGCAGATGAGGTCTCACTATGTTGCTCAAACTGACTTTGAACACTTCGATGAATCTTCCTGTCCCAGCCTTCCCGATAGCTGGGCCTGTAGGCATGTTATATACAACCAGGCTTTTCTTTTTCTTTTTTCTTTGTTTTCTCGGTGCTAGAGTTGGGAACCAAAACAAGGAACAAGCTAGGCAAATACTGTGCTACTGAGCTACATCCCCTGCCCAGAGGACACAATGTCCAGGCATGGTGATGGACATCGGTAATCCAGTGCTTCTGAACTGGAATGCTGAAGCTGGAGGATGCTGACTTGAAGAAAGAGAGAGGGACACTGCAGCCCTGTGTGGTTGCCTCTGTCACCCCAGCTCCTTAAAATAAAGAGCTACTGCTGGGTACGGTGCTGCGTGCCTGTAATCTTAGTATTCCAGAGGCTGAGGCAGAGGGGTCGAAGCTTCGAGGCCAGCCTGGGCCACTGAGTGAGATCCGCCTCAAAGAACAATGAAAGTGGCAATGTTGGGGTGGGCCTGGAGCCCAGTGACAGGGCCCTTGTACAAGGAAGGCTCTGGGTTCCCTCTGCTGCTGTCACCGTCACTGGAGCACTTGGGATAGTCGCTACATGTTGTAGTTTCCCACTTCTGGGCTTGTTTCTGAAACACACATTTATCAGACATAGTGTCACATGTCTGTAATCCCAACTCTATGTATTTATTGTTTTCTGAGATGGTCTCTATGTAGCTCAGATGGCCTGGAACTCGTGGGTAATCCATCCCTCTACGTTTGGAGTGCTGGAATCACAGATGTGTACTATCATACTAGATGGCAATTCCCCTTTTTAAAAACCCTCCCCAAAATAAATAAGACTTGAAAATAATTACACGTGGTGGGGGCATGAGTGTGCCATGGTGCCTGTGTACCAGAGGACACTTGCAGGAGCCGGTTCTCTCCTTCTACCAGGTGCGTCCCAGGGACGGACTCAGGTTGGCAGGCTTGGTGGCAGTGGCCTTTTATCCCTTAAGCCAGTTTGAGGGCCAGGATTTGTTTTGTTTTGTTTGTTGGCTGGTTGGTTGGTTTTGAAACAGGGTCTCATGTATCCCCATCTGACTTGGAACTTGCTGTGTAGACCAGGCTGGCTTGAAACTCAAGAGATCCACCTGCCTCTCCCTCAATGATAGGATGAAAGGTGTGTGTCACCATGCCTGGCTGTAAGACTCCCTTTGGAAAAACAAAAACAAACAAACAAGCCGGGTGGTGGTGGCATATGCCTTTAATCCCAGCACTCGGGAGGCAGAGCCAGGCGGATCTCCATGAGTTCGAGGCCAGCCAGGTCTACAGAGTGAGATCCACGACAGCCTCCAAAACTACACAGAGAAACCCTGTCTCGAAAAAACAAAGAAAAAAGAAAAAGAAAAAACTGGGAGATTTTTGTGGAGCAAGGTCTCTGTACCCTGGAGAAGAGGCAGAAGGGTCAGGATTCTGGGTTATCTGCTAGTACATAGAAATTCCAGGCTAACCTAAATGGGGTGGAGTCAGGGAAGGACGGGGGGGAGGAGGGGAGGGTGTAGCTCACTGGTAGCCAGCTTTCCTGAAAAGGGATAGAGTACAGTCCTCAGACAGACCATTGATGATCCGGTTTTACAGAGGAGGATACTGAGGCCAAGCAGGAGTCACATGACAGACGTTGTACACCCTGGACACAGGGAAAGTTGCATGGAGGCTGGCCTCCTCTTGGACCTCACTGCCCCTCCAGCTCTCTCCCTAGGATGAAGTCAACATCACAAACCAGCAAAAGCCCTACTCACCCCACTCTGTACAAAGTCTTTGCCCCCATGAACTTGGATATAAATGGTTTTGCCAGTTCTTCTGGACCTATCTGTGGACAGGCTGTTTTAGGTTTCAGGATCTTGGTTTTGCAGTGCTTGGTGATGTAATCCCAGCTCTCCAGAAGCTGAGGCAGGATCTCAAGGGTTTTTTGGTTTGCTTTTGTTTTTGTTTTGTTTTGTTTTGTGAGACAGGGTTTCTCTGTGTAGTTTTGGTGCCTTTCCTGGATCTCACTCTGTAGACCAGGCTGGCCCCGAACTCACAGAGATCCGCCTGCCTCTGCCTCCCGAGTGCTGGGATTACAGGCGTGCCACCACCGCCTGGCAGATCTCAAGTTTTTAAGGCCAGCCTGGATTGCAGAACTATGTCAAAAGCCAAAACCAACGACAAAAGGTTCTGTTTGTTTTCTGAGGCCTCCAATGGCCCAGGATCAGCACTGAGAAATGCTCCCTGGATCCCTGATACCCCAAGACCATGGCCGCCAAGTGCTGGAGCGTTTGGGGAGGTTCTCTAGAGAAAACGATTCACAGACTACCCAGTTTACTTGTTGGGCTTGTTCTCTGGAAGGGGGAATCTCACATGACGCACAGCTGATGCGGGTGCGGCTCAGGAACCTAAAGTCCTTCCTTGCCCAGCTCTTCCGTCCTGGACAACTACCTCCACCTGTTGGGTAGCCAAACTCTTGGACTCAGAAGGCCAGCAGTTGTCTTGCACACCTTGAGGTTGAAGGGGGGACGCAAACCGCTATACTTCCAATGCAAACGCAGACGAGCAGGCTGGGGCTTACGCTCGCCCCCTCATGGCCACCACGCGTTCTGCAACCGTCATTACTTGAGAGTAATGGCGCTCCACACTGCCTATATATCAATGGAGAGGTGCACTCCCTCCAAAATATGGCCGCCGGGGCAGGACGGCCTTGTCCCGCTGAAGCCGCCTAGGGACCCACGTGACCTCTCGCCCCGCACAGTCATGGCCTCCCAGGCCCAGCTCAAACGATACTTTGATTGGCCAATATAAAGATGGCCCGCCTTCCAGTGTGCGCACGCAGACGGCTTCGACCAATGAGAAGACAGAATTCCTTCGGTTCGGCCCAGCCTGCGTCACTTCCTCCGCCCCTGCAGCAAGGGATAAGAAACCCTGCGCCAAGACCTCCTCCTTTCCCAGGCGGCTGCCGAAGATGGCGGAGGGGCAGGTCGGGCTCTGCGCGCGCCGGGCGGTGTGGGGGTCGGGTGGGCCCAGGCGGGAGCGGAATGGGGCGCCCGCTCCACTCCGCGTGTGCGGTGGGACTGAAGGACGGCAGTTAAGGACAGTAGAGACGCTTTGGCGCGAGGGCAGTGTGAAACGTGGGCATAGCGTGCCGCGGACGTCGTAGGTATGGGCGACGGGAGTGCGGCGCGTTTCCCGGGGACGGGACCCGGAAAGCACTTTTACAGCCCTCATCGCAGGCACCTGGGGCGCGGGAAGCTTGGGGCCGCTCGTTGCTGGGTTTGTGCGCCCATGTGGTTCTAGGATGGGGAACTGCGGAAATGGAGGACTCTGGGGTGCTGCTTCCCTGTTGCTTCTGGTACTGTAACATGTAGTCTCGCCTAGTGTTTCCAAAGTCCTCCAGTGTTACGGGCTTAACTCGAGACAGCCATGTAAAATCGGCTATTCTGTAGTGTGAGGCAGAAGCATCGTGGTTTTGAGGCTGGTCAGGAATTGCACCTTTTCTGTTACTTTGAGATGCTTTCACGGGAAGTTGCTGCTGGAGCAGTCTGTAGTAAATGATGCTGTCTGTGGGACGTTTTTGCCCTTAAATAAGTGGAGGATCTCTAGGAACCTAACAAACTTACCTCTATGAATAGTGGGAAGGGAGGATAGTTGTGGAGTGGGTTTCTGTGTGACTATGCCCTGTAGTTTGGGCTGGTTTACAGGCACATGGCAGCCACCATGTCTGAGAGTCGGAGTGTTCTTCACCGCTTTCCAGAATTACAAACTAGACAACCTTTTTTTTATATATGTACTTTTGGGGTCTATGTATACAGCATTAATGTTTTGCTTCTCACTGTTTATAAGATGGCTCCTGTTCCTTTTGAGCAAGTAATTTAAGTCTTAGTACAGAATTTTGTGCAGGGTGTTCGCACGTGAGCCAGTACATCCCAGCTATCCAGCAGTTTGAGGCTTGGTGGGTGACATGGTGAAGGTCTGTTAGGAGAATTTCAAGGCGTCAGAACTTTTCCGAGTGCTGCAATACTGCAGACATTCGAAGACTTCTCACTTACCTCTGCTGGGCCTGCCTTAGCCTCTCGGTTTGTTGTGCCCTGTGGGAAAAGCGCTCGAGTGCTTGGTGACTTGGGGTGGGGAGAGCCAGATTGCTTCCTAAACCTTTGTGTCTCCCACAGGTTCTAGTGCTGGACGGCCGAGGCCATCTTCTGGGCCGCCTGGCGGCCATTGTGGCCAAGCAGGTACTGCTGGGTAAGTTTCATTCAGCGTTTCCCTGCTGTTTGTCTGGGAGTCAGTGATGAGCAATAATCACCATCTTTCGTTTGAGTCTCGCGACTGTGAGATCAACCCATGCACCGCTCTGAGACTTGCCAGCCCTCCTTGCTCTGGCCCCCTAGAGCAGAAGTGATTTTGGAGCAGTTTTGCTTTCCATCCGGGCCGTGTGGCTCTCCTGACTCCACAACCCATGTTCTCTCTAGGACGGAAGGTGGTGGTTGTGCGCTGTGAGGGCATCAACATTTCTGGGAATTTCTACAGAAACAAGTGTGAGTCAGGGCCTGGGGTGGTCTCCAGGTGGGGCAGTGACTGGAACCCGGGACAAACAGGTCCTTAGATGTTTCTGGGACTGAGGAGGCCTCATCCACTTTCTTCTTGACAGTAAAGTACCTGGCATTTCTCCGAAAGCGGATGAACACCAACCCCTCTCGAGGCCCCTACCACTTCCGAGCCCCGAGCCGCATTTTTTGGCGCACTGTGCGAGGTGAGCTGGGCCTGTGGGTGACATGGGGAAGGTGGGGAATATGGCAGCCTATGATGAGGATATCTCCCACTCTTGTTCGAGTTTCCCAACTATGAGACAACTACATGCACTACCATCTGAGGCTGACTGGTCTCCCTGCTCTGGGCTGAGGGGAATTTTTAGCTCCCCCCTGAAAAGGAGACCTGCTATTCTTCGCATAGGCATGCTGCCCCACAAGACCAAGCGAGGCCAGGCTGCCCTGGAACGCCTCAAGGTGTTGGATGGGATCCCTCCACCCTATGACAAGGTGAGCTGTGCAAGCCTAGCCTCACAGCCTCTATGCATCCAGCGTCTGTGATGTTCTACTATTACCTACATTGTTTGAGCCTCATGAAAACTCCACTGGCTGAGACGCCTGCCCCACCAGCCTCCTTCCCAGGTGTCGTTCACAGCAGGTCTCTGAGCCCTTCTCCTTCTCTAACAGAAAAAACGGATGGTGGTCCCTGCCGCCCTCAAGGTTGTGCGGCTGAAGCCTACCAGAAAGGTAAGCTCCGGGTTGTAGAGTGTGGAATTGGGACCTCAAGCCTGGCAAGTGATGGTTTTCTTTCTCACGATGGTCTGCGGATGCCCAAAGGTGGGCAGTGCCGATAATGCCACAGGCTCAACTGATGCCAGGAGGGGATCCCGTGTGGGGGTGTGTCCTTTCATAGATCTCTAGGGTCCTCTAGCTCACCCTGTGCTGCTGGGGCACCTTCCATGTCCTTACAGCCTTGTGCCCCTGCAGTTTGCTTACCTGGGACGTCTGGCTCATGAGGTCGGGTGGAAGTACCAGGCAGTAACAGCCACTCTGGAGGAGAAACGGAAGGAAAAGGCCAAGATCCACTATCGGAAAAAGAAGCAGCTCTTGGTGAGGACAGGACCTGTGCACCCCAGGGTGTAAGAGGGTAGTCCTGGGAGAGAAGCAACCACTCAACTCCCACTGGTCTTTTTACCCCACAGAGGCTACGGAAACAGGCAGAAAAGAACGTGGAGAAGAAAATCAGCAAGTTCACAGAGGTCCTCAAGACCAATGGACTCCTGGTGTGAGCCCAATAAAGACTATTTGCTTCATGCCTGCCTGGTCTGCTCTTCCTCCCGCCGACCAGGGGAGTGGGGTCAGGTGCTTTGGTCAGACTCCTGTGGGAGAGGGTACTTACTAAACAGCTGTAAGTGCTTAGTGCCTGCTTGGTGAGTTTGATAAAAGGAATGACCCTTGCAGTTGAATTGCTTGGGCTAAAGTGTTTCTGAAGAGATGGCAGTGTTACCTAAGGCTGCTCTGCCTGCCCCTCAGACCCAGTGCCATCCATATTCTGCAGCTGAGAACGAATGGGGCACACACCTGGGCTGCGGCTTACCTGTGCACTCTGAAGGCCTTTGCTCCTTCCCAAGCCTGATCAGAAAGCACTCTCATTTTCCTGCTGCAGGGTTCTTGTGCAAATAAATTATTTGAATATTAAAGAAACTGTCTTTGCGCTGTGTCTGCTGTGTAGGCAGGGGCAGCAGGGCACCATCAAAGGAATAAAAGCTCAGGTGACACTGAGCTGCGCTAAATTCATGGTCTGCCCTTTTTATTGAAGGCACCATGGGCCAGGTGATTCTGTTGCTCAAAAGGTGCAGGTACATCTCAGATCCTACCTGAAGTGGTTTTTCATTTTAATTCAACTGCAAAGTGTGGGATTCTCCCAGGAATTCAGAATCCCCCAAATGAGTTGAGCCGAGGATAAAGGCTACAGAAAATAGTGAGTTTGGTCAGCCAGTATGAGCCTGGAAAGAAGGTCCGCGAGGGTGACTATAGTCCCTCTATCATGAAGGGATTATGGGTTGGAGGAATAACGATCAATTTTCCAGGGTGCCTTAAGTTTGGGGGCTCCAGAGGATTCAACGCTCATGTAGCCCTCACCAGAATCCCATACACTCCTACCAGCGTGCACCAGATACTAAAACACGAAGCTGGGTGGTGGTGGTGGTGGCTCACACCCTTAATCCCAGCACTTGGGAGGCAGAACTAGGGGAATCTCAGGCTAGCCTGGTCTACAGTGTGAGCTCCAGGACAGGCACCAGAACTAGAGAAACCCTGTCTCAAAAATTTAAACGGTGCCTCGTTTTTCATGGTAGTAAGAGTCCCGTCATCCTTAAGCTCTGCTATGACCAGGATCCTCACGAGAATTGAAAACGCCTTTTGGAGAGTTTCTCTGTAGCCTGGCTGTCCTGGGACCCACTCTGTAGACCAGGCTGCTGTCAAGCCTGGAGGCCCTAGAGGGTCTTTAGAACTGTAGTGAGTCCACACATGGATGGTTCCCTGAGCCACACCTTCAACTAAGATTGCTAATCAATTGTGGTCCCTCCATCTGAGAGAGGAGTGGTTATCTGAGGTCACACACTTAGCCAGGAGGGGAGATTTACTCCAGCTGGCCCCCCTCAGGACAGCCGTGACAGTACTGACCCTGTCCAAACAAGCAGATAAACTTGGTAACTGCCTGACTGAAACACCTGTAGTTCCAGCTACTTGGTAGTCTGAGGTAGGGGCATAGTCTCAAGAAGAGACGCGACAGAGACCCTGCCATAAAAACAAAAGCCAGGCGGCGCAGGCGCACGCCTGTGGTCCCAGCACTGGGGAGGCAGAGCCAGGCGGATCTCTGAGTTCGAGGCCAGCCTGGTCTACAGAGCTAGTCCAGGACAGGCTCCAAAGCTACAGAGAGAAACCCTGTCTCGAAAAACAAACAACAAAAAAAAACCATTCGATTACAGAAGCGGTGCTAGCCAACACTAGCCGTAAGCCGCGTATGTAATGTATGTATGTATGTATGATGTATATATGTATGTATGATGTATATATGTATGTATGATGTATGGATGGTGTGTGTATGTACGTACGTATGTATGATGTATGTACGTGTGTATGATGTATATATGTATGTATGATGGATGGATGGATGATGGATGGGTGGCTGATGGATGGGTGGCTGATGGACGTGTACTTAGAGTTAACCCAGGTAGTCATGATTCGGGAAGGAAGCAGAGGGCAGGAGTCCCTCTCCCGAACTGCCTACTTCCTGAGAAGGCCGGGCCCTCCCCACCACACGTTACACGCCCCTCCTTCACGTCAGCGTGTAACACCGACCACACCGCGGCCCACGGCGTCTGCGGAAACGGAACCCGCCCGGCGGGTCCCAAACTCCAGCTGCGCGCGATTCCCGGAGACGCGCCCGCCCGCTGCGGCTCTCGCGATACCACAGGATGCGCCTTGGAAAGCCGCCTGAGATGTCGCGAGATGATAAGCTGTTTCCGGCCCCGCTAGTCCTCCACATTACGGCGGCGTACGGACAGTCCCGGAGTCGCGTGCTCTGTTCCGGAAGTGCCTCCCGAATCCGTAAAGGGCGGGTCCGTGCGTCACTTCCGCCCCAGCCCTCGCGCCGTCCATAAGGCGAGCGGCGGTGGTCCCTCCTCCCTTTCTCCGGCTGCCGGGAAGATGGCGGACATTCAGGTTCGAGCTGCGGGTGGATCCCGTTCCTAACGTTCTCGTTGAGGGCGCCTGCGCGTGCCTCCCCGGAGCCCTGGGTTTTAGTACTGGGGTCCCGCGCGGCATCGGGGCCCGGAGGTCGGGGCGGAACACGGGGCTGCCTTAGCGGTTCCCACGCGGAGACGGAGCCCGGCCTCGGGTCACTAGTAAAGCCGTGACGCAGGCGCACTTGGACGCAGTCTGGCCCCTAGGTCGCCCACTGAGTCCTGAGTGGGTGATCTTGTGTGATTTGGAAAACCATGCTGGTCCAAGGCAGGAAGAAGCCGCGAAACGTGTTAGGACCTAGAAAAAACGTGTCTAAGCTAGAAAGTTAACCTGTAACTTCACCAAACTCCTCTTAACCCCTACAGACGGAACGAGCTTACCAAAAGCAGCCCACAATCTTTCAAAACAAGAAGCGTGTTCTGCTTGGAGAAACCGGCAAGGAAAAACTCCCGCGGTACTACAAAAACATCGGTCTAGGCTTCAAGACGCCCAAGGAGGTACAGGACCCTCCAACAGACGAGACTTGTGTGTTTCTGCATGTGTGGGAGCAAGCCTTTTCTCAGTGGCTGACCCTCGGGCTCCTGGGAATTGTAGTCTGGATGTGAGGCTACATACAATCTTTAGGGTTTTTTTTTTCGAGACAGGGTTTCTCTGTGTAGCTTTGGTGCCTGCCTCTGCCTCCCAAGTGCTGGGATTAAAGGTGTGTGCCACCACCGCCCAGCTGAGGCTAAATTCTTGGTACTATTTAGGAATGGTAGTCTAAGCCGCACTTCCTTATCCTTTCAGGCCATCGAGGGCACCTACATAGACAAGAAATGCCCCTTCACTGGTAATGTCTCCATCCGAGGTCGGATCCTGTCTGGTGAGTGAGAAGTTAAGTGTGGTCTTGGGTTCCTGAATCCAGGACTGCTGGCACATGATGTCTGTTTTCACGATGGTCTTCAGACAGCCCCAGGCACTGCTGAGACAGCCAGTTGGCAAAGCTGATGTCAGAGAAGGACCTTCTTGGGAGCCCTCTCAACAGCTTTTTCCAGCGGTCTGAATTACTCTTGGCCGCTAACCCTTCCTATCCACTTCCCCCAGGTGTCGTGACCAAGATGAAGATGCAGAGGACCATTGTCATCCGCAGGGACTATCTCCATTACATCCGGAAGTACAATCGCTTTGAGAAGCGCCACAAGAACATGTCCGTGCACCTGTCCCCCTGCTTCAGGTGAACACAGTTCTCCCATAGCCTAGGTCAAGCTGACACAAGGCGGAGTCACTGGCTGGGCTGGAGAAGGCTCCTGTGTCAGGAAGGAATGACTTTGGGGAAGTGGAGCGTCCTGGTTCAGAGTCTGGGTGTATGTAGGCTGCTGGGGAGAAGCAGGCAAGGGAAGCCACTGCTAGTGGGAGAATGCAATGGCAGTTTGTGTTACTCTTGGCAACACCTTGAGTGGGTGGAGCCAGGGTAAGCACCCTCAAGCCTGTCAGTGGGGATAAAGGGATTGCTGGGGAGGCCCTTCTGAACACCTTCCTCTAATCCCACAGGGATGTGCAGATCGGCGACATCGTCACTGTGGGAGAGTGCAGGCCCCTGAGCAAAACAGTACGCTTCAATGTGCTCAAGGTCACCAAGGCTGCTGGCACCAAGAAGCAGTTCCAGAAGTTCTAAGGGATCTGGACAACTCCCCAGAACAAATAAAGTGGTTTTCTAGCTCACACAACAGGCTTGGAGTCTGCATCTGGGCCAGAGTGGGGATTGCCAGGGCTCTCGCACAAGGGATCTCTGAGCTGGGGGTGTCCTGTCTGTCTTCCCTTTTGAGCCTTGATAAATCTTGGTGTCCAGGTGGACGTGGTCAGTCACCTGGTGCAGCCGGCCCCATCCTGCCATCTCCACCTCCCTTGGGAGGAAGTGAGTGAGGGTGGAGCCCTGGCCTCAATTTAGCTCTGAGCCTTAGAGTGCCCCCAGGGAGCAGCCTGGGCTTTCCCTCTGGGCCTCTGGTCTCCCTGTACCAAAGGGAGAATGCTCCCACACTCACCTTGCAAGTGAGACACCTGGAGAGTGGAGGGGCAAGTTCTCCATCTTGAGAACCAGGCTGCTTAGCCACTTGTGGAAGGCCTGTTCCACTGCCTACTCTCGAGGCCTTGTGCCCAGGACAGGAGGACAGGCTGGAGTGGAGGAGGTGGGAAGAGGGCCCCAGGATTGTGGATGTGGGAGTGGTGGGGACACCCACTCAGGAAAAGGACCCAAGGCAGCCCCGGGTATGTGGGAAGGGGACAGACCTGGAAGAAGCTGGAGCTGCCGCTGCTGGGGTCCCCAGGTCCCTGCCCCCCAGGCCTGTACCAGGGTCTGAGGTACAGCACTGGTACAAGGGTTGGGAGACAGGGCCTTGGGAAGAGTCCTCTGCCTGCAAGAGATGCCGCACCACTGGCTCACCTCAGCCTTCTGCTTTTACCAGGCCGCCGGGGGAGGGGGTTCCTGTCAAAGGAAGTGGGCCCGCATCAAAGCGAGCAGGAAGGGGCAGGGACAGGTCAGAAGGGCCACCGCCCAAGCTGGGAGCCTGCCAGCCACCCAGGAGAGACCAAGCAGAAGGTACTGCAGGGGACAGGGACCCTGAGGAATCTGAAGCCAATTGTTGAGAGGTGTGGCCCCTCCAACCACAGGTGCTTCCGTTGGGGTGGGGCCTTGTGTTTACAACAGCCCAGCTCCCCCATTTCCTCCCAGCGGTGGTTGGGACTTCTTGGTGCCCGTGACAGGCCCTGAGATGAGGAGGAGAGACCCCTGACGACCCTTAAACAGTTTTGTCACCTGCAGCTTGTGATGGGCATTCCCTGCACGGCTGGAGACCACACAGTTCCCTGACCGATCAGCAACCTCCTCCACCCTCCTTCCCCACTGGGCTGTGGCTTGCTCAAGTCCCCACTGCCCCCCAGGTCTGCTACCTCCACTCCAGGTGGACGTGTTCTTCCTGGCTCCGAGGTTTTAATGATTTTGACAGGGTTGCTGTGTGTTCCTAGCTGGCCTGAAGCTGACTGGCAACAAGTCTTCCTTCTTGTTTCCTGGGAGCTGAGATTCCAGCCCATTTTGGTCTTTTGGTTTTTTGTTATTGTTTATTTTTTTTCTAAGGCAGGGTTTCTCTGGAGCCCTGGCTGTCCGGAACTCAGTCTGTAGCCCAGACTGGCCTCAAACTCACATAGATCTGCCTGCCTCTGCCTCCAGACTGCTGGGATTAAAGGCGTGCGCCACCATCATCTAGTCCAGTCTATTTTGGTCTTTAATCCTGGGCACCTGTTTCCATCTGGCAAATGTCCAGCTCCAATCACTTGTAGACATTGGTGGTAATCCATTTGCCAAAGGAGGCTGAGCTGAGGTGGGAGGATTGTCAGAAGTCAGAGACCAACCTGGGTAATTTAGCCCTGTCTCAGAATAAAACTAAAGAGCTGGGGCTGTGGCCTGCCTAGAATCCACCAGTGAGGGGCTGGGATTATAGCTCCATGGAAGAGTGCTGGTCTAGAATGGAAAGGCCCTGGGATCCATGCCAGCACCTCATAGACCAGCAGCAAGCACCCGTAATTTACAGCATTTGGGAAATAGAGATTTAAGGAGAATCAAAGTTTAAGGCTACAGGAGACCCTGTCTCAAAAATGAGAAACAGCATGGCATGGTGGTGCACATCTTTAATCCCAGCAATCGAGAGGCAGGCAGCCTATCTACATAGTGAGAACCCTTTCTAAAAATGAAAACATTTATGTGAGTGAGTGTAGGCCTGCCACAGGCCTCAGGTAGAGGTCAAAGTAACCAGTTATTTTCATCATGTGGGTTCAAGTGCCTCTACCCACTGAAATACCTCACTAGCCCACACTTCCTCCTTGAGTCTCCTATACAGAGAGTTGAACCTACTTCCTGCCTGTGGGTTGTAAAGACGGTAAGACTACTATCTGCACCCCTCATCCCTGGAAGTGGGGATATGAGAAGGTGCCCCCCAGATCCAGATGTCCTAAACCCCAGCACTCACCAGCTGGGTGGCCATGGATAAGTGACAACTACAGACCCTGAGTCTGCTCATCTGTAAAGGTGTCCATACGAGCAGCTGTGCAGGTGGGAGCCCTCTGTAACCCAAGGCCCATGACCTTTGGAAGGTAGCTGCAGAGATTTTCTATGGGTCTTTGAGAGCAAGCTCTGTGGAGTCAATTTTGTATGCTCGAAGATTCTGTGACATGGGGGGGGGGGGGGACACGACTCAATTTGTAGACCAAGCTGGTCTCCAACTCAGAGATCCACCTGCTCTCCTCCGAGTGCTGGAATTAAAGGTGTGCGCCGCTGCCGCCACCACCACCTGGCTCAGGGTCCTGGTTTGGTGGTAGCAGGCTTCAAGTCCACCAGCTGCAGACAAGGCAGTCCTGTCTTGGCTAATACTGTGGCATGGTCTGGTCCCTAGTATGGAAGATCACTGGAACATTCTAAGGGAGGCAGAATGGCCAGCAGGTGTTGCTGCTACTCCTTTTTGGGTTCTTTGGGGTTTTTGTTTGTTGTTTTTTTTTTTTCCAAGACAGGGTTTCTCTGTGTAGTTTTTTTTTTTTAATTAGATTTATTTATTTATTTATTTATTATTATTATGTATACAGAAGAGGCAGCCAGATCTCATTACAGATGGTTGTGAGCCACCATGTGGTTGCTGGGAATTGAACTCAGGACCTCTGGAAGAGCAGCCAGTGCTCTTAACCTCTGAGCCATCTCTCCAGCCCCTCTGTGTTGTTTTGATGCCTGTCCTGGATCTCACTCTGTAGACCAAGATGGCCTCGAACTCACAGAGATCCACCTGCCTCTGCCTCCCCAGTGCTGGGATTAAAGGCATGCTTCTGACCACCTCCCGGCTTGTTTTGCTTTGAGATAGTCTCACTCTGTTGCTCTGGCTGTCAGGGAATTCACTGTTTAGCCCAGACTAGCTTCAAAGTCATAGCTATCCTCCTGCTGCCACAGCCTCCCAATTGTAGGGATTGCAGGTAGATGTGATGCCCTGGTTCCCTGTGGGCGGTGATAATGGGAGAGCCTATTGACACCAATACAGGTCCAGAACCCAGGCTGTATACATACGGACTTTTATTTGTTCGTTTGGAGACAGGGTGTCTACATAACCCTGGCTGACCTGGAACTCACTATGCAGACTAGAATGGCCTCAACCCACAGAGATCCGCCTGCTTCTATCTCTCAAATGCTAGGATTAAAATCCTGTACGCCTGGCTCTGTTTTTGTTTTTTTGTTTGTTTTTAGGTTTTCAAGACAGGTTTCTCTGTGTAGCTTCTGGCTATCCTAGAACTCACTCTGTAGTAGTCCAGGCTGGCCTTGAACTCACAGAGATCCACCTGCCTCTGCCTCCTGAGTGCTGGGATTACAGGCATGTACCACCACCGCTGCCTCTGGTGTTTGTTCTGAGACAGGGCACCACTGTGTTGTTCTGTTTTGTGGAGGCAGACAGGGCACCACTGTGTTGTTCTGTTTTGTGGAGGCAGACAGGGCACCACTGTGTTGTTCTGTTTTGTGGAGGCAGACAGGGCACCGCAGGCTATCCTCAAATCTGTTGCAATGCTCCTGCCTCCTTTTTTTTTTTTTTTTTTTCAGAGTCTCACTGAGCCTGTAACTGAGGATGGCCTTGAATTTGTGGTCCTTTTGCCTCTACCTCTTGAGTCTTGAGATGGCAGGAGTTCACCATGCCCCATTTGTGTAGAGCTTGGAGTCGAACTCAGGACTGTACATTTGCTCGGCAAGAATTCTACCAACCGAGCTCAAAACCAGAGCGATTAAAAAATTTTTTTTCCATCCTGGTCTCTGTCGATTGATTTTAGTTTGAAGTCTATTTTATTAGATATTAGGATAGCTACACCAACCTGTTTCTTAGGTCCATTTTCTTGGAAAGCCTTTTCCCATCCCTTTACTCTGAGGTAGTGTCTGTCTTTGAAGTTAAGGTGTGTTTCTTGTATGCAGCAGAAAGATGGATCCTGTTTTCTTATCCATTCTGTTAGTCTGTGTATTTTTAGTTTAGTCTGTTGGTGGGAGTGTAAACTTGTACAACCATTGTGGAAATCAGTATGGCAGTTTCTCAGAAAATTGGGAATCGATCTACCTCAAGACCCAGCCATACCACTCTTGGGCGTATACCCAAGGAATGCTCAACCATACCACAAAGACACATGCTCAACTATGTTCATAGCAGCACTATTTGTAATAGCCAGAACCTGGAAACCTAGATGCCCATCAACTGAAGAATGGATTAAGAAGATGTGGTACATATACACAATGGAGTACTACTCAGCAGAGAGAAACAATGACAGCATGAGGTTTGCAGGCAAATGGATGGAACTAGAAAAAATCATCCTGAGTAAGGTAACCCAGACTCAAAAGGACAAGTGGATTCTAGATAGAAAGCAAAGAACAATCAGACTGCAACCCACAGAACCATAAGGCTATATATATGGCATAGGGGACCCTAAGATGACTGTGGCTTATAATAAGATCTGGTATTACTCAATTACTGAGCAACCCTCAATGAAACATTACACTATTAAGCTAAGAATTTATACTGTATCAAGCTGATAATAGAAAAATAAATTAATCTAAAAAAAATAAGAAAAGAAAAATTTGAACTATTAAAAAAAAAAAAAAAAAAAAACCAAGGGCTGAAGAGCTGGCTCAGAGGTTAAGAGCGCTGTTTGCTCTTCCAAAGGTCCTGAGTTCAATTCCCAGCAATCACATGGTGGCTCACAACCATCTGTAAAGAGATCTGGTGCCCTCTTCTGGCCTGCGGGGGTATGTGCAGACAGAACACTGTATACATAATAAATAAATACATCTTAAAAAAAATTTTTTTTCTTAACCTGGCAGTGGTGCCTCACACCTTTAATCCCAGCACTCGGGAGGCAGAGCCAGGTGGATCTCTGTGAGTTCAAGGCCAGCCTGGTCTACAAAGCGAGTTCCAGGAAAGGCACAAAGCTACACAGAGAAATCCTGTCTCAAAAACCCCCCAAAAAGAGAAAAAAAAAAATGAAAAGAAAAGAAAAAACAACAAAAGAAAAGAAAAAACAAAACAAACAAACAAAAAACCCTGAATATTTGGTATATATCACACACAAATAAAAATTTTAAAAAGAGATTTAAAAATAGATATGTTCCCGAGGATATGTGCATGCATTGTGTGATTTAAGCAAGGGCACTGATAGGAAAGAACGGGCACATCCAAGTGCAGCTCCAAGCTTCTCAAGAGAGAACCCCTGTGGGGTCTTGACAGAAGCTGTGTCAACGATACTGAAGGCTCCTGAAGTCATGGAGTCCAAACCCTTTAGACAGTTTTATTAGATTTAGTCAGTGTGTCTAGGGTCAGTTCCCTCCTACCACGTGGTTTCCAGGGACTGACCAGGGTCTGGGCCTGCACAGCAAGGACCTTTACCTAGTGAACTAACCCTTCTGCCCTGTGCAAACACTTTCTAAGGGTTCCCCAACTTCTTTTGGTAAATGAACTCCTAGGGTGTTTCCTGAGAGGCTCAGAGTAGGGTCAGAGCTGATAAAGACAGGTCTCAGGACAACACAAGAGGCTTAAGATGTTTCTGTACAGAACACAAAGTTCATAGTATAGTTTGTGCAATTCCCAGAAAACTGCAGGTTCACAGCTGGGGAGGGAGTAAGATAATCCAGGGGTCATATATGCTTGGCCTTAAACATAGTTTGTTGCAATTTTTTTTTTTTTTTTTTTTTTTTTCTGGAGCTAAGGACCAAACCCAGGGCCTTGTGCTTGCTAGGCAATCGCTCTACCACTGAGCTAAATCCCCAACCCAGTTTGTTGCAATTTTATAGTCTTTGAAATATTGATACATAGAAAGAATGTTGTCCCTTTGTAAGCAACCATCAACATAAATTTGGTTAATTATCATGGCTTGCTTTCTTCTTTTTTTTTTTGTTTTTTGTTTTGTTTTTAAGAGAAGCTTTCTCTGTGTAATAGCTGTAGCTGTCCTGGAACTTGATTTGTAGATCAGGATGGCCTTGGACTCACACAGATCTGCCCTCCTCTGCCTCCAGGAGAGAAAAAATAATTTTTTCAGTTAGGCAGTGGTGGTGCACGCCTTTAATCCCAGCACTGGGGAGGCAAAGCCAGGCAGATCTCTGTGAGTTTGAGGCCAGCCTGGTCTACAGAGTGAGATCCAGGAGAAGTGCCAGAGCTACACAGAGAAACCCTGTCTCAAGATACAATAATAATAATAATAATAATAATAATTTTTTTTATGTGTGTGGGTATTTTGCCTGTGTGGATGTCTGTGTACCACCAGTGTGCCCAGAGGTCAGAAAGAGGCATCAGAAGATTGTGAGCCACCATGTGGGTGCTGGGAACTGAACTCAGACCTTTGCAAGAACAAGTGCTCTTCTATTTGTAATAGCCAGAACCTGGAAGCAACCTAGATGTCCATCAACTGGAGAATGGATTAAGAAGATGTGGAACATATACACAATGGAGTACTACTCAGCAGAGAAAAACAATGACAGCATGAAATTTGCAGGCAAATGGATGGAACTAGAAAATATCATCCCGAGTGAGGTAATCGAAACCCAGAAGGACAAACATGGTATGTACTCACTCATAAGTAGATTCTAGATATAAAGCAAAGAACAATCAGACTGCAACCCACAGATCCAGGGAGGCTACATAGCAGGGGGACCCTAGGATGACTGTGGCTTATAATAAGTTTTGGTTTTACTCAATTATTGAGCAAGCCTCAATGAAACATTTCACTATTAGGATAAGAATTTATACTGTGTCAAGCTGATAATAGAAAAATAAATTAATTAATTAAGAAAAGAACAGGGAGAAGGGAGTTTTTTCGCTCTGCCTGCTCACTCTCACAGCGCTAGCCAGTCTGTTACTTCCCTGGCATCAGAGCTCACTTCTCTGGGATTCCAGGAATCACTGAAGACCTGCTGAGACACCCATCCTGGTGGACTGAGCAACTTCTGGACTCTGGGTCTCTCAGTTCCCAGCCAGCCTTTGTGGAATTAGCTGACCCACAGCCTACAAGGTTTCCCTGTGTAGCTCTGGCTGTCATGGAACTAGCTCTGTAGACCAGGCTGGTCTTGAACTCAGAGATCCATCAGCCCTGAGTCCAAGGTATTCCACGACCTGGCCTCTGTGTTCTTTAGGAGAGCCAAGCCACTGCTTTGGGGAGGGTTGGTCTGTTGAGTGGGAACTGTTTTCTCTTCCGTGGACTTGGTAGCTGGAACTGCCTCAGATACCACCCCAGACTAAACTATACCGTGAAGAGGGGTGCAGAGGTCTTCCAGAGTGAGAGTCAGAAGCCACAAATGCCCCCCAGGAGAGGTGGTCAAGGACAAAGACAGCAATGTGGAGGAGCCAGACCAACCCTCCACAGGCTTGCTCAGCATCTGGAAAAATAAAAAAGACTGGAGCTTGAGACCTGTGGGGGGGACCGTCCTGAGCGTGATCCTGCTTCTGACGTCCCGGGTGTCTAAGCTGCCGGCCATGGCTTCAAAGGGCTTTTGTCAGGAAGAGAAAAACCCGACAGAATCTCAGGAGACCTGATGCCTGCTAAGACTTGCAATTAGGGGGTCGGCTGTCAGCTCCAGCCAATATAGCAACACCCCTGCCTCTGCTCACATGCACAGGCAGCTTTTGTCTTTGCAGATGTCTGTGTTAGTTTTTTCAGCTTTCTTCATACAAGTACTAAACACCTGGAGAAAAAGAGCAAGTGCTCTTAACTTCTGAGCTGTTTCTCTAGGCCCCCATCCTTATCATAGTTATTCATGTGTGTCTGTGTCATAGCGCATATGTGGAGGTCAAAGGACAACTTTGGAAGTCTGTTCCTGGGGATTGAACTTGGGACGTCAGGATTGGTTGGAGCAAGCACCTCTACCCACTAAGCATCTTGCCCTCTCTTTGTGGTACCTTTTTGTCCGTTCGTTCTGTAAAACTTAGGAACCATTTCTCCTGCCCCTAGGATGGTGCTGACAGGCAGGCGCTGACTGAATTCACCAAGACAGAAGGCAGTCGTGGGAGATTTGACGAGAGCACTGAGATGGGAGAGGCTGCTTCCCAAGCAGTATTTCTGTGTCACCGTGCCTTGGTTACTTAACGTCTTATCAGGGAGGACACCTGTGGGGCTCGTGTCCTGCCCACGTGGACATCTCACTTTGCTGAGGAATAAGTTGGACAGTGTTTCTTCTTGGGACTGCCTATCTGCAAGCATGGGTCACAGGGTCAAATTTCCCATGATGTGAGTGTACTTATTAAAGAGTAGCATCAGCTTGCCAGGCTAGCCTTGTGACCTTCCTCTGATCCCCAAGAGAGCTAGCCTCGGACGGCCACATGCACACCATACACACCCATGTAGTGCTCTCTCTCACATACACACACACACACACACACACACACACACACACACCACACATACACACCACACACACACCACACACATACATACACACACACCACACACCACACACACACACACACACACACACACACACACACACCACACACCACACACACACACACACACACACACCACACACCACACACACACACACACACACACACACACACACACCACACACACACACCACACACACACACACACACCACACACATACACACACACACAGACACACACACACACACCACACACACACACACTCACAACACACACACACACACACACACACACACAGAGTAAACTTTTGGAAAAAGAGTGGAAATGGGACTGGAGAGATGGCTCAGAGGTTAAAGCACTGGCTGCTCTTCCTGAGGTCCTGGGTTCAATTCCCAGCATCCACATGGAGGTTCACAACCATCTGTAACCACAGTTCCAGGGGATCCCACACCCTCTTCTGGCCTCTATCAGCACCAGGCATGCACAAAGCACACAGACACACATGCAGACAAACCACTCATGCACACAAAATAAAAATAAAGACAAGGGTCAGGATTTAGCTCAGTGATAGAGCACTTGCCTAACAAGCTCAAGGCCTTGGGTTCGGTCCTCAGCTCCAGAAAAAAATAAAAATAAAGACAAAAAAAAATAAAAATAAAGACAAAACATTAAGGAAAAAAGAGTCACTATTAGGGCTGAGGCTGTCACTCAGAGGTATGGCACATCTGAAATCTCTGGGGCCTGAGGTTCAGTGCCCAGTACTTGCAGACTAACTAGCAAATCACCTAGCTAAATGCATGCACATCCATACAGAGTGGAATGCTCTATGTGGCATCAGGAAGCTCTCTGTTCACTCTGGCCAGCCACAGCTTTTTCGAGGAGCCAACCTATTTTCAAGGCAAAGCCAACTTATTCTGAGACTAGAATGAGGAATCTCCTCACCTGTCAGGTGTTCTGTGTTTTGTGGTATGATTGAGCATTCCTTAGATATATGCCCAAGAGTGGTATGGCTGGGTCTTGAGGTAGATTGATTCCCAGTTTTCTGAGAAACCACCATACTGACTTCCACAGTGGTTGTACAAATTTGCACTCCCACATCCCCTTGCTCCACATCCTCTCCAACATTGACTGTCATTAGTGATTTTTATCTTAGCCATTCTGTTTTGTTTGTTTGTTTGTTTGTTTTGGATTTTTTTTAATTAATTAATTTATTTTTCTATTATCAGCTTGATACAGTATAAATTCTTATCCTAATAGTGAAATGTTTCATTGAGGCTTGCCCAGTAATTGAGTAAACCCAAAACTTATTATAAGCCACAGTCATCCTAGGGTCCCCCCTGCCATATATATAGCCTCCCTGGTTCTGTGGGTTGCAGTCTGATTGTCCTTTGCTTTCTATCTAGAATACACTCATGAGTGAGTACATACCATGTTTGTCCTTCTGGGTTTGGGTTACCTCACTCGGGATGATTTTTTCTAGTTCCCTCCATTTGCCTGCAAATTTCATGCTGTCATTATTTTTCTCTGCTGAGTAGTACTCCATTGTGTATATGTACCACATTTTCTTAATCCATTCTTCAGTTGACTGGCATCTAGGTTGTTTCCAGGTTCTGGATATTACAAATAGTGCTGCTATGAACATAGCTGAGCATGTATCCTTGTGGTGTGATTGAGCATTCCTTGGGTATATGCCCAAGAGTGGTATGGCTGGGTTCCAATTTTCTGAGAAACCGCCATACAGATTTCCACAGTGGTTGTACAAGTTTGCATTCCCACCAACAGTGGAGGAGTGTTCCCCTTGCTCCACATCCTCTCCAACATTGACTGTCATTTGAGTTTTTGATCTTAGCCATTCTGACAGGTGTGAGATGGAATCTCAGAGTCGTCTTGAGTTGCATTTCTCTGATGATTAAGGATGTTGAGCATTTCTTCAAGTGTCTCTCAGCCATTAGGGATTCCTCCTTTGTGAATTCTCTATTTAGCTCTATAGCTCATTTTTAAATTGGGTTGTTCAGTATTTTGATGTCTAGTTTCTTGAGTTCTTTATATACTTTGGAGATCAGCCCTCTGTCAGATGTGGCACCCTCTTCTGGCCTGCAGGCATACATGCAGGCAGAACACTGTATACCTAATAAATAAATCTTTAAAAAACAAAGATTTACACATTTCAAATGGAAGGTACAATAGACAAAAGGCAAATTAAAGCTAGGTGCTAATATCCAGCAGCAGAAATCTGCAGGACACCCCCAAACATAGGAGAATTTCAAGGACTTGCAGTTTTCTCAATTTGTTCTCAATTTGTTTAGCATCTAGCTAAACACCTCAAGCAGCCATTTTTCTTTAGTGAAGGGCCACTGCTCATCCACACAGGCTCATTAGTCAGCCATTTTAAAGGCAGAGCAGTTGGGCTTCTGGCAGCAGCCCTTACTTCAAATCTGGATAGCCGATTCCTGTCTTGTTTTTTGGACAACCTGCATAGCCTGTAACTTTCCTTGATATTTTTTTTCTAATACCTCTTCCAGGAATATATCCCCTTTTTTTTAAGATTTATTTATTTATTATGTATACAATGTTCTGCCTGCAGGCCAGAAGAGGGCACCAGATCTCATTACAGATGGTTGTGAGCCACCATGTGGTTGCTGGGAATTGAACTCAGGACCTCAGGAAGAGCAGCCAGCACTCTTAACCGCTGAGCCGTCTCTCCAGCCCTATGTCCCGTTTTTTAACACCACTTTATGAGCTGTTTTTGAAATCATAAGAATACTAATCTGAGCTCCTTTCTCATTGTTGAACCAAATCTCTCCCCCATAAATTCGTGGCTAATCAGCCACAGTAGACTTTACCCCTTCCTGTTCTTCAGGTCCTATACATTTAATCTATTCCATACTTTGTTTTACATGAGATAGTGTTTCAATTTCTAAAAATTGAATAGAAACTTCCTGTAAAGGGCAGTTGGGATTCCATGATTGTTGAGAAATTATAGATATATCAGCTCCAGAATCTGATAATCCTTTAATCTCAGTCCAATTTAGGTTTTTGGGTTTGTTTGTTTGTTTGTTTGTTTGTTTTGTTTTTTGAGACAGGATTTCTCTGTGTTTCTCTTTCGCCTTTCCTGGATCTCCATCTATAGACCAGGCTGGCCTCAAATTCACAGAGATCCACCTGCCTCTGCCTACCAAGTGCTGGGATTAAAGGCGTGCGCCACCACCGCCTGGCTTAGTCTTGTTCCAAATTCTGGCCTTTCATCATTGACGACTGTTTGCCAGAATACTTCCTTACCATTACTTTCAAATCTCCTGTTCTACACATTCCCTTTAGATACTGAAATAGTAATCGGGCAATTCTATCACTGGCTTCTGTTTGCATAGTCTTTTTTTACATAAGCCATTTATAAAAGCATTAGAACTATCTCTTTAGGATTTTAAGATGTACTTAGGCAATACCCTGGAGTATTTTTTACAAGATCTTAAAAGAGGATCCTTTTTTTTATAGATCCCAAGTAACATGTTAATTGGACTTGTCAATTACTAACAGTGTGGAACAAACAATTTACCTGTATTTTATTTATGGAAAAATATTTTTTGTAGGCTCTTTATCAGTAAGAGATTATTTTATGAACTTTTTTTTTTAGCATCCTCATTTTTAAAGAGCTGAGAACCCCCCTCTGTCTCAGTTGTTACGTTTTTATAAAATTTGGCCTAGAGTCTCTGGAAAGCAGCTGAGGAGCAGAGCCAAGTCCTCAGAAAGACAGACAAGTGTACATCCAATTAATTGTGTTCTCCTTTATTTACTGTGAAAAATTAAACATTCATTTCAGCATTAATTAGACAATCAAGAGAAGAGAACATCCAGGGCTGGAGAGATGGTTCAGTAGTTAAGAGTTAAGAGCACTGGCTGCTCTTCCAGAGGACCCGGGTTCAATTCCCAGCACCCACATGGCAGTTCACAACTGTCTGTAACTCCAGTTCCAGGGGATCCGACACCCTCACACAGACATACATACCCTCACACAGACATACATATATGCAAAATACCAATGCACATGAAATTAAAATAAGATTAAAAAAAAAGAGAGAGAGAAGAGAACATCCTCCATATGATGAATGACTTATTAGTCCAGAAATTCAAACAGCTTCGGCTTAGTACTTTATGCCCTGTGACTGTTTTGTACTAAAGGTTAGGCTTGTTTTATTTTATTTTTCCCATGAAAGGATCTAATATTCCCAATATTAGGAGAAAGAAAAAAAAAACATTTCCCACAAAGGGACCTTTAGTATTGAGTTATTTCCTCTCCGAGGGAAAACAAAACACATTTAAACCAAAATCAAGCAAACAAATGAGCAGTAAAGTTCTGGGCCTGCTGTGCCGGCTCCTGCCGCGACTGTGGAGGTCCATGTCCTTTCCAGGAATTCAGGTGTCTGCTGTGCACTGGCCGGTCCTTGGCTGAAAGAGCTGCCAGGCGGTGTGCCGACAGAGAGCTCTCATTCCAGCTGCTATTAACTTTTCCCAATCTTCTGAGACAGTTCTACTCTGAGTAGCCCAGTTATTTAAAATCTGTCCTACAGCAGGGCGGTGGTGGCGCACGCCTTTAATCCCAGCACTCGGGAGGCAGAGGCAGGTGGATCTCTGTGAGTTCGAGGTCAGCCTGGGCTACAGAGTGAGTTCCAGGACAGGCTCCAAAGCCACACAGAGAAACCCTGTCTCCAAAAACCAAAACCGGAAAAAAAGATCTGTCTTACATAGGGCAAAGCATCCTATTTGCCACCACGGCTTCTTAAAATCTCATTAGCTCTGTCATTTCTGCAGTTTCCAACTAATCAGAACATAAACATTTTTCTAGCGGGGAAATTCTAAAATTTTAAAATAAACATTTGCCCTTTTTCCATTGGAAATGGTCTTTTTTCCCTTTCTCTTCTTTCCCTTTCTTTACCAGGAAGATTCCTCCCCACCCCCTCAAGATTTATTGATTTTGTTATACGGTGTTCTGCCTGCATGTATGCCTTCATGCCAGAAGAGGGCACCAGATCTCAATCTACACAGTTGTGAGCCATCATGTGGGTGCTGGGAATTGAACTCAGGACCTCTGGAAGAGCAGCCAGTGCTCAACCTCTGAGCCATCTCTCTGGCCCCCTTTTCTTTTTCTTGTTCTTTGAATCAGGAGTCATTTTACTTGTCACGCCTGAGATGGGGAATTTAAATCCCCATGTTCCTGCACTATCTGTCCTGCAATCTCATCTACTACTGTACTTTTTGGGGGCATAATTTGCTTCTAGTCTTAGAGTGTCTGTACCTATCTTTCCTCAAGTTCCATGACTTTAGGCATCAAATGTTGGGGTGTTCGGTGTTGTGTGGGTTGGTTGAAGAAAGAGGTCACTCCAAGACTAAATGTTTAGGCCTGTGTGGCAGCAGGAAGGTCTGATGAGCTGAGACCTAAACAGGGGACAAAGACATATTTTTTTAAAGATTTATTTATTTATTTTGTATACAGCATGTATGCCTGCACACCGGAAGAGGGCGCCAGATCTCATTACAGATGGTTGTGAGCCACCATGTGGGTGCTGGGAATTGAACTCAGGACCTCTGGAAGAGCAGCCAGTGCTCTTAACCTCTGAGCCATCTCTCCAGCCCCTACAAAGACATATTTATTGATTGTTACAAAAAGTTGTTTTTTGTTTGTTTTTTTGTTTTTGTTTTTGTTTTTTTTTTCAGAGACAGGGTTTCTCTGTGTAGTTTTGGTGCCTGTCCTGGATCTCACTCTGTAGACCAGGCTAGCCTCGAATTCACAGAGATCCACCTGCCTCTGACTCTCGAGTGCTGGGACTAAAGGGGTGTGCCACTGCTGCCTGGCTGTGGTTTTCTTTTGTTTTTATTTTTCGAGGCAGGGTTTCTCTGTGTAGTTTTGGTGCCTGTCCTGGATCTTGCTCTGTAGACCAGGCTGGCCTCAGACTCACAGAGATCCACCTGCCTCTGACTCTCGAGTGCTGAGATTAATGGCATGTGCCACTATGCCTGGCTCACAAAGTTGTTTTTTGGATAAAGTATTTCCTCATGCCAAGGAGCCTAATCTAATCTATACGTTTTTCTAAAGGAAGGCTTCTCACCTCCGCCACTTTAGTCCTTACTGTGTACCGTTTGCAGTGCCCAATAATCCAAGAGCCTCAGGTATTCCAGAAGCATCTTGTGACTAAAGTCATGTGAAGTCTGTAAGCCCCTTCAGAAAAACAATTCTACAAACCCTGGAAAACAATCACTGTTTTCCACAAAGATTCTTCAAGGTCAAAGTACTTCTGGAAAACAACTGTCCACTCTACTGTTTACCCCCGATGCAGTGACTGCTAAATTCCTACAATACTTTCCTCCCACCCATACCACAGATCAACAAGGTTCTGTCTTTGGGTCTGAGGTCATCTTCTGAAGCTACTTCACACTGAGGAGTTATCATGGAGGTCTGGACAGCTTTCCCACTACAGGACCGCAGGGCATAAAAGTTTGCAGAGGAACCTTGGAAACTGGAGGGAGGGTCTGTCTCAGGAGATCGTGGTGGATGGAGATCCCCAGTCCTGGAAGGCAGTACTAATGCTGCAGGGAATAGCCAATATACCCGAGACAGCGCCATCTTAAGCTTAAGGCCTGTAATTGGGAATGGACCCATCAGCCTGGTGGTTGAGTGAGTAGGGGCCAAAGACACAAAGCACAGTTTGGCAAGAAAGTAGCTGGGGACATAGCTGGGTTGGTAGGGATTGCTGTACAAACAGAAGGACCTGAGTTCAGATCCCCAGTGCCCGTGTAAAAGCCAGGCACAGCACCCCACCTCATGATGCCAGTGAAGGTTTCACAGGGTTCAAGAGGGACACTAAGGTGGATTACTGGGGAGTAAAGAGTCTATTAGTAGAGCTACTAATACCACAGACAGACAGACAGAGAGGCAACAGCATAGATGTCCTCTGAGGAAACAGCCCAAGTGCAGACATGGGATCTTTTTCCGCACCTTTCTGAGAGTGAGAAAGGTCACAGCCATCCCCTGCAGCCAGACTCTCTAGTTCCCAGGCAGGAAGCAGGGAAGGGTGAGGAGAGCCGCCTGTGTGGCCATTTTGATGTAAACTTACTTCTCAGGTGAGAGGTCCTGCCCACTCCTCCACCCTCATGCCTAGACGTCTATGAGCCAAGTCTAGACAGCAGAGTCTGTAGGTATCTTAGAAAGGGACTGCTGTGGCGTGATGCTGTGGCCTGAAAAGATTTTTACATTCAGTACTGGAGGGGGAGGGGGGCGATACGGGTGGAGCCCAGAGCTTATTGGCCAGCCAGTCCAGCCAAGAGCTTTGAGTTCCAGGTTCAGTGAGAGAGCCTGGCTCAAAACAAAACAAAAATAAACAAAACAACTCAAGGTGAGAGAGAGACCCTGGGCTACTCATTAAGAGTCTGGAGGTGTCTGTGGGTGAGTCCCCAGGCCGTGTCCACTAGGTCCTCAGGAGGAAGCTGTTGTCTGACCTTCCCGGAATGGACAGGCTGACTGGGGCCAAAAGGACCCACGGTGGCAGAACGGGCTAAGGTCAGGTCTGGAAAGCGTCTAGCAGCTTCTTATCCTACAGAAGAGTTTCAGATAAACCCAGTCTCCCCAGTTAATGTGAGGGGCACTCCAGAGAGGCTGAGCTCAGGCCTGGGGCTGTCATTATCTGGGGCCTCATATGACACGTGGAGATAGATAAGGTGTCTGGGGTTCAGTGAGAGATCTGTGGGGGGGAAACATGTGCTGGAAAGGACTGAAGAGACTAAATGGGGCTGTACAGTTCACAGTAATACAGAATGTATGTATGTATTTATTATTATTTTTGTTTTATTTTTTCCAGATAGGGTGTCTCTTGTAGCTCTGGATGTCCTGGAACTCACTCTGTAGCCCAGGCTGGCCTCAAACTTAGAGATCCGCCTGCCTCTGCCTCCCGAGTGCTGGGACTAAAGGCATGTGCCAGACAGAATTTTTTAAAATATTATTTATTTATTTTTATTTTATGTGTGGGGTGATTTGCTTGCACGTGTGTCTGTCCATCACGCGCATGCCTGGTGTCTACTAAGGCCAGAAGAGGGAGTTGGCTCCCCAGGAACTAGAGTTACAGGTGGTTACGAGGTGCCATATGGATGCTAGGAATTGAACCCAGGTTCTCAGGAAGAATAGCCAGGGCTTTTAACCACTAAGCCGTTTCTCCAGTTCCTTAATATAGGATCTTAAAAGTATTATTGGGAGGCCAGGTGTGGTGGCACTTGCCTTTAATCCTAGCACTTGGGAGGCAGAAGCAGGTGTGGATCTGAGTTACAGGCCAGCCTGGTCTACATAGTGAGTTCCAAGGACAACCAAGACCTGTTCCCAGGGGTTGCATATCAGATATTTACATTATAATTCATAATAGTAGCAAAATTACAGTTGTGAAGTAGCAATGAAAATAATTTTATGGGTTTAGGGATTTAGCTCAGTGGTAGAGCGCTTGCCTAGCAGGCGCAAGGCCCTGGGTTCGATCCTCAGCTCCACATAAAAAAAAAAAAAGAAAAGAAAATAATTTTATGGTTGGGTTATCACAACATGAAGAACTTTACTAAAGGGAACACAGCATTAGGAAGGTTGAGAACCACTGCTCTAGATCTTTCCACGCTGCATGAAGAGCTCCCCTCTCTCCCTGAGCAGTACAGGAATGAAAGATGTAGGATGGAGTGCAGCCCAACGCCAGAGCTGATCTGTCCTAAGGGTGCCGTGGAGACCTCACAGGCCCTATCTGTTTTGATGGGGATGTCTCTGTCCACTGCTGACCGAGTCCACTAGAACCAGTAGATGTTCTGGTCCTGGCATGGTGGCAAATGATGTCTGGTCAGTCACACCCTGGAGTGGTCCCCTATGCTGAACAGGCTGTCAAGGTCCATGTGTTGTAGATGGGAGCAAAGGAGGGCAGAGGACGAGAGCCTGGGGAGTAGCAGAGACCCAGCTGGGATGCAGACTTATTGAGAACGTTTTTTTTTTTTGTTTTTTTTTTTTCTTCCAGAGCTGAGGATCGAACCCAGGGCCTTGCGCTTGCTAGGCAAGCGCTCTACCACTGAGCTAAATCCCCAACCCGAGAACTTTTTTTCAATTTATTTTCTTACATTTATTTGTTTATGTTGTGTGTGGTGATAGTGGTGGCGGGTGCAAGTGCCGAGGCACTGGCATGGGGCCAGAGGACTCCACTCCACCATCAGTTCTGTCCTTTACAAGGTGGGTCCCAGGAATCCAACTCAGGCCATTAGGCAAGCGCCTCCGCCCACTAAGCCATCCTTCTGGGTTATTCGTTTATTTGGGTTTTGTTGTTACTTTATTTTTGAAACAGGGTCTCACTATGTAGCCCTGGCTGTCCTGGAACTCGCTCTGTGGACCAGGCTGGCCTCAAACTCACAGAAATCTGCCTGCCTCTGCCTCCCGAGTGCTGGGATTTAAGGTGTGTGCCACCAGCGCCCAGCTTGACACAGGATCTCTTGCAGCCCAGGCTGACTTTGAACTGCTTCCCCCTCAGGAGCACTGGGATTGTAGCTGCGCATCATACACCCCTTTCCCCCTGGGTGCTGGGTTTCACAATCTGGCCTCCAGGCTTGTACTGTAAGTACTTTGTCATCTGACCACCCTCCCAGACACACTGTTTTAACCCTGCAGATCAACGGCGACTACTTAGGGGCTATTCTATGGGAGGAGACAGCAGGAAACTCTGTCTTCTTTACTGTGACTCCTACCGGGGTGCCTCAGGGTCTTGTTGACTACGTGGTTTCCTTTGGAATCACAAGGGACACGTAACATGGGCAATGGTGACAGTCTGACGTCTGTCTCCGGTCTCGAGGACAGGTGACTTATCAGAGCTGTAGAGCCCTTTTCATGGGGACCCACTGCCCCTGGATCCCGGATGACTTCAGAGGCCAAGGGTCAAAATCCCGGCTGGCCTCTTGGTCCTGCAGTGCTGACTTGCTTTTAAACACCAATGGACAGGTCCCCTAGTCCTGAACTGGAAGAATGAATTCCAGTGTTGGCTAGCCTGGTGCTAGCTGTGTAGACTAGGCTGGCCTTGAACCCATAGAGATCTGTAGCAGGCTTTCTTTTGGGCCACGGACCAGCTCCCAAATCATGATACAGAGACTTATGAATATTTGGCCTTAGATGAGGTTCTTTTCTTGATAGCTCTTATAACTTAAATTAACCTGTCTCTCTTCATCTATATTTTGCCTCAGGGCTTCTTACCTTTCTTTCCTATGTCCTACTCCACGTCTGGCTGACTGGCCCTGTGCGTCTCCCTCTCTTTCTTTCTCATTCTCTTCTCCCCTGTGAGCCTAGATGCCTCCTCCTACTTATTCTCTCTGTCCATCAGCCCCACGTATCCCGTATCCCTTTCCCGCCTGTTCAGCTTTTTTTTTTTTTCTTTTTTTCTTTTTCTTCAAGACAGGGTTTCTCTGTAGCTTTGTGCCTTTCCTGGAACTCGATTTGTAGACCAGGCTGGCCTCGAGCTCACAGAGATCCACCTGCCTCCACCTCCCAAGTGCTGGGATTACAGGCGTGTGCCGCCACCGCCTGGCTCAGCTTTTTCGTTAGACCTTAGGTGCCATAGGCAAGTAAAGCAACACATCATTACAGCATAAACAAATGTAACACATCATTCCCTAGTTAAAATAATATTCCACGGATGGGGATTTAGCTCAGTGGTAGAGTGCTTGCCTAGCAAGCACAAGGCCCTGGGTTTGATCCTCAGCTCAAAAAATAGTAATAATAATAATAATAATAATAATAATAATAATATTCCACAACAAATCTGCCTGCCTTGCCTCCAAAGTGCCAGCCTGATCTACATAGCAAGTCCAGGCCTGTTAGCACTACACAGGGAGACCCTGTCTCAAAAAATAAAAAAGTAAGCCAGGTGGTGATAGCAAACATCTTTAATACCAGCTGGGCGGTGGTGGCGCACTCCGGAGGCAGAGCCAGGTGGATCTCTGTGAGTTCTAGGCCAACCTGGGCTAGGGAGTGAGTTCCAGGATAGCCAGGACTACACAGAGAAACCCTGTCTCAAAAAAAGAAAAAAAAAATTCAAAAGAAAGTTGACTCCAGTCACACCCACGATGCACTCAGCCTGCTGTCGCTTCCACAAGCTCCCCGACTTCGGGGGTCACGTCCTCTGCATGTCCTGGGAAGAATTTATTGCTCTTTGGGTGCTTTTTTTTTTTTTTTTTTTTTTTTTTTAAACAAAGGCTCCTATGCACACTTTTGGACCTTACAAGAATCTGAGAGTTACAGTGTGCTGCATTCCAGAAAGATCTGCTAAGATAATGGCTGGTGTGGTTAGGGAGCCTAGCTCAGCAAGAAGAGAGAATCCACAGAAAGCCAGGGAGGTTTCCATGTTAATCCTAAAAGTGCAGTTTTGTTATTTTGTCTTTTTTTTTTTTTTTTTTTTTGCCAGAGCTGAGGACTGAACCCAGGGCTTGCGCTTGCTAGGCAAGCACTCTACCACTGAGCTAAATCCCCAACCCCATAAAATTGCAGTTTTGGATACAAAGAAGTGTGTTCCCCTGGGGGACAAAGGAAAGAGAAGGAGGCTGGGTCAGTGGCCCAGTCTGTGGAATGCCTGCCTACCATGCGCGAAGGTCTGGGTTCAGTCCCACACACCACAGCATCCATTCGAGGTGAGCCTGTCTGAAGTCCCAGTACTTGGGAGGCAGAGGCAGGAAGGTCAGTAGTTCAAGGTCATTCTGGACTACTTATAGAATTTGAGGGGTTGGGGATTTAGCTCAGTGGTAGAGCCTAGCAAGTGCAAGGCCCTGGGTTTGGTCCTCAGCTCCGAATAAACAAAAACAAAAACAAAAACAAAAAGAAAGAAGAAGAATTTGAGAGTAGCCTGGGCTACACGAGCTGTTATTCCTTCTTCTCCTTCTTCTCCTTCTCCTCCTTCTCCTTCTTCTTCTTCTTTAAATAATGTATTTATTTACTTTTTTTTTTTTCCAGACAGCGTTTCTCTGGCTGTCCTGGAACTCACTCTGTAGACCAGGCTGACCTTGAACGAACTCAGAGATCGCCTGCCTCTGCCTCTGTCTCCCAAGTGCTAAGCACTGAATGAACTCAGTTCCTCAGGCTGCAGTGATCTCAAAGTGAGATTGATAAATTAGAAATGGCCGCAAGTCGGTCAGGTGGAGGGGCTGTGGAACCTCTTTGGGAAGAGCAGGCATAATGCCCATCAGCTGCCCCCTTGTGCTCAGGAGGCTGAGAGGAAATGCTGGGCCAGGAAGAGAGAGGAGGTCTAGGTGGTAGAGTGCTCACCTAGCAAGCACCACATAAACTAAGCTTGGCGGTGGTGGTGCTGGTTCCCGCCAACTTGGCAGAAACGAGGGTCACTTTGACAAGATCTCCATCAGATCTGCATGTGAGCAAGTCTGTGGGGCCATCTTCTTGATTTTTGTTGATGTAAGAGGCCCAGTCCACTATGGGTGGTGCCTCCCCTGAGTAGGTGGTGCTAAATTGCATAAGAAAGCAGGCTGGAGAGCAAGGCAGTCAGCCCTGCCCCCTATAGTGTGTGCATCAGCTCCTGCCTCAAAGCTCTTGCTTGAGTTCCTGCCCTGGCTTCCTGCCCTGGCTTCCCATCATGAAGGGACGTGAAAGATGAAATCAACCCTTTCCTCCTCCAGTTGCTTTGGGCGGGGCATTTTTTGCAGCAATAGAAAGCTAACTGCCACTCCCTATAATCCCAGGACTCAGGAGCTAAAGGTTCAGGGAAGCCTGGGCTGCGTGGGAGCCTCTCTCAGAACAAGTAATGAGAGGGAGAAAGTGTCCCCTTACCCTCGCAGGCTACAGTGAGCCATCACAAAGTGTCCCTCAGCCAGGGTTTACATCATAAGGCATTTCTCTCCCCGCCCCGGAGCTGAGGATCGAACCCAGGGCCTCAAGCTTGCTAGGCAAGCACTCTACCACTGAGCTAAATCCCCAACCCCGACATACAGCTTTTCACAAGGGGCTGAAAGGAACTCCTCAGCCTGCTTGTACCCCTGAGGTGTAACAGCCTGGCCACCTTGGGTCACTAGGTTCTTTTTTTTTTTTTTAATGACGATGAGACATGTCTGCTCCTGGCAGCACCAATCTACTTCAGAGAAGATGATGGACATCAAAGAAACTCCATATGGGGTTTACTTTCATTGTGGCAAAAGTTAGCCAGCAGGCAAGAAAGTGTTCTTGCCTTGACTGCTGACAGTATGCTGTCCAAAAATGAACAAGCGGGACACAAAAGAAAGGACTGCCAAACTTTGCCAAGACAAGGTAGGAAGGCCCTTCAGACAATCCTACTTCACAGAAAAGTCTGTCAGATATGCTAGGCCTGTAGGCCAAAGATGGATGCCCCAACGTTACAGAGGAATCTTGGGTGACTGTCCAAGCAGTCAGCTGTTTCTGTCATTTCTCACATTTTTTGGAAGTCACTTGCTTGCATTTCCTGCTTACTCAGGTAACAGTATTTCATTCTCGGGTCTCTGAGGGAGTTGAAGGCTGGATAGTTATAGTTATGGTTTTCCTTGTTACCAGATTCAGAAAAGAAACTCACTAATGAGGTGTAAAAGTGTATAGGGTTGTGAGACAGTTTTGATAATGCAAGTTGGAATAGAAAGAGAATTAGGTACAACCTTTTGGACTCAACAAAATAGAGTAGATAATGGAGTATTTTCTCTGAATTTGTCAAATGTTTATGGACTAGACATTGTTGATATATTTATTGCCTGATATATTATATATAGTTATTATACTTATTGTATATAGTTTTTCTTAGTATTAGTTATAACCTTCTTTTTTATTTTAGACAAAAAGGGGGAAATGTGGTAATATTTTGTTTGTACTCTAATAAAGCTTGCCTGAAGATCAGAGACAGTGCCAGCCACTAGTTAGCCATAGAAATCAGGCAGTGGTGGCACACACTTTTGATCCTAGCACTTGGGAGGTGGAGACAGGAAAGTGATGTGGCTGGACATCAAGAGGAATATAAGGCAGGAGGAGACAGGAGCTCACCCCCTTTTGGTCTGAGGATTCAGTAAAGGTAAGAAGTCTGTCTAATGGCTGGCTTCTTCTCTGATCTTTCAGCATTTACCCTGATACCTGACTCCAGGTTTCTATTAAGACCAATCAGAGTTTGCGCTATATCGCTGAACTACTCACTCAGTGACCTCAGGCACCCTAGGAAGAAGTGGACAAGAGAAGAAAGAACAGAAGTCCCCATACAGGTCACCAAATTGCCATTCCAGGCACAGCATTGGCAGGCTGTGAATTCACCCAGAAGGCAGAGGCAGGGCGAGAGTCTATGACCTCAACTGAGGTGAAGCCACTGTGGGAAAGCAGGGACCCTGACTGTACAAGTAATCTAAACTTAAAAAAAAAAATGCCGGGTGGTGGTGGCACACACCTTTAATCCCAGCACTCGGGAGGCAGAGCCCGGCAGATCTCTGTGAGTTTGAGGCCAGCCTGGTCTACAGAGTGAGATCCAGGACAGGCACCAAAACCACACAGAGAAACCCTGTCTCAAAACAAACAAACAAGTTTAAAACATTCTAAAATTATTCTTTGTTTGTTTGTTTTTTGAAAACAGGGTTTCTCTGTGTAGCCCCAGCTGTCCTGAAACTTGTTCTGTAGACTAGGCTGGCCTTGAACTCAGAGATCTGCCTCTGCTTCCTGAGTGCTGGGATAAAGGCCTTCATCACAACTCCCAGTCCCAGTCCCAGTTAGCTTTCTATTGCTGTGATAAAAACCATGACTGAAAGTAACTTGCGGAAGAAAGGGTTTATTTGGCTTATACTTCCATATAACTGTCCGTCACTGAGGGAAGGCAGAGCAGGAACTCAAGCAAGAACTTGAAAAGGAAATACAGAGGAGTGCTGCTTACTGACTTGTTTCCCATATCCCTGTCAGCCTGCTTTCTTATGCAGCCCAAGACCACCATCCACAGTGTGCTGGGCATTCCCTACTGGTCGTCAATCAAGAAAATGCCCCACAGACATGCCAATATGAAGTCCCTCCTCCCAGATACTTTAGTGTGTGTCTAGTTTATAGAAACTAACCAGCACAGCTGATAAAATGCTTGCCTTGCTGAGGGCTGGAGTTTAACTCCCAGAACCCAAAGTGTGGGGGGCTGGAGCTAGACCTGGAGGTATACGTGTCTAATCCCAGCTGGAGTCGGGAGACTGGAGGATATCAGGGACTCACTGGCTGAGCAGCCGAACTGTAGCAGGCTTTCTTTTGGGCCACCAACCAGCTCCCAAATCACGACACAGAGACTTATTATGAATGCTTGGCCTTAGATGAGGCTCTTTTCTTGATAGCTCTTATAACCTAATTTAACTGGTTTCTCTTCATCTACATTTTGCCTCAGGGCTTTTTACCTTTTTTTCATTCTGTGTGTCCTACTCCATGTCTGACTGGCTGGCCCCAGGGGTCTCCCTCTCTTACCTCTTCTCTCCCTAGATTCCTCCTCCTGCTTATTCTCTCTGCCCTCAGCCCTGCCTACCCCTCTCCTGCCCAGCTTTTGGCCATTCAGCTTTTCATCAGACCAATCAGATGCCTTAGGCAGGCAAAGCAACACATCTTTACATAGTTAAAGTAATATTTCAGAACACTTAACCAACTGGTTGCGGTCCTTGTCTCAGAGGAGGTAGACAGCACTTCTGAGAAGACCCTCTGGCCTCCACATTCATGTACACACACATACACTTGCATGCTCATGAGCACACAGAGTGGAATTGTCTATAGGGGAGCCAGGCCCGCTGAGACAGACTGTAGCAGTCTGGTTCAGGCTGGTTATGGCTCAGAACCATAAGGTGGACAGCAAGTGGAAGACCTTAGACCTACTCCGAGCTCCATGGGAAGGTGTGTAGGTGTGCATACTACACATGTATTAAACACCTCAAAAAAGTAAGAGATTAAAAAAGAAAATGGGTTCAATCCTCAGCTCCACAAAACAAAACAAAACAAAACAAAAAAAGAAAATGGGGTTGGGGATTTAGCTCAGTGGTAGAGCGCTTGCCTAGCAAGCGCAAGGCCCTGGGTTCGATCCTCAGCTCCAAAAAAAAAAAAAAAACCAACCAAACAAACAAAAAGAAAATGTTGCTGGATGGTGGTGTTGCACACCTTTAATCCCAGCCCTTAGGAGGCAGAGGCAAGGGCCTGTCTTGAAAAACCAAACAAATAAAAAAGCTGTTTTCTTTTTCTTTTCTTTTCTACTTTTTGGAGGGGGTTGTAGTTTCAAGATAGGATGTCTTTGTGTGACAGCTCTGGCTGTCCTGGAACTCACTCTGTAGACCAGGCTGGTCTCGAACTCAGAGATCTGCCTGCCTCTGCCTCCCGAGTGCTGAGATTAAAGGTGTGTGCCACCATGTCTTTTTTTTTTTTTTTTTTTTTTTGAGACAGGGTTTCTCTGTGTAGCTTTACACTTTTCCTGGAACTCACTTGGTAGCCCAGGCTGGCCTCGAACTCACAGAGATTCGCCTGGATCTGCCTCCAGAGTGCTGGGATTAAAGGCATGCGCCACCACTGCCCAGCTTGTTTTTGTTCTTTAGTTACATGTATTTGAATGACTCTGTGTGTATATGTGAGTACAGTGTTCTCAGAGGCCAGAAGAGGGTTGTGAGCATTCATGTAGATGCTGGGAACTCTTTTTTTGGAGGAAGGTTTGAGATAGGGTTTCTCTATGCAGCCCTGGCTGTCCTGGAACTCACTCTGTAAACCAGGCTGGCCTCGAACTCACAGAGATCCACCTGCTTCTGTCTCCTCAATACTGGAATAAAAAGTATGTGCCACTACCACTTATAGCAGCCAGTGCTCTTAATCACTGAGCCATCTTTCTAGCCACAGAACCAGCTTTTTACATGGCAGCTCCAGGGCAGATGATCAGAACTCAGATCCTCATGCAAGGCAAGCACATACTGCCTGAGCCGTCCCCCTAGCCCACAGGAGGCCTGTGATCCCAGCATTTAACTGGAGGCAGGAGGATCAGAAGGTCATGGTCAACCTGGGCTGCATGAGTCTCTGTCTTGACCCCCGACACACACACAAAGAGGTTAGAGAGGGAGGTCAAGACAGCACGAGTGGTTGACTTTCCATTTTCCCTTAAAGAATTTTTTTTAGATTTATTTGTTTTCTTTAGGCCTGCATATATGCATGTGCACCATGTTCCTCCCTGGAACTGGAGTTATGGGTAGATGTGATCCACTATGTGGGTGCTGGGACTTGAACTCAGGTCCTCTGCAAGTGCAGCCATCTCTCCAGCTCCAAACTTTGTTCTTTTGCATCTGTCTTCAAGCACTTGGGCTCCAGTCCGGTGCCACCACAGCTGCTTTGTCTCTCTTCAGCCTGTTGGTCTGTCTGTTGACCCACCACTCATGGCTCTCTCAACCTCCCTCCCTCACCTGTCTATATTCTTTACATGTAGCCCAGGTTGGCCTTGAACTCCTGGCCTCCCTGCCTCCACCTCCCAAGTGCTGGAATTACAAGCACGGGCTGCCACCAATCCCCCTTCCACTTTACTGCCTATCTACCTGTCAACCTACCCATCGGCTAGTGTCCATGTTCCTGTGCGTCTGTGTATGTGTCCTGGCAAGATCATTGGTTTGCAGCAGGGTGGAGACAGGCCTGAGAGAAGGTTCTGTCCACACAGAGAGTGTGTAAGCAGGGTTGGGCTGCCTCACTCAAGTGTTGGGTTCACATGGAAGAAATCAGAGCAGGCTTGCAGCTGGAAGAGGACTGTAGCCAATTCTTGTGTGTTAGGCAAGCACTCCAGGACTGAGCCACACCCCCAGCCTACACGTCCTGGGGTGTCTTAAAGCAACATGCAGTGGACAGGCCTTTCCAGGGCTGTGAGTCTACTATGAAAACCCTCAGGGTGAGTAAACATGGAAGCTTCTCCAGGAGGCAGGTCGAACTGACTATCCCCCAGGAGACTTCCAACCAAATACCACAGGAGGTTCCAGAGAGGCTGGGCAGAGGCCCAGGGGCGTGCCTAGCAGCTAGGGGTGGAGTCCGATGCCCTCAGAGTCCCACAGTTCTGTGTACAGGATGTAAGAAAAGGGGCTCCGGGCAGAGGATCCGCAAACTGCAGGCAAAGAGGGAAGCAGGCTTCTGTGAGCAGCACGGCCCAGGCCGAGGTCGAGCAGGAGGCCAAGGCCTGGCTTCCTAGGTCTGAGGGGCCAGTGCCAGGGTCTGAGGGAGGAGGGCTTGAGCCTGGACCTCTGGGTGTGAGGGAGGAGGGCTGGGCCTGGACCCCTGGGTGTGAGGGAGGAGGGCTGGGCCTGGACCCCTGGGTGTGAGGGAGGAAGATAGTGCCTGACTCCTGAAGGGGAGAGAGGGATCTGAGGGAGGAGAGCAGGAATTTGGGCATTTGAGTCCGAGGGAGGAAGGCTGGGCCTAGATCTTTGGGTCTGAGGGAGGAATTCATGCGATTGGACTCCTGGGTCTGTGGAGGGGGGTTGAGGTCTGAGCCTCTGGGAATGGGGCCTGGAGTCTTGGGTCTGAGGGAGGAGGAGAAAAGGAAATAGCAGAAATCTGAGACAAATTTTGGTCTGTCTAGTTCTGTAATTAATTAACTAACGTGGATCAAATGAAGAGGTGAAAGTTCACACAGGAGTCGGGCACTCCTGTCTTCGTAGACTGGGCCCCCATCCCACCACCAGTGTCTGGGTCTATGTGGAGTCCACAGGGACGGACCTTGTGAAGAATCAGCCAGGCGGGGTCCAGAGGAGTCACGTATCCCTCCCACTTCAGGTCGCCCAGTCAGGATGGGGATGCCCCAGCCCTGGGTCCTCAGCCTCTTGCTGGTCCTCCTGCCTCAGACCTGGGGTGCAGGTAAGAGGCCACCTCATGATGTCCTGGCACTCCAGGAAATCTCACTGTGGAGAGCTTTTCTCGCTTTTGAGTCAAATTCCCTTGATAGTCTCAGGGTATCTGTCCCTTCCTTTTGGGTCTCAGTCTGTTTCCGTCCATCTTTCTCCCTCTCTGGGTCTCTGCCCCTCTCTGTAAGATCACTGCCCCTCAGATTGAGTCCAGTTTTTCACTGTCCATGCCTCACTGACGCCCCTCTTTCCTCTGCACAGAGACCTATCCCCCACTGCTGTACCACCTTACAGCTGTGTCCAACCCATCCAAGGGGGTTCCCTCCTTCTGGGCCACAGGCTGGCTGGGGCCTCAGCAGTACCTGAGCTACAGCAGCCTGCGACGGGAGGCTGAGCCCTGCGGGGCCTGGATGTGGGAAAATCAAGTGTCCTGGTATTGGGAGAAGGAGACTGTGGACCTGAAAAGCAAAGAACAGCTCTTCTTGGAGGCCATCAGAACCCTGGAAGACCAAATCGATGTGCTTAAAGGTGGGGTGCAGTAGCCTGGGCCTGAGGAAGCAAAGTGGGGTCTGGACTCTTGGGTCAAGCTCCTCCTGCCATATAATTAGCTTTTGAACTACAGTATAGGCTCTTTCTTACCTATAGCATCTTCTGGCCTTTGGACTCAAAATCAATCATTTGCTCTGCAGATTTTAGATTTACCAGTTTCCATAAACATCAACTCAATTTCTGATGCCAAATTTTTTATTTATATACTAATGTAATTATAATACTAAACATTATGTATACATATATTCTCTTAATATCTCCTTATAGTAAGTAGTGTGTGTGTGTGTGAGGAAGGCGGCTGAAGCCATAGGTCTGAAGAAGAAGGTGAGGTCTGAACCCTTAGGAATAAGGGTGAAGGCTGGCTCTGGACCTCTAGGTCTGAGGGAGGAAGCTGAGCCTGAGCGTTGGGTCTGAAGGGAGGAGGAGACAGGAAGCCTGGCCCTGTCTCAGTCTGCTCACCTACATGTTGGCATCTAGGTAACTACACACTGCAGGGCCTGCTGGGCTGCGAACTGGCCCCCGACAATTCCTCACTGCCCACGGCTGTGTTCGCCCTCAATGGTGAGGGGTTCATGGAGTTCAACCCAAGCACTGGCAACTGGACTGGGGAATGGCCCGAGACAGAGATCGTTGGAAATCTGTGGATGAAGCAGCCTGAGGTGGCCAGGAAGGAGAGTGAGTTCCTGCTGACTTCCTGTCCTGAGCGGCTGCTAGGCCACCTGGAGAGGGGTCTTCAGTACCTGGAGTGGAAGGGTGAGCCATCTCCCGCCTGTCTTCTAGATCTCTGTAGCCAAGCTCCAGGCTCTCCTGGCATCCTGCTCAGTGCATTCTCACACATTCCAGGGGACCTGTTAAGACAAGGTCTCATGTAACCCAGCCTAGCCACGAACTCACACTCACGTGTAGTGGAGGATGATTTTGAAATCCTGATCCTCCTGCCTCCTTCCAAATGCTGGGCTGACAGAAGTGTATTGCCACACCCAGCTAATTAATTGTAGACCAGGCTGACCTTGAACTCACAGTGATCTGGCAGCCTGTCTCCTGAGTACTGGGACTAAAGGAGTGTGCCACCATGGCCAGCTACTTTTCCTTTTTCTTTCTTCTTTTTGTTGTTGTTATATTTAGAGTTTCATAACGTAGACCAGGGAAGCTCGAACTTGTCCTTTTGGTCTCAGCCTCCCAAGTGCTATGTTTTTTCCACGTCTTTTTCTTCTTGTTAACCTCTGAGAGCTCTTTGTATATTGTGGACCCAACCCGTTACCAGATAAGTGTTTCAAAAACACTTCCTCCACTGTCTTTCTTTTGTTCTTTTAAAGGAAGGTTTATTTATTTATGTGTATGAGTGCTCTGCATGTATGCCTGCAGGCCAGAAGAGGGTGTCAGTAAGATACCATTTGGTTGCTGGGACTTGAACTTGGGTCCCCTAGAAGAGCTCTTAGCTGCTGAGCCATCTCTCCAGGCCCCTGAGAAGTGGACCTTTTTCATTCATCACTTTTCTCTCTTGAGGACTGTGCTTTTGTTAGTATATCTTGGAGGCCATTCCCAACCCAAGGTGACCTAGGTCTTCCTGTGGATTTGGAGGGTTTACAGCTTTGCAGTCTACATACAGCCTCCCCGCCCCCACACACTTGCTTTCCTTTCTAACAAACCGGTTTCATCCTGTCTGGATTTGAGTGTGCTGTGCTCATGTGCATGAAGACCAGAGCGCAGCCTCAGGGGTTGTTCTTAGGACTTTCCACCTTTTTCTGAAAAACAAATTTTAGGGCTGGACGCGGCTCGGTAATTAAGAGCACATAGTAATCTTGCGGAGGACTGAGTTCAGTTTTTCAGTTTCCAGAACCCACCTGAGGCAGCTCACAGCACTCATAAGTCCAGTGCCAGGGGATCAGATGTCACTGGCCTCCATGGGCACCTGCACTCGTGTGCACACATACATTTTGTTTTGTTTTGTCTTGGGCTGAGGTTTGAACTCAGGGCCTTGTGCTTGCTAGGCGAGCGCTCTACCGCTGAGCTAAATCCCCAACCCCACATACATGTTTTTATTTTTTATATGTGTATTTGTGTGTCTGTGTGCACATGAGTGCAGCTGCTCACCAAGGCCAGAAGAGGCTTTATACCCACTGTAGCTGGAGTCACACGAAGTGATGACATGCCCAATGTTGGTGCTGGAAACTGAACTCAGGACCTCTGCAGGAGCAGCACACACTCTTAACCGCTGAGCCACATTTCCAGTCCCAACTCCTTTTGCTTTTTTTTTTTTGTATGTGGAGCTGAGGATCGAACCTAGGGCCTTGTGCTGCCTAGGCAAGCGCTCTACCACTGAGCTAAATCCCTAACCTCCATTTGCTTTTAATTCCACCTCTCCTTCGTTGACTCTTTTTGGTATTGAACTCAGAACTTTAGCACTGAGCCATGCCTGGCTTCCATCTTTTAGATTTTTTTTTTTTTTTTTTTGGTTTATTTGTTTTTCTCAAGACAGGGTTTCTCTGTGTAGTCCCGCCTGTCCTGGAACTTGCTCTGTAGACCAGGATGGCCTTGAACTCACAGAGATCTGCCTGCCTCTGCCTCCCCAGTGCTAGAATTAAAGGCGTGTGCCACTACCCCAGCCATCTTTTAGGTTTAAAGATATTTTTAAGCTTATATTTACTAATTTGTTTGTTATTTTGTGTATATATGTGACTGTGTATGTGGTGGTGCATGCACACATGCATGTGTGTGTGGCGTGCACCTGTCCACATACACAGAGGAGGACAATGGGTTCCTCCTCTATCACACTCCATCTTACTTCTTTGCCACCGATTCTCTCACTGACCCTGTAGCTACACTGGCAACCAGCAGCTCCCCCAGTGGTCCCCTTCTCTCTGATTGTACCCTCAGTGCTTGGGTTACAGCTGGGGAGACATGCTTAAGTTTTTACAGAAATGCTAAGGATTCGAACTTGGGTCCTCGTGCTCACACTTGTACAATGGACACACTTATCTGCTGAGTCATCTCCACAGTTTGAGGGATTGTGGCTGGAGAGTAGTCCATTGTGGAGCCGCCTTCCATCTGCTTTTGCGTGTTCAGGGTGTTTCTGTCCTTTGGCTGTTTTGACGGATGCTGCAATGCAGAACAGGGGCCAGTATTTCCATGGGATCTAGATTTCAACTTCTGGATAAGTGCCCACAAGTAGGATGGGTGGGTTAATTTTAGAAAAAGGGAATAATTACTTTTATTTTACGTGCATGGGTGTTTTGCTTCCATGTATGTCTATGTACCACATGCATGCAGTACTCACAGAGGCCAGAAGAGGGCATCAGATTCCCTGGAATTAGCGTTAAAGATGGTTTTGAGTTACCTACCATGGGGTGGGTGCTGGGAATCAAACCTGAGTACTCTGGAAGAGCAGCCATACTTTTGTTGCTGAGCTCATTTATTCAGGAAACTCCATGGTGGCTTAGTGGTGGTTCATGTACTCCAGAGGTGGGGCACGTAGATCTCTGAGCCAGCCAGGACTAAGAGAAAAAGAAATATCACATAGCTGCACTGTTTCCACACCCCAGCAAGGGTTCCAGGTCTGCAGGTACTGGCTACACTTGGTACTTTCTGTCTGTATGGGATTTTGTTTTTAATAATGGCCTGTTATCAGGTATAAGGCTGTGTTTGTGTTTCCTTCCTTTCAAACATGCAAGGCTGGGGCTCTGCCACCAAGCCATCCTCACTGGGGAATTCTAGGCTCTACCACTGAGCATGTCTCTCACCCTCATTTTATTTAAAAATATTTAAAAGTTGTATTTGTTGTGTGTGCACGTGTGTACAAGCACACACATCCCAAAGCATAAGTGTGAAGATCAGAGAACTTCGTAAGCTGGATCGCTCCTGCTGTGTAGGTTCTGGGGCCAGAACTCAGGTCTTCAGGCTTGTCAGCGAGTTCCTTTACCCACTGAGCCACCTCACCATCCCTGTATTTTATTACTAATTTATCAGATCTGCAGCTGGAGTTACAGGTCATCCAATGTCAGTGCTGGGAATCGAACTCAGTTCTGTAGAAGAGCAGCAAGTGCTCTTAGCTGCTAAGCCATCTCTCAAGCCCTTCATCCGCCCTCTTTAGACTTTTTATTTTGAAGTGGGGTCTCACTAAGTTTCCCAGGCTAGCTTTGAACTCACTCTGTGGCTTAAACCTTGAGCTTGTGATCCCTCTGCCCCAGCCACCTGGGTGCCGGGCTCACAGGCCTTTGCCATACAGCTTAATGTCTCTGGTGGTTAAGGTGCTTCCTTTTTTCTGTTAAGCAGAAGCCAAGGCTAGGCTGAAGCTCAGGGCTGAACCCTCAGGGTCAGCACTGGAAAACAGGAGAAACATGGGCCCCTCAGCACCACCCACAGGATGTCATCCTCACTAGAAAACAATAGGAACCACTGGGCAGGACACAGAACTGCTGACCGAGGTCCGGTCTTCTGTGGCTGAGCCAATGGTGCGCCAGGTCTTACCAGCTGCCAGTGAGGCCCCTCTTTCGGGGAAGCTGCCTGGCTTCCTCTTCCTAAGAAATTGTCAGCTTATTTTCTGCTGAGTACCTGCAGCTGAGAACCAGAACAGACGCACCCCGGATGGAGGGAACGCCTCTGCCCAGCACAGCCATGCTCGGTTCTTAGATCCCTACAGACTTCAATTGCTGTTGATTCAGGGTCTTGTGGAGTCCAGGCTGGCCCCAAACTTCTTACGTAGTCAAAGATAACCTTGAACTCCTGATCCTCCAACCTCCACCTCTGGAGTGCTGTGATTACAGGTGTGCACCACCACCCACAGTCAGTCAGTCTCAGCGTGCTGGCAACTGAACCCAGGACTTCACACACATCAGACAAGCACTCTGCAAACTGAGCCACACCCCAGCTGCAATTTACTTGTTTATTTATTCTTCATGCATTTCTTTTTTTTTCTTTTTTTTTAGACAGTGTTTCACTATGACACCTTGGCTAGCCTGGCATTTGCTCTGTTACTCACAGAGATCCACCTGCCTCTGCCCCCTTACTGCTGGGATTAGAGGTGTGCGCCTCACACCCAGCTCTCATTTTTTGAGATGGTGTCCAGCTCATTTGGAACTCATGATTTCTCTGCCTTAGCTCCTCAAGCACTAGCATTACTGGTGTGAGTGTGAACTGTTCTATCCTGCTAGGCCAGTCACGTCTCTGCTCTGTGCATGCATCACTGTGCTCCCAGAGTTAGTTCAGTGCTTGCCTAACATGTATGAAGTCGTGGGCTCCATCCCCAGCACCACATAAACCAGGCATGGTAGCACATGCCTGCCATTTCTCGGACTTAGGAAGTGGAGGAAGGAAGAGCAGGAATTCAAAGTCATCCTTGTGCACATGGCTAGTTCAAAGCCTGTCTGGGCTAGAGAGAAATTCTGTTTCAAAACAGACAAACAAATATGCCTGGGGAGATGCGTGTCTGTACCAGCAGGAAGGGGTCTGGCAGAGACGGGATCACAGAGCCTCACTGGCAGATAGTGTAGCCAAAAGGAGAGAGAGGGAGGAAGAGAGAGAGAGAGAGAGAGAGAGAGAGAGAGAGAGAGAGAGAGAGAGAGAGAGACTCAAAAAATAAGTGGAGGGTGGGAAGATGCTACTCTTGCAGAGGACCTGAATTTGGTTCCCAGCACCCACGTGGTGGCTCACAACCATCTGTAACTCCAGTTCCAGGGGATGTGATGTCCTCTTTTAGCCTCCACAGGCACTGCATGCGTGTGGTGCACAGACACATGCCTAAAACCACCCTTACACATAGAGTGAAAAGTAAAGGGAAAAGTGAGGAGCACTAGAGGAAGACACATGCCATGGACCTCTGGCCTTGACACATGCATATTCACACACACCAAAATAAAGGGGTGAATAAAGGAGGTGTCCTGGTGGGGTCAGAAGCGTTGGGTGTCTATCACTCTGGGAAGCCGTCTGGGTCAGTGCTGATGGAGGGAAGGGGGTCTGTCGGTGACCAGCTTCACACTAAGCCTTCAGAGAGGGTCACAGCCCGGCTTAACTGCTGCCCCATCCCCTGTGTCCCCACAGAGCCGCCCTCCATGCGCCTGAAGGCCAGTCCTAGCGACTCCGGCTCCTCCATACTGACCTGCGCTGCTTTCTCCTTCTACCCACCCAAGCTGAAGCTACGGTTCCTGCGCAATGGGCTGGCCGCAGGCTCTGGTAACAGCAGCATTGGTCCCAACGGGGACGGCTCTTTCCACGCCTGGTCATTGCTGGAGGTCAAACGAGGAGATGAACACCACTACCAATGTCAGGTGGAGCATGAGGGGCTGCTGCGGCCTCTCACTGTGGACCTAGGTGAGGCTGTCCCTCCAGCCTCGGGCTGCTTGCTGCTCCCGACTCTCCCTAACCCTATGGCCAGTCCTCCCGAGTCCAACCATCTTCTGTCTTGCTGTTGCTGGTCTTCATGGCTTCTGACCAGTTCACTTTTGCCACTGAGCGTCCTTACCACGGCTGACTCACACCTGCTTCTCCTTCCTGAGTTGGGTTCTCAGCTAGCCCACTCACAGTGTGGCTGTGTTCTCTCAGTATTGCTATTGTTCTTAAAAAAAAAAAAAAGGCCGGGCGGTGGTGGCACACGCCTGTAATCCCAGCACTCGGGAGGCAGAGGTAGGTGGATCTCTGTGAGTTCGAGGCCAGCCTGGTCTACAGAGTGAGATCCAGCACAGGCTCCAAAGCTACAGAGAAACCCTGTCTTGAAAAACCAAAAAAAAAAAAAAAAAAAAAAAAAAAATTTATAGCTGGGCAGTGGTGGTGGTGGCGTTCCTGTTAATCCCAGCATTGGAATCTGTATTTAATTTTCCTACACTCTTTATGTGGGAGGGAAGGCAGAGGTGAGCCTGTGCCATGCACACTTGTGGAGTTTTAAGGACAACCTGTGAGAGTTGGTTCTCTCCTACCACCATGTCAGTCATGGGGATCAAACTTGGGTCAGGCTTACGGCAAAGGCCTTTACTCACTGAGCCATCTTGCCAGCCTATGTTTCTGTTCTAGAGGGTCAGAGTCAGGTCTCCTGGCATTGGATGAGCTTGGGAACCAAACTCTGGTCCTCTGGAAGAGCAGCCAGTGCTTTTAACAGCTGAGCCATCTCTCCAGCACCAGTGTGGCTGGTTTTTGATTTTTGTTTTTTGGAGACATGGTTTCTCTGTGTAGCTCTGGCTGGTCTGGAATTTGCTTTGTAGACCAGGCTGGCCTCGAACTCACAGAGATCTGCCTGCCTCTGCCTCCCAAGTGCTGGGATTAAAGGCGTGTGCAACCACTGCAGTGTGTGGCTGGGTCATTTTTTTTTTTTTTTTTTTTTTTTTGAGACAGGGTTTCTCTGTGTAGTTTTGGTGCCTGTCTGTCCTGAATTTCTTCCTGTAGACCAGGCTAGCCTCAAACTCACAGAGATCCTCCTGGTTCTGCCTCCCGAGTGCTGGGATTAAAGGCATGTGCCACCAGTGTGGCTGGTTCTTACATGCAAAGTGGAAATTGAGGCCCAGGGCCTTCCTCTGCACACTCCCACCCTCAGTCATATGCTGGTAAGGGTCTCTGCGGGACTCATCAGCTGTTTTCTTCCCTGTCTTCATAACACTTTCTGGTGCAGATTCGCCAGCCAGATCTTCTGTGCCTGTGGTTGGAATTATTCTTGGTTTCTTGGTGATCATAGTAGCTGCTGCAGGGGGTGTGCTGCTGTGGAACAGGATGCGCAGTGGGCTGCCAGGTGTGTGCAGAGTGGGAAGGGTGGGGGGGGGTAAGCAGAGACCCAGAGGGAAAGAGGAGGGAGAGGGAGAGGAGAGACAGAGAGACAGGACAAGTGTCCAGGGAGAGGGAGAGACCGAGAGAATGGATGAACAAGATAGAGAGACAGAAGAAAGGGACAGAGACCCAGAGAGAAAGAGAGGAGGGGGAGACACAGATAGACAGGTCCTGACTACTCAGGGAAAGAGATGGGACAGAGTGGCACCCTCATGGTGTGTGGGGCTGGTGAGAGCTTGGTTACAGACGCTGACCTCTTTTCCTCTCTCTTAGCCCCATGGCTTTCTCTCAGCGGCGATGACTCGGGTGACCTGCTGCCCGGTGGGAACTTGCCCCCTGAGGCTGACCCTCATGGTGCAAATGCCTTTCCAGCCACTTCCTGATGCCAACTCAGGCCGCCAAAACCCATTGCGGCATTTGGTGCTGTGCGACCTCCTGAACTCCTGGCATCTCTGAGCCTCCTGAGGGAGCCCTGGGCCAGATGTCCTCCCTTGGACCTCTCCTTTTGTGGCCTGCCTCAGTTTCCCCTTCTAATGAATATGGCTTTTTTTCCATCTCCACATAAAATTTGGACCCAAATCTGTGTGTGCACCGTTATTCTTGAGTTTCAGGCGGCGGGAGTTTGGGAAAGATCATACAGACTCCTCCTCCTGGTTGCTGTGGTAGGGCCGGCCCATTTTATACACTTGTGTACTTTTAGTCATAAATGTATATGATACCTACACTGTGCCAGGCATTTCAAGGAACTCAGCTCTTCTGTTCTTCTTTGTCTTTTTCTTTCTTTCTTTCTTTTTTTTTTTTTTGAGATAGGAACTCTATGTAGTCTTGACTGTCCTGAAACTTGCTATGTATACCAGGCTATCCCCTAACTCTTGGAGATCCGCCTGCTTCTGCCTGCCAAGTATTGGAATTAAAAGCATGAGCCACCAAGCTCGACTTCTTTTCTTAAACCAATTTGAGAATAAGGAAGTGGTTAAAAAAAAAAAAATACATTTCCCGTAATCTTCAGGGGCCTGAGCCTCCGGAGGTGGCTGCGCAGGCTGCCCACAAGCCTGCTGGGAGTTGTAGTTCCATCTGCCTTCTCGCCCACCACGCCTTCCAGGCCAGCGCTCCGCCGTGTGGACGTGGCGAGGGGCTCTCCCGGGCAATCTTGGCGCTCATTGGCTCCGCCCCTGAGGCCCTCCTGCACCGTCATTGGTCAGAGGGCAGGGGCCTCTGGGCTGCAGGGGGCGGAGCTTGACTGGCCCTGGGCCAAGTTGGGCATCTTTGCGTGAAAGCCGAGCACTGCGTGGGACTTGAACCCAGACCGGGTAACGGGGTGGGGTGGGGTGGGGTGGGGGGCAAAGCTAGCCAGGGAGGGGCTTTCGGAGTGAGGGTCGCGGTGAAGTCTGGGGGCCACACAGAGGACCCTGCATGATGCTTTCAGCTACCCCCATCCCCTGAACTTTGGTGGGACGCTTGCCACGTCTCCAGTTGAAACACCCCCTTTCTCCGGGACTCCTCCGAGGCTCGGGTTTACCCCCATAGGTGGTTTTACCTTCAAACTCCCTGTTCTTTTTGCCGACTTGTCTTGAGCCCCAAACTTTTTGCAGCCTTGCCTTATGCAATGCCTCTAACTTTGAAGTTCTCCCCACATTCTGTCTGGCTCGGATTTCTTCCCGTGACCCTCTGATCCCTGGTCCTCACCTCTTCCCAGGACCGATGATGTGGCGATGGTCGCTTCTGTTCCTTCTGTTACTGCTGAGGTGGTGGGTCCTGGGGAAGCCATCCCCTGACGCTGGACCTCATGGCCAGGGTAGGGTGCATCAGGGAGCCCCCCTGAGTGAGGCCCTCCACGATGACGCCCACGGGAATTTCCAGTACGACCACGAGGCGTTCCTGGGACGAGACGTGGCCAAGGAATTTGACCAACTCAGTCCAGAGGAAAGCCAGGCCCGACTTGGGTAGGATGCGGGGAGCTGGGCAGAGGTGGGAGGTGGGGGAGAATTGAGCTCACTGAAAAGATTAGAGGCAGGAGACTGGACAGGACTGTGATACTCACCTCCTGGGAAAAAGCAGAGTTAAACCTGAGGCTGTGGGCGACCTGCGTCACTAACACCTGGGTCCCTCTCTGCTTCGAGTCCTCTATGTCTCTGTCTGGACATCCCTGTTCTGACCCTCGTAGCTTGGAAAGGGGTCACCCACTCTTGGTAGAGACTAAAGAAATGAACTTTGAGAAGGATCCCAAGCTCAGAATTCAGGTTGAACTGGGAGGGATGGAGTCATGACTCCAGCTGGAGGAGACTGCCGTTTCTGTGTGGAGGACACAGTCAGCGTGACCCTGGGGACAAGAAGGCCATTCTGTGCATATATGCTTTATCATTATCATTACTTTTATTATTCTGAGATAGAGTCTCACTATATAGCACTGGCTGGCCTGGAACTCACTATGTAGACCAGAATGCACAAAGATTCGCCTGCCTTTGTGTCCTGAGTGCTGGGATCAAAGGTGTGCGCCACCACGCCTGGCTAATGAGTTGTCATTTTAAACTGGACAAGTAGTGGCATTGAAGGGCCACAGGGCTGAGCTGGAAAGGGAGGAGCCCGAAATTGATCTGCCCGTCCAGGGAAATGGGTAGAACTTGAGTCCACAGGCAGGCTGAGCCCGACAGGGGAGCTTCAAGGTTACTAGAAGCTGTTAACTCTCAGATGCGGTCAAGAGGCCGGACTCACTGCTCCAACTGCTCATTCTGGCTAGGGTTGAGGTCTGTGCAGAGTTTATGGGTGGGCAAGAGTAGAGGGTGTGACCTTGGTTAGAGCCAGGTGCTAATCCACATCTGGAGGACTGCCTGTAGGGGAGAGCTAGGAGAAGGAGGGCTTTTGGATTGCCGGGTGCCGAGATTAAATAAATGTGCCTCTTAATTAATTTGACTACTTTTCCAGTTGTGTGGCAGCATCTCCAGGGCGGGCAAGACTTGGGGTGGGCAGGACCTGTCATTGACAGTGCTCCTCCTGATCCTCCAGCACCTGGGAGGCAAAGGCAGGCAGATCTCTGTGAGTTCAGGACCAGCCTGGTCTATGTAGTGAGTTCCAAGCTAACCAAGCTTACATAGTGAGACTCTCTCTAAAAGGCAAAACAAAAAACAAAGACAGACAATGCCTTTTCTGGGTTCACTTGTGATATCATGCAGAATTTTCAGTCCTAAATGGTGGCTTGGCTGTGAGCACAGGGTGGGAAAGGTGTAGGCAGGGCTCTGGGGTGGAAAAGGTCCGAAGATTGACAAGGGCCTTGCCTGTTTGCCTGCAGACCTGGGGTGGCATTTTTCCTCTTTATTTTTAAAGATTACTTTCCGTGAATTTTGCCTGCATGCATATATATGTGCACCATGTGCACGCCTGATGCCATGGATTCCCTGAAACTGGAGACAGTTGGGAGCTGCCATGTGGATGGTAGGAATTGAACCCAGGTCCTCTAGAGGAGCACCCAGTGCTCCTAACCACTGAGCCATTTCTCCCGCCCCCTTATTTTCTTTAAAAAAATTTTTTTGGCCGGGTGGTGGTGGCACACACCTTTAATCCCAGCACTCGGGAGGCAGAGCCAGGCAGATCTCTGTGAGTTCGAGGCCAGCCTGGTCTACAGAGCAAGATCCAGGACAGGCACCAAAACTACACAGAGAAACCCTGTCCCAAAACAAACAAACAAAAAAATTTAAAGCGTTTTAAAAATTATTCTTTGTTTGTTTGTTTTTTGAAAACAGAGTGGTGACACACACATGCCTTTAATGCCTTTAATCCCAGCACTTGGGAGACAGAGGCAGGTGAATCTCTCTCTCTCTCTCTCTCTCTCTCTCTCTCACACACACACACACACACACACACACACACACACACACACACACGCAATAATCTGTTTTGTTCTTTTGAGGCAGAGTCTTTCTACATAGCCCTGACTGTCCTGGAGACTAGGCTGGCCTTGAATTCACAGAGATTTGCCTGGCTCTGCCTCCAAAGTGCTGAGATTTAAAGGCGTGTGCTACCATACCCTGATCTTGTTTTAAAATTTAAAAAAGATTTATTTGTATTAGTCCTGAGTGTGTGTTTTTCCTGAGCAGGCCAGAAGAGGGCGAGGGTCCTCTGGAACTGGAGTTACAGAGGCTTGTGAACTGCCCTGTGAGGTTCATGGGAATCCAACCCCTGGGTCCCTACAAGAGCAGCCAGTGCTCTTAACCCACTGAGCTGTCACTTAAGTCCCCATTTTTCGGCCTTATGTAGGTGCAAGGGAGGCTCAGCAGGAAAGGAAGGGGCCTAGGTGGGCAGGGGCAGGGTCAAAACTGAGGTTGACAGCAGCTCTGCTCTAGGGTTGGGGCCTCACTGGGAAGGGCCAGGGACTGACCCCCATCCCCCCCCCACCCCCCCACAGGAGGATAGTGGACCGCATGGATCTTGCTGGGGACAGCGATGGCTGGGTGTCCTTAGCCGAGCTTCGCGCGTGGATCGCGCACACGCAGCAGCGGCACATCCGTGACTCGGTGAGCGCAGCCTGGCACACCTACGACACGGACCGCGACGGGCGCGTGGGTTGGGAGGAGTTGCGCAATGCCACGTATGGCCACTATGAGCCGGGTATGCCCCTCACCCTTGCTCTTTGACTCTCTTTTAGGACCTATCACTGATACCTCTCCTCCATTTCTGATCTCGTTTGCTCTTCCTCTGAGATCCAACCTGTGTGACAAGTTGACTGGAGACTTCACATCCTGACCAGGAGCACTCACTTTCTGTGTGCTGCTGTCCTGACCTGATCTGTTCTTTTGAGACAGTCTCTCCATGCAGCCCTGGTGTCTTAGGTTACTATTGCTGTGATGAAACATGACCAAAAGCAAGTTGGAGAGGAAAGGGTTAGTTGGCTCACACTGCCACATTCATAGTCCATCACTGAAGGAAGTCTGGGCAGGAACTCAAACAGGGCGGGACCCTGGAGGCAGAGCTGATGCAGGGCCATGGAGGAGTGCTGCTCACTGCCTTGCTCCTCATGGCTGTTCAGTCCACTTTCTTTTTTGTTTTGTTTTGTTTGTTTGTTTGGTCTCTCCAGACAGGCTTTCTCTGGGTAGCCCTGGCTGTCCTGGAACTTTCTCTGTAGACCAGGCTGGCCGTGAACTCAGAGATCTGCCTGCCTCTGCCTCCCGAGTGCTGGGATTGAAGGTGTGTGCCACCAGCAGTAGCAGCCTGCTCTCTTATAGAACCCAGGGCCACCAGCCCAGTGGTGGCCCCACCTACAGTGGACTGGGCCCTCCCACATCAATCACTAATTAAGAAAATGCTTTACAGCAGTAATTTTCAAGCTGTGAGTCCTGACCCTGATGGGGGTTGCTGTCACATGTCCTGCATATCAGATGTTACAATTCATAACAGTAGCAAAATTATAGTTATGAAGTAGCAATGAAGTAATTTCATGGTTGGGGGTCTTAAGGGGTCGACGCATTAGGAAGGCTGAGAACCGCTGCTGTGCAGGCTTGCCTACAGTCTTATAGAGGCATTTTCCCAACTAGTGTTCCCTCTGCTCAGATGACTCCAGCCCAGGTCAAGTTGACAAAAAATTAGCCAGCACTCCTGGGCAGCAGTCCTCAGCCCTTGGGAGGTGAAGGGAGAAGCGTTGCCCAGAGCGCCAGGCTAGGCACACCACAGCGGCCTCGGGGTCCTTCTGCTGTTTCCTAAGCCACCAATCCTTGCCTCTGTGACCGACATCTCACTCCCATCTGTCCCTCCCCAGGGGAGGAGTTTCATGATGTGGAGGATGCTGAGGTCTACAAGAAGATGCTGGCTCGGGATGAGCGGCGATTCCGGGTGGCCGACCAGGACGGGGACTCCATGGCCACGAGGGAAGAGCTGACAGCCTTCCTGCATCCCGAGGAGTTCCCTCACATGCGGGACATCGTAGTTGCAGTGAGTGGGGCTGCAGAGAACCTGCTTCCCAAACCTGTCCTGGGTCCCTGTGTCTTCCACCTGGGTCCCAGGCCACCAGCATAGGTGTGGAGACAGCAGGCTCTCCTGTGTCTACTCCACATCCAGTGCCCGGCATCTCCTTGTCAGACTTCCCTGTCTCCTCCAGTCCCTGGCCTGTGCCAGACAACCAGAAAACATAGTTTATTTGACATGCACATACAACACCCTGTAATTTAAGTATGTCTCAGATACCAGGTGTAGAACATACTTATAGGAAAGAAAATATGTACAGGTGTTGTGGAGGCTGGAAGGCATGGGACCACCTGGATCTGGAGTTATAGATGCCTGTGAGCTGCCGGCTGTGGGGCTGGGAACTGAACCCAGGTCCTCTGTAAGATGGCCAGTGTTTCTTTGTTCTTGTCTTGTTTTGTTTTTTGAGACAGCGTTTCCCTATGTGACAGCCCTGGCTGTTCTGGAACTCTCTTTGTAGCCCAAGCTGGCCTTGAAGTCACAGAGATCTATTGGTGAAATTATGAAGGCCACTCCACGTAGTTAAAAGGGAGGTTTATTTTGTGGGGTAACTTACAAATGAAGGGATAGGTTGCAGGGTCTGGCAAAGGTATGGTGCAGTCCGGCGGTGTTCTCTGGAGAACTCTGCTCAGTCTACCTCCAGTGTCCAGGGTCCCGGATCCAAGAGAGAGCGACCTCCTCTCGATCCTGGGTCTTCTGCTCCCTCCTCAGCCCCGCCTTGTGGGCGTGACCATTACCGAAGCCTCAATGGGGGTTGGAACTTCCAGGCCAATGCTGGGATGGCTACCCACTACAGAGATCCGCCTGCCTCTCCTCTCTAAGTGCTAAGATCAAAGGCGTGCACAATCCCAGCAACAGCAAGTGCTCTTAACACCTGAGCCATCTCTCCAAAGAATCCTCCACACTGTCTTTTGAAACTGGATCTTGACTAGGGTTTGGGGCTCTCTGACCAGCCAGTCCTTTTTGTTTTGTTTTTCGAGACAGGGTTTCTGTGTATAACAGCCCTGGCTGTCCTGGAACTCACTTTATAAACCAGGCCGGCCCCGAACTCACAGAGATTAGCCTGCCTTTGCCTCCTGAGTGCTGGGATGAAAGACACAAGCCACCACACCAGGCCCAGAAGGGATTTTTTTTAAATTAGGACAGATAACATGAAGAGTAGACATGATGAGGGTATGTGTCAAAAAATGGTCCATGGAGAAGATGGCTTCATGGTTAAGAGCACTCGCTGTTCTTACACAAAGACTGGGGTTCATCTCTCAGCACCATTGTTTGTAACTGCAGCTCTGCAGGATCTGATGTCCTTTTGGCCCTGGGGGGCACTGCATTCACATGGTACAGGCATGCATGCAGGCAAAACATCCATACACATAATTTGTTTTTCTTCTTCTTTTTGTTTTTAAAGATAGAGTTTCTCTGTTTAGCTTTGGCTGTTCTAGAACTCAACTCTGTAGACCAGGCTAGCCTCGAAGTCACAGAGATCCACCTGCCTCTGCCTCCCAAATGCTGGGATTAAAGGCATGTGCCACCACTGCCTGACCCACACATAAAATTTAAAAAAAAATCTTTAAAAATATATGCTGGGCGATGGTGGTGTACGCCTGTAATCCCAGCACTTGGAAGGCAGAGGCAGGCGGATCTCTTGTGAGTTTGAGGCCAGCCTGGTCTACAGAACTAGTCCAGGACAGTCTCCAAAGCTACAGAGAAACCCTGTCTCGAAAAACAAAACAAAACAAAACAAAACAAAACAAACAAACAAACAAATATATATATATATATAATTCGGGGCTGGGGATTTAGCTCAGTGGTAGAGCGCTTGCCTAGCAAGCACAAGGCCCTGGGTTCGGTCCTCAGCTCCGACAAAAAAAAAATACATATATATATATATATATATATATATATATATATATATATATATATATAAAATTCATGAGTCAGGCATGTGCGCACGCCTTTAATTCCAGCACTCAGGAGGCAGAGGCAGGCAGATCTCTGAGTTCAAAGCCACCCTGGTCTGCAGAGTGAGTTTGGCCAGCCAGAGCTCCACAGTGAGCCTGTCATAAAACAAGACACACAGAGCTGGACAAGGTCGATCACAGAAAGGTCTCCTGGCCATCTTCCACTAGACACACGTGCATCCCTGTCACAGGGTCCTCGTCTCTTCTCCCTTTGGAGAGTTCTCATGCTAACCCCTCTCCCCAGGAAACCCTGGAGGACCTTGATAAGAACAAAGATGGCTACGTCCAGGTGGAGGAGTACATCGGTGAGCGAGCCCTGTCCCCACCTGAGGTGCATCTCCTGGCCCCCAGAGAGAGTGCCCCTCATGTCTGTGCTTTATCAAACACCCACTGTGTGCAGCAGAATCTGCTGCATGACTCGCCCAGGAAGCTGTCCCTGGGCGTCCACTGCAGAAGGCATTGGAGACAGAGGCCCTTTTGGGGACGGCCTGGGGTTCCACAAAGCTGTGGCCCAGGCCTTTGTTGTACCAGGCTCAAGATTTGTCCTGTTCAGTAACAGACATTGTGTCTCTAACTGTCCGGTTTGGGGCTATTTGAAGTGTTTCAACCTGCACACTTACGTTCCCACTGCAGTCATGTCCTGGGCATCAAACTTTCATTGCAGGAAGTGTTACTGAGGATAAAATTGGGGGTTTGTGGTTTGTTTTGTTTTTTGAGATAGAGTCTTCTGTAACTCAGGCTGGCCTTGAACTTACTGTGAAGAGGACTCCTATCCCCTTGCTACTGCCTCCACAGGGCTGGGATCACAGGCAGGCACAGCCACACCCTGACTATACAGTGCTGGGACAGAACCAGGGCTCTGCTTGCTAAACGGGCACTCTACCAACTGGGCCGTGTCTTCAGCCTCCATGTATGGAGGGTTTTGAGTTTGAAAGAGAAGACTGTTTTGGATCTCACTCTTTAGATCAGGCTGGTCCCGAACTCAGAGATCCACCTGGCTCTGCCTCCCCAGTGCTGGGCTGGGATTAAAGGCGTGTGCCACCGCTGCCGCCTGGCACAGAAGACATTTTAAACATCATGTGCTTATAACATTTGTAGGGAATGGATGCTTTATCTTTTCTGTTTTTCTTTCTAAATCTTTTTATATAACATTTTATCTCCCAAACAAAACAGAAGGTGTATGGTGGTCTGGCAGCCTGTAGGTGTGGGTGTGCTGGTGGGATGGAGTGAGAGGGGTGGTGAGGTCAGGGAGAGAGGGTAGACAACGAGGAGGATGAGGAGGATAGCTCTTGGATGCAGGATGATGGTCTCCTAGCCTCTAGGCCGCCCCTCACCTTATCTGGCCCACCCTCTTCCCATCCCCTCAGCTGACCTGTACTCTGAGGTGCCTGGGGAGGAGGAACCTGCCTGGGTGCAGACGGAGCGGCAGCAGTTCCGGGACTTCCGGGATCTGAACAAGGATGGGCGGTTGGACAGCAGTGAGGTCGGTTACTGGGTGCTGCCTCCATCCCAGGACCAGCCCCTGGTGGAGGCCAACCACCTACTGCATGAGAGTGACACAGACAAGGTGAGCTGGGGTCTCTGCAGGAACGAAGGAGGTTCCTGAGACACAGAGGAGGGGAGAGAGACAGACAGAGAGAGACAGACAGAGAGAGACAGACAGACACAGAGACAGAGAGAGAGAGAGAGACAAGTGGGGGGCAGAGGCCTAGGGGAGAGCAGCAAGGCAGAGGAGGGGTTCTAGGAACATTTTGAATGGGTAGGGATCCCCTGTGGAGCCTGCCTCCCGCTGATCCCTTTATCCCTAGGATGGCCGTCTGAGCAAAGCCGAGATCCTGAGCAACTGGAACATGTTTGTGGGCAGCCAGGCCACCAACTACGGTGAGGACCTCACAAGGCACCATGACGAACTCTGATTCCTAGGTCTGCTCAGACCTGTGACCCCATGACCCCAGGGGGGCAGCCAAGGGGCCATCTGCAGCCAGCCCCTCCCTCAGGGCAGACTCAGCTCTGGTGTCCCTGGTTCTTGGGCTCTCAGGACTCACTCAGTCACCTTCCCTCCCTGAGACCCCCACCCCCCACCCCGGGACCCCCAACCTGCCTAAGATACTCAGGCACTCAAGTGACACCCACTGGTACCGTCTCCCAGCACAGACCCTGGGCCTACACCCTGGCCCAACCCTAATCTGAACCTCAGTCACACAGGCTGACCTGTACTGTCCACTGCCTGGGAGCAATAAAAGCCTTGCTGGGGTACTCTGGTGTGTGTCTTTCTGGGGGTGGGGTAAAGGATGCTGTGCCCAAGGAGGAGCATTCTGGGAGCTGGGCTGAGGCCTGCAGGAAGGTATAGGGCAGTGTTTCTCAACCTATGGGTCTTAACTCCCTTGGGATTGAATATTAGATATATCCTGCATATCAGATATTTACAGATGATTCATAACACTAGCAAAAATAGAGTTTTGAAGTGCAAACAAAAATAATTTTATGCTTGGGGGTCACCGCAGCATGCAGAACTGTACTAAAGGTTGCAACATTAGGAAGGTTGAGAACCACTGGTCTAGGGCATTTGGACACGGGAGATGGGTGTTAGTGGAAATATGAGGGCGTTCCCAGAGATTGGAGGCCAGAGGAAAGCCAGGCAGGAAGTCCTGCCTTCAAGTACTGCAGGGTGGTGGGGAAGCTCAAATCCACAGTAAGAGAAAGCACAGCTCTCAGCGAGCTACCCTGTGCAGGTGCCTCGTGTTAGCTGTGTTCTGGTAATGGAATAGCCAGGAATGGGCTCAGGGCAGAGAGGACCTGGTGCCAGTCACACTGAGCTAAACAGAGTGATACATGCCTGTACAGTACTCCAGAGTCTGGGGCAGGAGGATTGCTGGAGTTCATGGCCAGCCTGGGCTACAGAGTAAGACCCCTGTTGTAAAAAAAAAGTAGGGGAGGGATGGGGAAGGGAAATGATATCTTTGGCTCAGTGGTTAAAAGGGATCCCGGTGTTGGGGTCCCAGCACCTGTGGCAAGGGGGTCACAAATGCTTCTAACTCCATTTCTGAGTTATCAGATTTTTTTTTTTTTTTTTTTTGAGCTGAGGATCGAACCCAGGGCCTTGTGCTTGCTTGGCAAGCACTCTACCACTGAGCTAAATCCCCAACCCATCAGATGGTTTTTCTGGGCACTAAGGCGTCCACACATGTGTATACACTCACACAAATTAAAAAAAAAAAAAAAAATCAGGGAAAATGGGGGGGGCGGGGCTGGCTAGATGGCTCAGCAGGTGTCTTGGGGTTTCTACTGCAGTGATAAGACACCATGAGCAAAAGAAACTCAGGGGACAAAAGGGTTCATTTCAGATCACAGCCCATCACTAAGGGAAGTCAGGGCAGGAACCTACAGTCAAGAACTGAGACAGAAGTCATGGAGGACCCTTGCTTACTGGCTTCTTCCCCCTGGCTTGCTCTGCCTGCTTTCTCATAGCACCCAGGACCACCTGCTGGGGTGGCCCCACCCACAATGGGCTGGGTACTTCTACATCAATCAAGAAAACGCTCCACAGACTTGCCCACAGGTCAATGCTATGTAGTTTTCTCAATTAACATTCTTCCTGGGGCTGGAGAGATGCTGGGGTTTAAGAGCATTGATTGCTCTTCCCAAAGGACCAGGGTTCAATTCCCAGCAGCTTAGAACTGTTTATGTAACTCTGATTCCAGGGGATCTAAGCGCGCACACACACGCGCGCGCGCACACACACACACACACACTCTCACACGGCAGATGTGTAGGCAAAACACCAATGCATATAATAGGAGATTTTCCCCCAAATGACCCTTGCTTGTGTCAAGCTGACATAGAACTAGCCAGCACGTGGATAAATGTGCTTGCTGCTAAGCCTGATTACCTGAGATTGGACCCAGATTTTTTTTTTAACTTTTTCTTTTTTTTGAGACAGGGTTTCACACTGTAGCCCTGGCTGTCCCGTAACTCTTTAGACCAGGCTGGCCTTGAACTCAGAAACAACTGCGTCTGCCTCCTGAGTACTGGGATTAAACGGCTTGTACCACCACCAGCTGATCCCAGAATTTTTTTAATGAAGTCCATGCCAGTGCCTTCCTTAAAGACTCCAAACTTTACAAACATCTATGGCACTCATCTGCAGAAAAAGTGGCATCGAAGGGCTTCGACGTACAGGCCAGACAAAGGACCTCAGAGTCCCCAAGTGCTCGGTGTTTTGCCTCAGGCTCAATGTATTCCAGAGACGGAACAATTATTTAGCAAGGAACTGAATGGCTTGGGCGCCCCCTGCCGGCCAGTTCTAGGAATGTGCCAGAAGCCCACGGATTTTAAGTCCTATACTCTTGATCTGGGGGGCTGCTCCCCAGTGGCGTTCAGACTGTGAAAATCATCCAGCTGCCCGCGTAGGACATCTGTTCACATATGCAAGGTATATCTCAAAGCAGTTTAATCTTATTTGAAAGTTTTGTGTGTGTACAGGTCAGCCTTCTTATACTCTCTTCCCACCACCTAGAGGTGTTAACTTTTAAAGTTAGCAAACAAAGTAATGTTGTTTTATTATGGCATCGGGCCAGGAGTTCCAGGGTTAGCACCCAGGTTCTGAGCTCTATCCTCTAATGACACCCCAGTTCCTCACTGGGAATTCCAGGCAGGTCCCCCAAGTCACACTCCACCTTAGATAACAGTGGTAGTTTGGGAGTCCGTTTTATTCTCCAGAAAACTATTTTTCTTTAAATTAAAAAAAAAAAAAAAAAACCACCCATGTGTACAAGTGTTTGGCCTGCACACATGTGTGAAAGAGCCAGAAGAGGGTGTCAGACCCCCTGGTACTAGAGTTACAGATGGCTGTGAACCCTGTATGGGTGCTGGGACAGAAGCTAGGTCCTCTAAACCAGAGCGTCTCCCTAGCGGCCACCTTCCTTTCTGCTGATCTGCTGACTGATGGATGGAGCTCCAACTGTACATCAGTCCTTTCTACTAGATCTTAGCCGAGGGTTTAAAGCCCTGTTGGGCTTCTTGGAGGGAACCCCATGTAGTACCTGTGGTTCAACTGGGTTCCGCTGAGTTTAATGAGCACAGTTGGGGTACCTCCCTAGCTTTCTGCTCACTCCACGCTCTCCTCTCCTCTCCCCTCCCTTCCTTCCAGCTGGCCTTGAATTTGAAGTAATCCTCTTGCTTCAGACTCTGGAACTCTGGGGTGACAGGTGTGGACCACCAGGCCTGGCTTGGATCTCCACCGGCATTTGGCAGTCACTCCTGGCAAGGCTTGACCCTGTCCCAGGCTAAAAGTGGCACATTGGAAACTCCCCAGTTGCTCTGCATTTTCCAAACTTCCTGGTTGCTTTAGGTCTCTATCGCGTGTGTCCCCCATGTGGGGTCCACAGGCCAGTGCTGGATGTATACTGTCTACAGTACTTCTTAGAGGTCTGCAGCTGAACCTGGGACAGGACGGTGTGGATGGGCAGCAAGCCCCAGAGATCAGAACTCAGGTCCTCCGGCCTCTGCACTCTAACTACTGAGCCATCTCCCCAGCCCCTGCCGCTCTATTTTTATCCAGTTTATCTTGTTTTGTTTCTGGAAGTGCTGAAATTCAAAACTGGTTTTTCAGTGGAGATGGCATTCTGCCCTCTAGTGGTTACAAGAGGACACAAATCTATGGGCCAAAAGGGCTTCCAAATCTTTGGGAGGTTGTGGTCAACAGTATCTTATTAAAATAATACACAAAGCAGCAAACTATGCACACAGGAATGTTCCGGGTGTCCTGATGCACCCTGGTAATGTGAGACGTTGGCAGTGAGGCACTTATCACGATGCCTGGTATCTGGTATTTTTAAGTACTGGCAACTGACTTACAGGATGTAAGATTATAAAAGAGACGGCTTTCCGTCACATTTGTTTATCACTGCACAGCCGACGTTTTCCCGTCAAGAATTCACCCAGGTTAAGGACTCAGATATGTGTGTTCTTACTTTGAACCAGTCTTTTATTTTTTTTTTTCCTTGAGACAAGGTTTCTCTGTGTAGCCTTAGCTGTCCTTGAGCTAGCTCTGTAGACCAGGCCTGCTTCTGCCTCCCAAGTGCTGGGATTAAAGGCGGGCGTCAGTCTCACGTAGTACAGGCTAGGCCAAAACTTGCAGCAATCCTCCTGCTGCAGCCTCCTGGTGTTGGGATAAAAGCATGGGCTACCACACCTTCCTTAAGATGGGACACTTGGGGCTGCACAGATGGCTCAGCTGTTAAGAGTACTCACTGTTCTTTGCAGAGGACCAGTGAGTTCCAGCATCTAGGCTAGGCTGTTCAAAATGGCCTCTAACTCCAGCTCCAGGGGGTCTGACAGGTTACAACGGCCTGTGCAGTCACTGTGCTCACATGCACAAAGCCCTCCCCACAGACACACATAACCAAGCTGTTTTGAATTAAAAGATAAGAGCCTGGAACACCTGCTTAGTGTGTGTCCTTCCTAGTCCAGAGAAGGAAAGAAAAAAGGAGTTTTACATGGAGTTGGGGGTGGGTGGCCTGCGTCACTTTTGAACAAGTTTAGGGGGTTGGCGTGGAGGGTACTGAGGAAAGCTGGACATACTCAGACGCTGAGATTCTTATTCTTTTTTTTTAACACAGGGTTTCTCTGTGTAGCCCCGGCTATCCTAGAACTCATTCTGTAAACCAGGCTGGCCTCGAACTCACAGAGATCCACCTGCCTCTGCCTCCCAAGTGCTGGGATTAGCGCCAGCACTGCCCAGCTAAGCCCGCTCTTTTGCACCTCCTGCCTACAGTGAGGAGCAGAGATCCAGTCCATTTACAGGCAGCTTTATTAGGTCACAGCTCAGGCTTGCATCACTGGCCGAGACAGCTCGGCCTGCAGCTTCACTCCGGAGCCTGCGAAGCCCGTACCGCCCTGGAGAGGAGGCAAAGAACACGCTGGAGGAGAACAGTGGCTCCTAGTAAGTCACAGGGCAGGAGATGGAGGGGACCCGGGACACAGGAGAGACTGGACGGGGGAGGCTGCTTTGACAAAGGGTCCCAGGATGGAGGAGTGCACAGGAAAACGTCGTGAAGCAGGAGGAGGATGAACAAGCTGCTGTGGGGCACCAAGAGTGCGAGTGTGAAGCGGGGCCGAACATGGGGAGGAGTGGGGTGAGCAGTCTGGGGTGGGGGCGACTGGGGTGGGGTCCTGGCAACTCACGCGCTGCAGCACAATGATGTCGCGCTCTGTCAACGTATCTCCATTCACAGGGTCCACCATGTCCTTCCGGATCAGCTTCTCGACACACTCCAGAGTGACCACGGCCCCACTGCAGTGGACACAGCACGGTCAGCCCTGCGGCATTTCAAGCCCCTCCAGTCTCTCTTCCCCAACCGTACTCACGAGGGCCGCAGCACTGCACATGGTGTGGCATTGCTCAGGCTGTCTCGGGTCACAGCACACACATAGCGCTCACTGCGTGTGATGAGCCCCACGCGGTCCACAGAGTCGTCCAGTTGTGTGAAGCGTACTGGCGTCAGGTCCGACATGCGCAGAGGCTTCCCAGACATCGGGCAAGTCACAGTGCGGGACTGCGGGCAGAGGCAGGGTCAACAGGGTAGAGGGTCATCATGTAAGGGGCGTAAGGGGCTCGGGCATTGGTAGCTCACTGGTTTTTCCAGCTTGGTGGCCTTTGCCTCGGGCGTCAGTGAGGGAATCCAGAAGCTGGGCAGCGCTTTGCTCTTGTCCTTGCCTGGGGGACCCGCACTGGACCCTGGCTGTTCACCATCTGCGGGAGGGAGAAGCTGGGGTACACACCTCAGGAAGCCACCCCCTGAAGACCGCTGGCCAAAGGCAGGTGGTTTGTCACCTGTGCTGGGTAAGGTGGCAGCTTTGGGCATGAAGGGGTTGAGGGGCCGGCTCACGATGGTTGTCTCCTTCTCCAGGAAGCCTCGAACTTGGTCCTGGGCTGCAGCGAGCTGCAACTGTTTCTGCTCTTCCCTCCGGGCTCCTCGTTGCTTCTCATAGGCCTGGGGAGAAGAGGGGCCTGGCTCAGCATCCCAGCCACCCACCCCGCTATCTACCCCATCCACCAATAGGAAGATGAGCCAACTCTGGCAGGGTCGGCAACAAGCGATGTTTTTGTGTGCACTTGCTAAGGGGGCCCTGGCATTTCTGAGTCCCTGGTTTCCTACTCAAGACAGTGTGGGACTCACAGTCCTCCTGTTGAGAGGCCCTATTCAAGGTGAGTCTGAGGTTCAAGTAGCCTAGGCTGGCCTGGAACTCAAGGGAGACCTTGACCTACTGACCTTCAGCCAATCAAGTCATAACATCTGGTCACGTGGCACTCTAGCAAGCACTCCACAAACAGCCACAAAGTTAAGTTTCTCAAGTGCTTAGAAGCCGATGGGCACTCAGTAAGCACTCAATAAAGCATGCTGGCTGGCCGGGGAACCCGGGGAACGGAGGGGCTTGACTCGGAAGTCTGTAGGCAGCACAGTGTGCTTTGTCCTGTGTGGCCAGAGTAGGTAAGGTATGCTCCCTGCTCAGGCCTGCCTGGCACCAGCAGCTGTCAACAGTAACCATGCCCGAGTCCATGAAGCCTCCAACAGGGGTACCATGGCAAGGGAGGGGCTGGCTATCCATTGGGCTGTGGGGAGAACATGGAGGCTGGAGAAGCTGGGGAGTGGGGTGCTGAGCATGCTAAGCATGCCTGAGGTAGAAAGCAGGGGTAGTACAGCAAGTGCCTGGCCTGTGAGGCCCTGGGTTCCATCCCCGTCCACAAACAAAAACAAAACAACCCCTCAGTGTGTCCTGAGCGCCAGAAAGCCAGGCTGTGGAAGGAAGGGGAGCCAGATGGTATGCCCCACACAGAAATAAAGGACACCTCCTAGACACCCAGCATGTCTGTTGCTGGAGAGATGGGCCTGAGTTACAGTGAGCACCTAGAGAAACCATATTTGTATCTTCCACTTGCCCTGTGGTGCCCTCTGATTTCACACTGGTGGCCATTTCAGAGATAAGGCCCACAGATGGTGTCCATTTGTATCACAAGCCTCTGCCAAATGCCTGGAGCTGAGGAGAGCAAGGGAGGCCGCTCCTGCAGGGTGCAGGTCAGTACACACAGCAGCAGAGGGTGTAGGGCACAGGGCTCACAGGTTCCTAGAGAAGGGTGAGCAGGGTGGATCCCAGAGGCCCTGGCCTGCAGGAGGTCAACACAGATGCTGCCTGGAAACATCTAGAAAGAAATGGGACTGGATGGCGCTCCAGGCAGAAACCAGCATCAGTGAAGGCCCCTTGAGAAAAGGAGCTGGGATTAGAAACTGCCCTGCTGGATCCCTAGTCTTCTCCTCAGTACCCATTACCTTCATCTGCCGGGCAATCTCTTTCTTCTGGTGTAGGATGTATTCCAGGATTGCCTCCCGTTCATACAGGTAGCCATCTGGGCTGCAGAGAGGGACGGGAAAGCGGGGGCCTGGACTTTATCACATGATGGTATCCACTCACTTCTCTAGCCATTCACTCCCCACTCTGGGTACCACTATCGAGCATCCTCAGTCCAGCACCCATCCACTCCCTACGCTATAAGGACCAAAGCATATTCACTCCCCATCCTGGGTACCACTAAACATCCTTAGATGACATCTTCCATAGTACTCCCTTTAGCCCATTTATTTATTTTTATTCATTTTATTTTGGGACATGGTGTTTTGCAGTTCAAGTTAGCTTTACACTGCTATGTAGCTGAGGCTTGTCTCGAACCCCTGATCCTTCTGCCTGCATGGCCTAACTGCTACTGTGACAGGTGGGCATCACACCTGGTTTTCTGTGGCACTGGGGATGAACCCAGAGCTTCTTGCAGGCTAGGAAAGCACTCCACCTGTCAAGCCCGGCCCCAGCTACCAGCAATGCAGTCCTTCCACCCGTGCTGGAGGAGCTCGGAGCTCTGAGACGCTGAAACCCACACACCCCAGCTGCCCCTCCCCTGCTCACGTGACCACAGGATCATGGCAGGGCTGCAGTGAGAGACAGCAGCAGTCAAAGTCCTTCACGGCATCCCGGCTCAGCCGGATGTTCTGGGTCCCATAGCCTGAGGCCGCTGGGGATGGAGAAAGGTGGTGATGGATGGGACATGCCTCTCACCAAATTCCCAAGGAAATGTGGGGTTGAGTGGGACCCGAGAAAGACGCGGTGAGGCCAGCCTTATTCCCCTCACAGTGGGGCAGGGGTGAAGAGGCTCATGGCTGGCTCCCTCCCCTGGGGTGGGGACCACTGTGGCTCTCAGCCTTCCCTGGCAAAGGTGGTATCCGGGAACAGTTGACATGGGCCACACTGCCTATGTTGCCATGAGCGTACACGGGCACTGACGGGCACCTGAGGTGAGAGCAGGGTCCCCGGACGGTACCTGTGTCCTTCTTCTTCTCATGGTAGGTGTAGACAGCCCCTGCAGTGCAGTTCTTGCCATGCCGCGTCATCCCGTGAACAGGGTCCCGGGACACTCACAGTGACAGCTGCGGCTGCCCAGAGGCGTGTTCCACAGTGGCAGAGTCTGGGGCAGGAAGGAGAGAGAGCCAGGCAGCCCCGGCCACTCACCATGTTGATCTCAAACTCCGCCCGCCTCTGCCTCCTGAGTGCTGGGATTAAAAGTGTGCCGCCACCTCGGGCATCTGTTTCAGTCAACCAATGATCTTTGGGATATCTGGCCCAATGGGTGTGGCCCTTTCTGGGTATGTGACAGGTTAAAATTGAGGAGCCCCTCACCCCCCTGTCTTTTGATCGCTCCCTTCGCGCCTGGGCAGAATGGCGGGCAAAGACTGCTGTTTACTGTGGGACCGGACAGGACAAAGGAAAGCCTCTGCTTACCCCTCCACTGTCTGTGGAGGCTCTGACCGCTAAAAAATTTTATGGGGGCTGGAGAGATGGCTCAGAGGTTAAGAGCACTGGCTGCTCTTCCAGAGGTCCTGAGTTCAATTCCCAGCACCCACATGGTGGCTCACAACCATCTGTAACGAGATCTGGTGCCCTCTTCTGGCCTACAGACATACATGCTGTATACATAATAAATAAATAAATCTTTAAAAAAAAGAAAAAGAAAACCAATCATATAAAAAAAATTATTTTATGGGTATATGTGTATGCCTGCTTGTTTGAATATGCATCACGTGCATGGATATGTGCCTGCAGGGACCAGAAGAGGGCGACAGAGCTTCTGGAGCTGGAGTTACAGATGGTTGTGAGCTGCTGTGTGGATGCTCACCCATAAACAGGCATGCATGCACATAGTCACATGCACACACATAAATAATAAAATATAAAAAAAATTGTACAAACAATGACAAGGCCAGTCTGGGCTAAAGAGTGAATCCAAGAACAGTTGTAGCACGAATCCTAATTGGTCTTAATAATAAAAACCTGGGCCGGGCGGTGGTGGCGCATGCCTTTAATCCTAGCACTTGGGAGGTAGAGGCAGACGGATCTCTGTGAGTTCGAGGCCAGCCTGGGCTACAGAGCAAGACCCAAGACAGGCACCAAAAGTACACAGAGAAACCCTGTCTCAAAAACAAATGAACAAAAATAAACAAATAAAAATTAAAAATTAAAAACAAACAAACAAACCCGGAGTCAGATATCAGGGTGAAAGCCCTAAGATCAGAGAAGCAGAGCAGCCACCAAAAGTCTTAACTCTGTGAAGTCCTCAGCCGAAAGGGGAGATCCCGCCTCCAGGAATCTTCAGACTGAATGCCATGAGCTCCTGTCTCCTCCCTCCTTATATTCCTCTCCACCCAGCCATTTCCCTTCCGGTCTCCACCTCCCTAGTGCTGGGATTAAAGGCCTGTGCAACTACTGCCTGGCTCTGTTTCTCTTTTAGACTGGATCAATCTTGTGTACACCAGGCTGGCCTTGAACTCACAGCGATCCACCTGCCTCTGCCTACAAGGGCTGGGATTAAAGGTGTGCGCCACCACTGCCCGGCCTCTATGGCTAACTAGTGGCTTAGCTCTGCACCCTGATCTTCAGGCAAGCCTTGTTTGTTAGATCACAAACACAATATCGCCACACACAGCCTAGGCAGTTGGGCAAGACGTTGTTATGAACGCAGTTCATTGTTAGAACGTCGGTCCAGCAGGCTTGAAGGCCACATTCCATCCACTGCAGACTAACAGTTCTAAGAAGAGGCCTCCTGCCTTTGGCATCCACCTGCCAAGCCTCCGCTGATCTGCCCAGCCCCCAGTCCTCTCGCACCTGCTGTCTGCTGTCACTCACACCTACTCCCAGCCCCCTGGGTTTCTGCTCCGGTGACCTTACGGGGCAAGTTCCTGCTTTATTCTTAGTCGCCAACTGCCTTGACCCTGAGCACTATTTGGCACTGGCTGGCTGGCATCTCTTGGCTGCGTCGCAGGTAGAGGATTCTGCTAGGTTGGTAAAACACTCCCTCTTTAAGTGGGAGGGACAGCTAAAGGGGGGGGTATCTTTTCTTTCCTTTCTTTCTTTCTTTTTTTTTTTTTTTTAAGATTTATTTATTATTGTGTATACACATTTGACTGCAGGCCAAAAGAGGGCACCAGACCTTATTACAGATGGTTGTGAGCCACCATGTGGGTGCTGGGAATTGAACTCAGGACCTCTGGAAGAGCAGTCAGTGCTCTTAACCTCTGAGCCATCTCTCCAGGCCCCAGGGGCATTTTCCTTTTTTTTTTTTTTTTTTTTTTTTTTTTTTTTGTTTTTCGAAACAGGGTTTCTCTGTGTAGTTTTGGTGTCTGTCCTGGATCTCACTCTGTAGACCAGGCTGGCCTCAGGGATCTGCCGGCCTCTGCCTCCCGAGAACTGGGATTAAAGGTGTGTGTTACCACCACCCTGCTAAAAAACGTATTTATTTTTATTTTATGTGTATGGGTTTTTGCCTGCATGTGTGTCTATGTACCACTTGCGTGTGGTGTCTCTGGAGGCCAAAAGAAGGTATGGACTGGAGTTACGGATGATTGTAAGCTGCCATGTGGATGCTGGGAATCAAACCTGCGTCCTCTGCAACAGTGCCCTTAAAGCTGAGACATCTCTCCAGCCCCCCGCAGAGTGTAAAAACTGAAACAACAACAAAACAGTCCAGTGAGGCAGAGGCAGGCGGATCTCCGTGAGTTCAAGGCCAGCCTGGTCTACAGAGTGAGTTCCAGGACAGCCAGGGCTACACAGAGAAACCCTGTCTTGAAAAACCAGCCAATCAACCAAGCAAACAAACAAAACACCAACAGAAAAACAAAACATTTAAAAAACTGGCCAGGCAGTGAGCCGGCGCCAGGGGTAAAGGGTTGTTGCAACCTGACAGCTGAGTTCAACCCTAGGACTTATGCTGTGGAACAATCTTTTGGTTTAATAAAGAGTTGAATGGCCAATAGCTAGGCAGGAAGCGATTAGGCAGAGAGAAAACTAGAGGAGATGAATCTAGGCATGGGAGAGATGCCAGAGGCCACAGAGGAGACAGGAGGTGCAAGATGGAAGAGAGGTAAAAGGCCAGGAGGCGATGGAGATTACCATAACTGGGTTAAGTTACAGGGGCTAGTGGGGACGGACAGGCTACAGGCTGACCTGTCACGTTAAGTCTCTGTCGCTTTTTTTTTTTTTTTAGGAGCTGGTGGTCCACAGAAAAATCTGTCTACAGATCCACATGATGGAAAAAAGAAGCAACTCCTGCAAGTTGTCCTCTGACTGACCTCCAAAAGTGTAGTGGCGTACACGCCTGTGTGCACACACAACATACATCCACAAATAAATGTGATCTAAACAATGTAACGGGACAGAAATGATACAGTGAGTAATAGACACTTGGTGCAGCCCTGATGTCCTGGGTTCCATCCCCAGAACCATTTCAACATGGAAGGAGACACAAAGATGTCCTCTGCCCTTGTGTGCTGTGACACAGTGCCCCCATCATACACAACACATATGTGCACATGCACACCATGAATGCACACAGAGATAACCACTTTAAAAAGAGAACATGTCCTAAAATTGTTTTGAGACAGGACTTCATTTAGCCCAGCTTGCCCTGATTCTTTCTGCAGCCTGAGGATGACCTTGAACTTCTAATTCTGCTGCCTCCACCACTGAGTGATTATGCCTGTGTAGCAGGTTCCTGCCTGGTGCCCTTGAAGGCCAGAAGAGGGCATCAGATCCCCTGGAACTCGAGAGATTACAGGTGTGTGCTACCACACCCAGAGAACATGCTCTAAAATTGTTAGTGGTGATGTCTATACAACTGTGTGAATATACTACAAACCGCTGAATTGTTTGTTTGAAGTGGGCAAAGTATATATTATGTGAAATTATACCTCAATAAAGCTTACTGAAAATACAAACATGAGTTAGGAGTGGTGACTGCATGCTTATAATTTCCGTACAAGGCTACCCCTGTCTCAACAAAACAGACAAATTAAGAGGCAGGAGATGGTGCACTGGGTAAGAGCATTAGCTGCTTCCCGAGGACCTGGGTATGACACCTAACACACCTGGCAGCTCACAATTAACTCTACTTCTGCACGATCTGATAGCCCTCTTCTGGCCTCTGTAGGCATTGTATGCGAGTGGTTCGCAATCACACATGCAGGCAAAACATTCATTCAAGCTGGGCAGTGGTGGCCCACGTCTTTAATCCCTGCACTCAGAGGCACTGGCTGGTGGATCTCTGTGAGTTCCAGGACAGCCAAGACCACACAGAGAAACCCTGTCTTAAAAAACAAACAAAAAACCCAACTCATTCTCGTAAAATAAAAATAAATCTTTTTTTTTTTTTTTTTTTTCCTTTTTGGGACAGGGACTCACTATGTAGCCCTTGCTGACCTGGAACATCAGGTGTAGGCCAGGCTGGCCTCTATCTCTGAAAGATCCACCTACCTCTGCCTTCCCAGTGCTGGGACTAAAGGTGTGTGCCACCACCGCCCGGCTTTTTTTTTTTTTTTTTTTTTTTTTAAAGGTTTATTTGTATTGGTAGTTTGTCTACATGTGTGTCTATGTAAGGGTGTTGGATCTCCTGGAACTGGAGTTACAGACAGTTGTGAGCTGCCATGTGGGTGCTGGGAATTGAACCCAGGTCCTTTGGAAGATGTCAGGGCTCTTAACCACTGAGCCATCCCTTCAGCCCCTTAAATAAATCTTAATCTCCCTACAGAGATATATAGTGCAATGTAATGCCATCCTGGACTGCATGCAACACTGTCTCAAAAAAAATAAGATAATTGCCGAGTAGCCCATGTCTTAAATTCCAGAGCTTGGGAGGTATTGGCAAGTGGATCTCTGTGAGTTTGAAGCCAGCCTGGTCTACAGAGCTAGCTCCAGGGTAGCCAGGGCTGTTACACAGGGCTGTCTCGAAAAACAAACAATAGCTGGGCGGTGGTGGTGCACGCCTGTAATCCCAGCACTCGGGAGGCAGAGCCAGGTGGATCTCTGTGACTTCGAGGCCAGCCTGGGCTACAAAGCGAGTTCCAGGACAGGCTCCAAAGCTACAGAGAGAAACCCGGTCTCGAAAAACCTAAATAAATAAATAAATGAATGAATGAATGAATGTGGCCAGGCGTTGGTGCCACATGCCCTTAATCCCAGCACTCGGGAGGCAGAGACAGGCGGATCTCTGTGACTTCGAGGCCAGCCTGGGCTACAGAGTGAGTTCCAGGACAGGCTCCAAAGCTACACAGAGAAACCCTGTCTCAAAACAAAACAAAACAAAACAAAATAAACAAATGAAAATAAGTGGCTGGGCGTGGTGGCGCACACCTTTAACATCAACACTGGGGCGGCAGAGGCAGGAGGATCTCTGTGAGTTTGAGGCCAGCATGGACTACATCGTGAGTTCTGGGACTGCAAGGGCTACGTAGAAAGACTCTTGTCTCAAGTAAAATAAAAATTAAAAAAAAAAAAAATTCACTTGCTTCAAGGCTCCTTCAGGGCCTCACCCACTACTGCTCATTGCCCTCCTCACCACTGTCTGGAAAAGGGAGGCAGACTATGGAGTTCTGCCTCAGTTCTCACTAATCCAGGGAGTCCCACGTTTCATCCTGCACTGGGATGGATCGCCTTTCCACAGCTAAACTACATTTTCTAAGCGCTCCCAGGATGAGGACGACATATATTGCAGGGCATGCTGGGAGATGTAGTTCAGCTTCCAACTCAGGGTTTACAGATCGCTCTATTAATGATTGCCAGGAAGTCGAAGTGAGAAATCTTATCCTGTCACCCTCGGAACTTCAAATACTCCCCCTACAAGAAGGGATCTTAGCGACGCGACCCCACACCGCCTGCAGCTCACCTCACAAACTGTTGTCCGACACGTCCGTCGCTGCTTCTACAGTGCCCCGAACCGGAAAAGAGTACTGTTTTTTCCCCTCCACTCCTCCCACTTCCGCTCGGCAGTAGAAACCGGAAATAACACTGCCCCTACTTGCGGAGGCGCTTCGCCTGGCTTGGTAAGTCCTTTCTTCTTCTCTTCTACCCCCCGGAAACGTGAGTGACAACTCGAAGGTTCCGGTGAGCGAAAGTGGCACGAATATGGGAAACAGCTTAGCCTGCAATAGGCAGAGTGGGGCAGTTACTTTCTTCAAGTCTGAGTTTAAGAACTAACTCCTTCGCCCAGAGATTCTGATACTCATTTTCCAAAATATATACTTATTTTTTCCTGATACATCTTAAAAGACGATTAAGTGAGAACTCTTTTTTCCTCATTTTATAGAAAGCAATAGTCAAAAGATCACGAGGCCAAGCTGGTCGAGTCAGTCACCCTCCGGAAATAGATATAATGTGGTACCGCCCAATTATTCTAGGAACCAAAGCATTCCGTTCCCACCAGTTTGTAGATCTCCAGAGACCCAAGATTTATTTTCCTGGCTCTGCCAAGCAATTGTCTGTAGGGAGAGACCCGACTGGGAAAGGAGAGAGGGCAAGGCTCTAATAAAGCCCCCTAGATACCCCCATTAGAGTAAGAAAGCCTTGCTTCTGTGTCCCTTGCTTCTGCGTCCCTGAGCCCTTGGTCCTAAGGTTCCTTTAAGTACTTTGTCCCTTACCTGAGTCCCTCCCAGAGCAGGTAATCAGTAGCCCCGCCCCCTGCCAGAAGCCAGGACCGGGCCTAGTTACCGAAGTGAAGCACCCCTCCTCCTCCCTCTCCCCTCCCCTCTCCCCTACCCCTTTTCAAGGCTGGCTATAGCTGACCCAGGGAGTCTTCATTAAAGAAGAGAGGCTCCCAGGTCTAGGCAGGTAAGTGAATAATACTTTAAGAGAAACTTGAGGGTGGCCGGTGGGGCACTCTGGTGTCCAGACTCTCCACACCATTGGGATCTAGAAACTTGGGACCCTAGGCCCTGGAGTCCAGGGCCCCTTGGCCCCTCAAGCCTTCAGACCTAGAAACTTAGGGCCTCGTCTGTCTTGTAATATTTGATCTCTGAGGGTGGATGAGGCAACAGGCTGAGGGAGTTTGGCTTGGAATGGAATCTGCCGGGTTGGAAGGGATCAGGGCTGAAGATGAACCTGTTTAAATGCTTACAATGGGTCAGACCTGTGATGGGTACTGTGGATACAACAGAGTGACAGAAGAGAGCACACCAGTTCTGTGCTCCTCATTGGGAGGGCACAGTCATCACTGAGATCCTTCTCTCACATTTGAATTCCTGGTACAATAGGCAAGTAACTTCCCCACCTGGTGACAGAGTCTCGTCATCTATAGAATGGCAGGAGCAGGTCGGTTGTTTTGAACAATAAGATGAGTTGATACAGACTGTGGTGTCTAGCATGGGATGCAGGTTGAGTGCTCACATTTTCTCTCATTCATTGACTGCAGAGTCCAGGTAGGGAGTCTTGCCTCAGAACTCTGATGAGGCATCTGTCATTTGGGAATCCACACAATATGAGGGGCCATCCTTCCCTGCTCTTAGTCTATATGGGATTGGCCACCTGCCTGGACACCTTACCTCATGGAGAGCAAAACCAAGGTGAGTGTTCCTCTACCCAGGATACTTCCTGGTTTCCAGGACCCTGGCCCTTCTCCCTCAGACCCAAGGGTCCAGGCCCAGCCCTCCTCCCTCAGACCCAGGGATCCAGGCCCAGCCCTCCTCCCTCAGACCCAAGGGTTCAGGCCCAGCCCTCCTCCCTCAGACCCAGGGGTCCAGATCCCAGCCCTCCTCCCTCAGACCCAGGGCTCCAGGCCCCAGCCCTCCTCCCTCAGACCCAGGGCTCCAGGCCCCAGCCCTCCTCCCTCAGACTCAGGGATCCAGGCCCCAGCCATCCTCCCTCAGACCCAAGGGTCCAGGCCCGTCTCTTCCCCCAGACCCATAAGTCCAAGCCCCAGCCTTGGGAAACAGATTCCCAGACTCCAATCATCCTCCCTCATACCCAATCGTCCAGACCCTGGCCCTCCTTGCTCATACTTGGGGATTTCCAAGCCTAGCCCTCACCCCTCAGAACCCGTAGCTCTTGATCTTCTTTGCCCTCGATCCTAAGGCCTCTGCTTTTGACCCTGATGTCCTTAGTTCTTGACATCTTCCTGGATCCCCCGGAGGCCCAGAGTTTCCTAGTTGGCCACAGGCGGATTCCTCGAGCTAACCACTGGGACCTGGAGCTGCTAACCCCCGGGAACCTGGAAAGAGAGTGCCAGGAGGAGAGGTGCTCATGGGAGGAGGCCCGGGAATACTTTGAGGACAACACACTGACGGTGAGGGCCTCTGAGGACCCTGGCGTCTAGGCCCTCTCTGCCTGCCTTCCCCAGGTGTCGAGGACCTTAGGCATCCAGCCTTCACCTCCCTCTTTACCTCCCTGGGGTTCAGCTATCAGGGTGGACTGGCTGTGAGGGGCTGTTCCATGTCTAGTTGCTTCTTTTCCCTTCTCTCCCCTCCAACCCTTCTAGGAACGCTTCTGGGAAAGCTATACCTACAATGGCAGGGGAGGTGAGTGAGTGGTGCTGGGGAAGCAGCCTTTGCCCCGGAGTTCCATCCAAAGTCTCTCCACACATACAAGGACTGCCTTCTCTCAGATCCCATGCTGCCCAGAGATGGCTGACAAGGTGCCCCTCCCTTTTCATGACGGCCCTTGTCTGAGAAACCCAGCACAACCGCATTCACATTCATATTAGGGTCCAAGTCCCCAGGAGGGGGGCATGTGGGTGGGTACATGGAAGGAAGGATTATTTTCATGGGGACTATCAGAAAGGACAAACTGACCTGGGCCCTTCTTTAGACTCTAGAGCCCCAGCCCCTTGCTTGCATCTTGGTTGCTAATGGAGCCGTTCCCTAGCAACAGAGCTAGGGCAGGAAGCCTGGCCATGCTCACCTGTCCAGTTTGCCTACCCCAGCCCCTCCTCTGAGTTCTGAAGCCCTCATCTTGGCTTGAGCCTTGTTGCTAAGGGGGACTGCTCCTTAGCAACAGGGCCCTGGCCAGGCCAGACAGAAGAAGCCAGAAGCACTACCTGGCTGGCTTCCCCTCCCCCTACAGCCCCATGCCAGCCACAGCCTGCCTGGTTGCTAAGGAGGCCTTCTCCCTAGCAACCGTACCTAGCTGGAGGACCAGGGCCTCCTGCCCAGCTGGAGGACCCCCGTCTGGGCACCAGCTGCCCCACCCCCTCATGGCTTGGTTGCTAGGGGTGGATGCACCTTAGCAACAGGCCCAGGTCTGTGCTGGAGTCCAACTGGTTGCTAGGGGAGATGGCTCCTTTTCTACAATCCTAGCAAGGCCTAGTGGCTCCTTGGATCACCTGAAATCTGCCAGACTTTGGAAGCCCTGTCTTCTCACTGCAAGCTAAAACAAGAGGTAGCCAGATAAGATGGCCCTGACCTTGGTCCTTCAGTCCCAGCTACTCCAGAGGCCAAAGCAGAAAGCTTGTGAGTACAAGGCCAGCCTCTGCTCCCTATCAAGTCTGAGGCCAGCTTGAGATCCCATTCTCAAAACAAAACCAAGGGCTGAAGAGATGGGTCATTGGTAAAGTGCTTGCCACGCAACCCCAAGGATCTGAGTTTGATCCCCAGAATTTACAGGAAAAGCTGAGCATGCTGGCGTACTGAGGAGACACAGGAGGGTTCGTGGGGCTCCCTGGGTAACCAGCCTACCTAAGTCACTGAGGTCTGGCCTCCTTCCCTCCTAATGAGAGAACCCTTCTCAGAAAACAAGTCACCCCAGAGAGACTGCTCAGCAGGCGGCTGTGCTTGTCATCAGCCTGATGACCTGAGTTCAGTCCCTGGACACCACTCGGTTGAATGAGAGAACTGACTTCTGGGAGTTGTCCTCTGACCTCTACACACATATATACACATATAAATAATTAAATGAAAAAATTAACGGTGGAGGACTCCTGGGGAAAACACCAAAGGTTGAACTGTGGTCACTACACACACACACACACACACACACACACACACACACACACACACACACACACACAAACACACACACACACACACACACAGATGTTGTTCAAATCTTAGATGGTCTTTTAATAAAAAGCCCAGATAGCAGGGTGAAAACTGAAAGATCAGAGAAACAGAGCAGCCAGCCACTAGTTCTTACCTCTACGAAACCCTCAGCCGAAGAGGGAGAGTTCCTATTCCCTCATGCCTTACAAAAAAAAGTCAGCAGGGAGGCCAGAGGGATGCCACAGCCTTCAGAGTCCTTGCTGCTGCTGTTGCAGAGTGCTGGCGTTTGGTTCCCAGGACCCTGGTTGGGTGCTGCCACAACTGGTGACAACTCTAGTCCAGTGTCTTCCTTTGACCTCTGTGAGTACCCACACACATGTGCACCCCCATACACACACACAAAACAATAAAGTAGATTATTTAGGAAATCAACAGGAGGCTGGAGAGATGACTCGGGTTACAAACTCTTGCTGTTCTTGCAGTGGACCTGGGCTGAGTTTCCAGTATCTACATGATGGTCACAATCATCAGTTCCAGTTCTAGGGAATCCAGCACCCTCTTCTGACCTCTTATGGCACCAGACATGAGTGGTCCACATACACATAAAATAAATCTTTTAAAAAGCTAGAAGTTCATTGGAACAGTGGTGGCACACACCTAAATCTCAGCACCCAAGAGGCAGAGGCAGGCGGATCTCTGTGAGTTCCAGGCCAGCCTGGTCTACAGAGTGAGTTCCAGGACAGCCAGGGTTACACAAAGAAACCCTGTCTTGAAAAACTAAAACCACCACCAACAAAACAAACAAACAGAACCCCTAGAGGTTCGATCACCAGCATGACGAAAAGTATATAAACATATTTGAAAGTAAAAAAAGCCAAAAGCAAACCAAGTCATATTGAGGGCAGGGACGCTGAAGTTTCCCTTTGCTCCCTTTGTTTGTTGATGGGGTCTGCACCTTAGGCATAGCGTCATGTAAGCTCGACACCTCCATATTTCAGCGTGTCCTCCAATTTATCCGTTCTTATCCTTGTAAATACTGAAGCCTCCTTCCTATGGTGTGGTACTTCCTTGTGTGCTACACTAACAGTTCAGTTTAAGTAGAAGATACACATTCATATGTTGCAATGAATTGTCTTCCCTTCCCTCTCCAGTGGTGGGATGAACCAGGCCATAACCAACTGCCCTACCACGAAGTACATCCCAAATTCAACTCTTTTCATTTCTTGCTTTGTGACAGGGTCTCGCTAACTTGCCGAGGCTGACGTTGGATTCACTGTCAGATAGACTTCAAACATACTATCCTTCAGCCTCAGGACCCCTCCCACCCCCAAGTAGCTGAGATGACAGGCCATCACTCCAACTCAGATCTCAATGAGTTTTCAAGAGCTCCTGGTAGGGTTCATGAAGCTCCAGTGTTTGTTGCCTGAGGCCACAGGAGCAGGAAGGGAGCTCAGGCCTCTCTGCCTTGCTTCCCAGCCCATGCCCTTAGGGAAGGAAATGGAGATGCTGGAGGAGGTGGTAGCCCCTGGATCAGTGGTACCCTCTACCCACAGGGCGTGGACGAGTAGATGTTGCAGGCTTGACGGTGGGACTGACCTCTGGGATCCTGCTCATCGTGTTGGCTGGCTTGGGAGCCTTTTGGTATCTGCACTACAGACGGCGGCGCCGACTCAGAGTCCCGGAGTCCTGTCAGCAAGAGTAAGGGGTCTTCCAGGAGGAGGGAATGTGGGAGATGAAGGAGAGGAAGGTGGAAGGGAGGAGGCTTGATCTGAGGAGAAGGGCTAAGGTCTGAGGCAAGAGACCGGTGATGAAGAGGCTGGAGCCACAGGCCTCTGGAGAGAAAAATCTATGTGAAGTTGATACCTGACTTGTGAGTATCAGGTTCCAGTGAGGTCATCACTGAACAAATTGCAAGTGGGAGGCTGTTCCTGTGTAGGCTGTGGCCCATAGCTGCCGGTTGTACTGTCTTTTCCATGCATACAGGTGGCAGCATGTGTGTGTATGAGCTGTGTATGTGTCTTTCACACCAGCAGAGTCTTACAGGGTGTCTGATAGCTATACCTGGGTATCATGGTGAGGCAAGTTCAAAGCTAGCCTGGGTAACTTAAGGAGGACCTCTCTCAAGATAAGGTGTGAAAGGAGAAGTGAAGGTATAGCTGAGTAGTGGAATGTGTGTGTCCAGGCAGCCCTTGAAGGGCTGGGACGTGGGGTTGCCCGTGCTCCTGGGTGCCCCCCAAACTTGACAACCTGGGTTCTATTCCAAGGACCTACATGGCGGAAGGAGAAAACACTCCCCCGAGCTGTCCTCTGACCATCGTTTGTGTGTGGGCATGTGTGCATACACACACTCACAGAATACATAACTACTTTAATATAAAAATAAAATGTAAAAGAATGGATTTGGAAGCTGGGCATGGTGGTTCACACATGCAATCCCAATGCTTGGGAGGGTAGGCAGGATTGTTGGAAGTTTTGAAGCCAGCTTGGGCAACCTTGCTTAAAAGAGTGGATTTGGGAAATTTTGAAATTAAATGTTTCTGTGTTGTTCCTGTCTGTGTGGACCTGACAAACTTTGTCTTGTCTGTCCCCGGTGTCTGTCCACCTGGCGTCTCTCTGTTACCTTGGTGCACCCATGTTCCTGTGGATGAGAGTGTGCATTTGAGGTTCATTTTCATGTCTACCTGTCTATGTCCGTCAGGCTGTCCTTTGAGGCACTTTTCTGGGCCATCTCCCTTCCACCTCTGCCCCCTCCCACTAAGACTGAGGAGTCTTAGTCTGTAAACCCTTGGTCATGTGTGTTTCTTATTTACTTCTTGTAAAAATTTATTTTATGTGTATGGGTGTTTTGCACGCATGTATGTATGTATACCATCAGAGGTCATAAGAGGGCGTTGGATCCCTGGGTCTGGAATTATAGATGGTTATAAGCTGCCATGTGGGTGCTGCAAATGGAACCCGGGTCCTCAGCAATAGCAGCAAGTGCTCTTAAACGCTGAGCCCAACTCCAAGGTAGGTTTTATATTAACCACTCCTTTTCTGTCTCCAGGACCGGGCTCATCAGCCCCCTGAGTCCCCCGACGCCCTTGTCTCCACCCTTACCCCCAGGCCTTCCTACCTATGAGCAGGCGCTAGCAGCCTCTGGGGTGCACGACGCCCCTCCGCCCCCTTACTCCAGGTACGAGGTGGGGATTCTGCCGGGGGTATAGTGCAGAGGAAGGCAGCGAGTGGGAGGGGCGTGTCCCCCAAGGGCAGGGCTTGGTGCTTTGGGAAGCCTACAAGGGGCGGGGCTTGCAGGGCAGGGCGGGCCCTACGCAATTGTCTGTAGGGGCGTGGACCCGCCTTGTAAGAGTGCAGCTTTTCAGGAGGGTGGGGCTTGTGCGTACAAGATTCAGGATTGGCTGAAGCACCAAGGGCGGTCGGTGTGGTCTTGTTGGAGGGGGTTGTTTGACTCTGCACTGTACTCTCCCCACCCCCACCCGGGCAGCCTCAGAAGGCCTCACTGAAGACTCGCTCCCGAGCGCGGGCTCCCCGAACGGTGCCCCTGATTCACAGCAGATTCCGGAAGTCGCTGGGCCTCTTTGACTCCCTGGCTTCAATGTGTGCGTGGGAGTCAGGGTCGTCGGACCCGACGTCTATCATGACACACGTGTTTCCGCCGCGCACGGATACACGCATGTCCCTAACCATCATGTTGCCGAGTCCGCGCTCCTGCTCCTCGTACCCGCCCCTCCTGAGCACCGGCCCTGAAACTCGGACAAGACGTGACTTGACTGTCGCCCCACCGGTGTCGCGGGGAGCGTACACGCAGAGAACCAGGCCCGTGCACACGCCCCGTCTTCGTGTATTTCCCCACATGGGCGGTTCGTAATCCAGCATAAAGGTGGAGGGCGCATTTGCTATGTGCTGGAAAAGGTGTCACGCTTGTGTTGCATCCGGGGAAATGGAGTTGAGCTGAACTGCTGCTACCTACCTAAAAACCCTTTGGAAAAGGAAATTTAAAAAGAAAAAGAACTTCCCTCCACACACACAAAAAAAATCCCAAAATTGAAATTATTCGAGAAAAATAAAAATGCAAACGACTGAACCCGGTTCCTGCGCAAAATGTGAGCGGTGGAGCGAACTGGATTTCTGTACAGGCGCTGTACCCTAACACCCCTAGGCTCCGCTAGTGCGCTCGCTCGCTCGCTCGCTCGCTCGCTCGCTCTCTTGCTAGCTCTCTCTCCCAGGCTCCGCTAGTGCTCTCTCTCTCTCTCTCTCTCTCTCTCTCTCTCTCTCTCTCTTTCTCTTTTTTTTTTTTTTTTGCATTTGCACGGGATTGTGGGAGGAAGCGGAGCGCAGCCAGACACCCCGCCGCCCGCCCCCCTTCCCCCCCCCCCCCCCCCAGCCGCCTTGTGCAAAGATGGCTGCACCGTGAGCGCAGAGGAGGAGGAGGCGGCGGCGGCGGCGGCGAAAGAGCGAGCACCCAGTGCCTGCACCCACTCCGGGGCCGTCCGGGACGCCCCCTCCCGAGCGCGCGTCCCCCTTCTCTCTTGCAAGCGCCGGGGCAAAGGCGGAGACAGCGGGGTCCCTCCTCCCCCCTTTCCCTCCTCCAGGGGGAACCCCCCCTCCTTGGCTCAGCGGCTGCACCCTCCTTTGCCCGCCCCTCCGTCCCTGCCCCCTCCCTCCCCCGCCCGGGGCCTTCGGTGGCCGCACAGAAAAAAAAAAAAGAGAGAGAGAGAGAGAAAGGGAGGAAAAAGCAGCGGAGGGAGCGGCGGCGGAGGAGAGCGCGCGCGCGCCCCCTCCTTTCCCCCTCCCTCCCCCCCCCCCCCATTTCCACCGCGGCCAATTCATGGACAGGAACTACCCAAGCGCCGGCTTCGGGGACCCGCTTGGCGCCGGGGCGGGATGGAGTTACGAGAGGTCAGCGAAAGCTAGGTAAGGAGCTGAGGGGGACCTGGAGAAACGGGCCAAGAGGTGGGGGATTCCTGTCGGGCCTGGGCCTGGGGCCCGCCTGGCGACGCGTGCATCGCCAACTCCCCCTCCGGCTTTTGCAAGGGAGCGGCCTTCTTTGGGTTTGTAACAACGCCGCCGCCCCAGTTTGCAAATTGTAAACTCCGCCAAAGCTAGCTCCGGCTTGCAAAAGAGAAACGAAGCAGGCGAGGCGCAAAAACAAATTCGAACCGGGAAGGCCTTGGGAAGATGGGAAGGATTGGCAATGCAAGGCCTGGACTTGCCCCCATCTTTGGATTCCCGGCTTGCTGACCCCTCCCCCCCGGCGCCCCTGGCTCTGCAGCTGCAAAGGTGGGAGGAAAGGAGAATTAGCTCGCAGACCTGGGGGGGCGCGCACCCCCTCCCAGGTCCTATTGTTCCGGGGCTGCGCGAGGCCGGGCCACTCGGGCCCTCCCTCCTCCAAGAAATTCCGCGCGCAGAGTGGGCACGGGCCCCGCCCCCTTTGTAAGCTAGGTTTCTGTGTGTTGGGGGGTCCTGGGATTAGGGACACGCCCCCTTCTGCTCCCCACCTCCCTCAAAGCTGAGAATCCTGGTTGGTGGTGCACTCTTGGCCCTTCGGTCCAGGGCCACAGATTTGGGCCCTTGTAGGGGTAGAGTCTGATCTTTTCCTCGTTTGTGTTTGCGTGTGTGAGCGTGGGCCCTTTGCACGCGTGGCTAGCCGCATGTTCACCTGTGAATCTGACTCTTGCAGTTTAATCCGTGTTGCGCGTCCTCACTCTTCACCTGCCCTTCAGCCCCTTCCCCTCAACCCTTGGGTTTCCCCAGCGTGTACAAATTTTTCGAGTGGGACTTCACACTCAGGACCTTTTCTTCCCCCATTTGTGAATTGAACTCCTGTTTGTACATGCACCTGGCTTTGCTAAGCCCGTGCACTTGAACCGCAGCCCCTGGGGATGTACCTAATTCATGTCAGTACTTGTACCTGGGACTTTCCCTGGGTCCTGTCCCCTCTCCACCTTCTCCCCTTGCCATTTGGGGCACAAGCTGCCTTCTGCTCCTGGCTTGGCTGGATCCCTTCCCTAATTCAGGGTCTGTGCTGTTCCAGCGGGGCTCGGGGTACCCATGCGTTTCTGCAGGGTTGGACCTTTGGTTCTGTTGTGGCGGGGGAGGGTTCCAGGAGAGGACCACACCTTCCACTTGGGCTACTGTAGATTCCCCTGGCGTCCTCTGCCTCTGCATGCAAGTGCTGGCAAACGTAGGACTCTGAAGGCTTCCTGAACAGGGTCGTTTGTGTGCTCCCCTCATGGGGCAACTGGATTCCTTGGTGCTATCTCAGGGTTCCTTGGAGTAACACCTCCAGTCAAGTGGGAGGCTCCCTCAGCCCTCCTCTCAGAGGATAGCTTGAGAGGAGATTCTGACATCTCTCCCTTGCTCTCAGCTTGGTCTACGGCAGCTCCCGGACCTCGCACCCAGAAACCGACATCTTGCACCGCCAGGCCTACGCGGCCCCCCACCCACTACAAAGCTATGCCACCAACCACCACCCGGCAGGTACGTCCCCGTCCCGGAGGGCTGGGGCCGGTCCGCCCTCCAAGACACCTGATTGGTTGCTGAAAGTTCCACCCCTGCTAATTGGCCTTGCCCTTGGTCCTGGCCCTCGTCTTCTTTTTTTTTTTTTTTTTGCTACTTCTCCTGATTGGTTGCCTCTGAGGCTGCTGGTCCCTGCTTCGTGTCACACCGGATTCGTCAAGAGCTTTGTGGGCCCTCCCCTTTCACTCCTATTGGTTGCTACTCATCAGGGGCCCCCAAATCCCACCTTCTCTTCCAGGCTTTTCCTCCTCTCTGTAGCCCATCCCAGTCTTTTCTTTCCCAGTGAGTTTCCCTGATCCTTTTGGCTCCTTGGTTCCTTTTTTCCCCTTATTGGCTCCAATTTTTTGTCCCGCCCCTTTTTTCTTAACCTCTTCACCAGCACTGTGGCCTTGCCGCCCACACCTCTGATTGGTTCCCTTCCCTCTGATTTTTAAACCAGTCCAGATCGACCCCTTGTTCTCCTGGTTGGCTCTTTCCGTTTTCTGCCTCTTTGGACTTTTTGTGGGTACTTAATGTGGTGCTGGGAATCGAGCCTGAGCCTTATTGTGCAGCACGTAGCAACACCTTTCTCCCTCCATGCTCCCTCTCTCCATTCCTCCCTTTCTTTAATAGTGAGGCAGGGCCTCACTAAGTTGCTCAGGTTGTCTTTGAAGGTCTGATCCTCCTGCCTCAGCCTCGTGAGGACTGAGTTGAAAGGTGCTGGGTTCCATTTGCGTGTCTGCCCTTCTCTCCAGCCATTCTCTGAACTGGCTTAAGGCTTTCCTCTCCTCTCTGACCCCCTGCCTCCACCTGGGGCGGTTGACCTGCCCTCTGTGTCTTACCAGGCCTCTCTGGACTTTTTGACACTGGCCTCCACCACGCAGGCTCAGCAGGGCCTGACGCCTCCGTCATGAACCTCATCTCGGCCCTGGAGTCCCGGGGCCCCCAGCCTGGCCCCTCTGCCTCCTCTCTCCTCTCCCAGTTCCGAAGTCCGTCCTGGCAGACAGGTAAGCTATTGCCGGTTCCCAGCGGGCTGGAGAAGGGCTGTCTGGTGGTCCGCTCTGACCTGTGGTCTTCTCCTTCATCCCTAGCCATGCACACACCAGGCCCCACGGAGCTCTTCATCTCGGGTGCCCTCCCGGGTTCCAGCACCTTTCCATCTTCCTCTGCCCTGTCCGCCTACCAGCACCCAGCTTCCTTCGGCAGCCGCCCCTTCCCAGTGCCCTCCTCCCTCAGTCTCCAGGACCCACCATTCAGCCCTCCTGCTAATGGGCTCCTGTCTCCCCATGATGTGCTCCACCTGAAACCCTCACAGGCACCTACAGTGCCCTCGTCATTGGGTTTTGAGCGCCTGGCAGGGGGTGGTGTCTTGGGGCCTGCTGGCCTTGGCCCTGCTCAGACCCCCCCTTACCGTCCTGGCCCCCCAGATCCACCTCCACCTCCCCGCCACCTCCCCACTCAGTTCAATCTGCTGGCTTCTTCCTCTGCAGCCACTGCTGCAGAACCATCGTCCCCTCAGCTCTATAACTTCTCGGGTGCTGCCCCAGGTCCGCCCCCCGAGCGGGCCCTGCCCCGACAGGACACGGTCATCAAACACTACCAGCGGCCAGCCAGTGCCCAGCCCCCACCGCCCCCACCACCAGCCCATTCCCTGCAGCACTATCTGAGCTGTGGAGGCAGCTACCCTTCCATGGGCCACCGGGCCAGCTTGGCTTGCAGCCCTTTGGGAGGTGGGGAACCTTCTCCAGGTGCTGGAGAACCTAGCAAGGGTGGGCCCAGTGGAGCCACAGCTGGGGCAGCTGGCAGGGCCACCGGCCCGGAGACTGCAGGGGGAGGTGGGGCTGGGGGTGGTGGTGGGTATCGCCCTATTATCCAGTCCCCAGGTTACAAGACAAGCAAGGGGGGTTATGGACCAGCTACAGGGGGCGCCACCAGACCACCACCACCTCGATCTACTGCCACACCCAAGTGTCAGAGTCTGGGCGGACCCGCAGCTGCTTATGCGGCTGGAAAAGCCTCTGGGGCGGGAGGGGCTGGGGGCCAGGCATATTCTCCTGGCCAGCCCCAAGGGCTTCTGGGACCCCAGGCCTATGGGCAAGGGTTTGGAGGGGGTCAAGCGCAGGACTTAAGCAAAGGCCCTAGCTATTCTGGGGGGCCTCCGCAGCCCCCTAGTGGTCCCCCACCTCCTGGCCTGGCTACCTGTCAGAGCTACTCTCCAGACCAGCTTCAGGGCCAGCTCTATGGGGTACAGGGTGAGCCTTACCCAGGGCCAGCTGCCCATTCACAGGGGCTCCCCACAGCCAGCCCCTCCCTTAGCTACAGTACTGGCCACTCTCCAGCTCTCTCAGGCCATGGAGGTGGCTGGGGACCCAGTTCTCTGGGAGGTGGTGGAGAGGCTAGCCCATCTCACATCATCCGGCCTCTCCAGTCACCGCCGGCTACTGGCCGTCCTCCTGGGGTTGGCTCTCCGGGAGCTCCTGGCAAATACCTGAGTTCCGTCTTAGCCTCCGCTCCATTCCTGGCGCCCCCTGGAGCCAGCAACTACTCAGCTGGAGCAGGTGGCTACAAGGGAAAAGGAGATGGCTCAGAGCTGCTTGCCGGCCCTGGTGGCACTACCACTGAGCGCACAGAAGATGAAGAATTTCTGATTCAGCACCTGCTTCAAGCACCCAGCCCGCCTCGGACCTCAGGGGCAGATGGCTTGGTGGGCGAGGATGGGCCGGCTGGTGCCTCTAAGGGACTTGGGGGCAGTGGTGGAGCTGGAGGACCGCCAGGCACACCGTATGAATTGGCCAAGGAAGATCCCCAGAGGTACCACCTGCAAAGTGTCATCCGGACCAGTGCCAGCTTGGATGAAAGTGCCACAGCTGCATTGGAGCTGGGCCTTGGGAGGATGAAGGAGAAGAAGAAGGGACCAGATCGAGGCGGTGAAACCCCGGAGGGACTAGCCACCTCGGTTGTTCACTATGGAGCAGGTGCCAAGGAGCTGGGAGCCTTCTTGCAGAAGAGCCCACCTCCCCCACCAGCCACGGCCCAGCCCACCCAGCCCACACCCCATGGCCTCCTCTTGGAGGCCGGAGGTCCTGACCTTCCTATGGTGCTTCCTCCACCGCCCCCCCAGCTGCTCCCTTCCGTGCTCAGCCATGCCCCCAGCCCCTCACCCAGTGCCCCCAAAGTTGGCGTCCACCTCCTTGAGCCAGCTACCCGGGACGGGGCTCCCCAGCCTCCTCCACCGCCGCCCCCACCACCACCACCTATGCCTCTGCAGCTTGAAGCCCACCTTCGCAGTCATGGCCTGGAACCCACAGCACCAAGTCCTCGTTTACGACCGGAGGAGAGCCTGGAGCCTCCTGGAGCAATGCAAGAATTGCTCGGGGCTCTGGAACCGTTGCCACCAGGTCCTGGGGACACTGGTGTGGGACCACCTAACTCAGAGGGCAAGGATCCTGCAGGCGCCTACAGAAGTCCCAGCCCTCAAGGGACCAAGGCACCCCGGTTTGTACCCCTCACGTCTATCTGCTTTCCCGACTCATTGCTTCAGGATGAGGAGCGGAGCTTTTTCCCCACCATGGAGGAGATGTTTGGTGGAGGGGCGGCTGATGACTATGGCAAGACTGGACAGACTGAAGATGATGGAGACCCCAAGACTGGTGCCGGTCCACCCCCTGGTCCCACTGCTTATGACCCCTATGGACCCTACTGTGGAGGCCGGGCGTCTGGAGCTGGACCAGAGACTCCAGGCCTGGGCCTGGATCCCAACAAACCCCCTGAGCTTCCCTCCACAGTCAACGCAGAGCCACTGGGCCTGATCCAGAGCGGGCCACACCAGTCAGCGCCGCCGCCCCCCCCCCCCCCCCCACCACCACCACCTGTCTCCGAGCCCAAGGGTGGTCTCACCTCGCCCATCTTCTGCTCAACCAAGCCAAAGAAGCTGCTGAAGACATCCTCATTTCACTTACTACGGCGTCGAGACCCCCCCTTCCAGACACCCAAGAAGCTGTATGCGCAGGAGTATGAGTTTGAGGCTGATGAGGACAAAGCCGATGTACCTGCAGATATCCGTCTAAACCCAAGACGCCTACCTGATCTGGTGTCTAGCTGCCGCTCCCGACCAGCCCTCTCACCACTGGGTGATATAGACTTTTGCCCACCCAACCCTGGTCCTGATGGCCCTCGTCGCCGAGGCCGCAAGCCCACCAAGGCAAAGCGTGACGGTCCTCCCCGACCGCGGGGGAGACCCCGGATTCGTCCACTGGAGGGCCCTGCCATTGCAGGCCCAGCCTCAGCCTCCATAGCCACTGATGGGGCCAAGAAACCTCGGGGCCGGGGTAGGGGAAGAGGCAGGAAGGCTGAGGACATGGGAAGTACTCGGTTGGAACCCCTGAAACCACTTAAGGTGAGGGGGTCTGGGTCTTGGAGGGGTTGGGCTGGACTGTCTGAGGTTGAAGGTGTCAGGGTTGTCTAGGCATCGGAGTTGTGGTTATTAAGTTATTAAGAAGCACTTAGACAGTTACCTATATGGAATTCTGGTGTCTTCAGGAGCTGGAATATTGTAATGTGGTGCTCAGGAGAGGACAGGGTGTCAGGAACCAGGTTCTAAGTCTTGTACATGGAAGGATGGGCTGGGCATTCAGATCTTGTGTGCCTGAGTATTATGGAAGATCTGGGTACTGGAAGGAACTATTGGCCTGGCCTCCTACCATTTAAATAAGGTCATTTGGATTGAAATCCAGGGCTCCACAACCTGGTTGAAGGCTTTGGACTTGGTCTAAAGGGAGGTGGGATATGGAACTCCAAGGTCTCAGAGACTTGGAAGGATCAAATGTGGATCCCTGGATCGGAGGGAGGAGGCCTATGGATTGGGGCTCTGGACCTTGACTCTTTGCTGTCCCCATGTCTAGATCAAGCTGTCTGTGCCCAAGGCTGGTGAGGGCATGGGAGCGCCTTCCAACGATGCCATCTCGGGTGTAGACCACAATAGCCTGGATTCCAACCTGACCCGGGAGAAAATTGAGGCCAAGATCAAGGAGGTAGAGGAAAAGCAGCCGGAGATGAAGTCAGGCTTTATGGCTTCTTTCCTCGACTTTCTCAAGTCGGGCAAGCGGCACCCACCACTCTACCAAGCCGGCCTGACGCCTCCACTGAGCCCCCCTAAGAGCGTGCCAGCCGCTGTGCCCGCCCGAGGCCTACAGCCCCCACCACCCAGTGCACCCACAGTGCCGCACCCTGCACCTTCTGGTCCTTTTGGCCTGGGGGGCGCATTAGAGGCCGCAGAAAGTGAGGGACTGGGGCTGGGCTGCCCTTCACCCTGCAAGCGTCTGGATGAAGAACTGAAGCGCAACCTGGAGACGCTGCCCTCTTTCTCCTCTGATGAAGAAGATTCTGTGGCCAAGAACCGAGACCTACAGGAAAGCATTTCCTCGGCCATCTCGGCCCTGGATGATCCCCCACTCACGGGGCCTAAGGACACTGCTACACCAGAGGAACCGCCCTTAGGCCCTGGATCTTCACCTGCGGTCTCGGGGCCGCCCCCTCTCCCCAGCCTGCCCAGCACCAACAGTAATGGAACGCCTGGTGAGTTCTCAGAAGGTGGTCTGGGGACAGTGTGAGTCAGCAGGCACAGTTGGTTTTCTGTTGTGTAGACCACGAGCATGGATGGCAAAGGGATCTTCCGAGTGACAGGAAAATCCTTTCTGAGCAGGAACATCTTTTTCTTTCTTCCTTTTTTATTTTTATTTATTTATTCTTTTTCGGTTTTTTGAGACAGGGTTTCTCCGTGTAGCTTTAGAGCCTGTCCTGGATCTTGCTCTGTAGACCAGGCTGGCGTCAAACTCAGAGATCCGTCTGCCTCTGCCTCCCAAGTGCTGGGATTAAATGTGTGCACCACCACTGCCCGTCAGAACATTTTTCTTTTCCCCTGGGGCTGAGGACCGAACCCAGGGCCTTGTGCTTGCTAGGCAAGTGCTCTACCACTGAGCTAAATCCCCAACCCCTGGAACAGCTTTTCTTAATGAGCTCAGAAGTGCTACAGGGAATCACAGGGCCTGGTACCAGGCCTTAGAGGATGTTAGAGACAGAATAGGGTGTAAGTGATAGGGACATATAATGGGGTAACAGAGAAGTCTTAGGATCTGTTAAGGAATGTGAGTCTCAGGAGTGCTCTGAGGAGTCAATAGTGAGGCCTAGGTGTGGACTCAGTGGTAGAGCCCCTGCCTAGAATCCCCCAGTGAGGGGCTGGGGGTGTGGCTCAGTGGTAGAGCCCCTGCCTAGAATCCCCCAGTGAGGGCTGGGGGTGTGGACTCAGTGGTAGAGCCCCTGCCTAGGATCCCCCAGGAAGGGCTGGGGGTGTGGCTCAGTGGTAGAGCCCCTGCCTAGAATCCCCCAGTGAGGGGCTGGGGTGTGGCTCAGTGGTAGAGCCCCTGCCTAGAATCCCCCAGTGAGGGGCTGGGGTGTGGCTCAGTGGTAGAGCCCCTGCCTAGAATCCCCCAGTGAGGGGCTGGGGTGTGACTCAGTGGTAGAGCCCCTGCCTAGAATCCCCCAGTGAGGTGCTGGGGTGTAACTCAGTGGTAGAGTGCCTGTGGAGAATCTGCCAGGGAAGGGACTCACGGTGTTTTTCCCAAATGAGTGAAAAGCTTGGGTTCTGTCTTTAGTACTATGAAAAAGTAATTGAGGTGCTGGAGGGATGGCTCAGTAGGTAAATGTGCTTACTGCTCTTCTAAAGGGACCCGGGTTTGGTTCCTAGCAGCCACATCCAACTGCCTATGAATCCAATTCCAGAGGATCTGGTACCCTCTTCTATCTCTGTAGATAGCTCTACATAAATGGCACACACACAGTAATTAGGTAGATGTGGATGGCATTAGAAATCTGTGACAGCAGATAGGGAGGCGTGGGAGGGGCTTGTAAGAGGTCCTGAATGTCCTAGGAGGGAATGAGGACTTGGGAGTCACAGAAGGGGGCAGGCTTCAGAGTTAGACATTAGGTTGTGGAGCAAACGGTTAACCGGGCGGTAATGGCGCACACCTATAATCCCAGCCCTTGGGAGGCAGAGGCAGGCGGATCTCTGTGAGTTCGAGGCCAGCCTGGTGTACAGAGTGAGTTCCAGGATAGCCATGGTGGGAACACAGAGAAGCCCTGTCTCAAGAAACTTTAGAAAAAGAAAAATAGTTAGATAAGGGCTTCAAGGGCTTGGAGAGACAGCCCAGACAGACAGGGGCCTTCGGAGCTCCATGTGGTTGCTGAAGCTATAGTGGTGGTCTCCCAGAAGGAAGCGGGAGGGACCTCTACAGGAGAGTGTCTCATCTCCTGCCTCTGCTGCACCCTTAGTGACGCCTAAGGACATTTGCGAATATGCTGGGGGCTGAGTGGCAGTTAGAGGCACAAAGATTTGTATGGTTAGTAGAGCTGGGCATAGTGCACATGACTGTCATCTGACTAGCATTTGAGAGGCTGAAGCAGGACACTCAGGAGGTGATGGCCAGCGGGGGCTACACAGGAGAAGTCCAGAGCAGACCATGTATCTGACGGCTTTCTCTCTCTCTCCCCTCCCCTCTCAGAACCTCCTCTGCTGGAGGAGAAGCCCCCACCCACCCCACCTCCTGTCCCAACGCCGCAGCCTGCCCCACCCCCACCCCCACCCCCAGTTCCAGCCTTGCCCTCACCTACTCCACTGGTGACCCCTGTGGCTAGCTCACCTCCTCCACCACAGCCGCCACCTCCGCCAGCATTGCCCTCGCCACCTCCACCACCCCCACCAGCAACTCCAGCTGTCCCACCAGTTGCTGCTCCAGAGGAGCCTGCTGCCCCATCCCCAGAGGACCCTGAACCTCCCGACGCCCGGCCTCTGCACCTTGCCAAGAAGCAGGAGACAGCAGCTGTGTGTGGGGAGACAGATGAGGAAGCCGGAGAGAGCGGTGGTGAGGGCATCTTCCGGGAGCGGGATGAGTTTGTCATCCGTGCAGAGGACATCCCCTCCCTCAAGGTGAGTCTCAGCATTGTTCACAAATGTGTCTTATGTCACTGACTGAGCAGCTGACGCGTGACAGGCCAGCCTGTGTGGGAATGCAAGCAGAGGTGTCACCAAGGTGGGCTTGCTGTGATGCTTCTGGGTCTATGGTGGGTCTGACGTGGCTGGTAGAAGTGGTGGGTGAGGTCACTTGCTTTCATTCACTCTGCCTCTCTTCCATGATACTCTGAGCCCTCTGGGGTTGATACAGATGGACTATTTCAGGCCGAGCGCTTGTCAGGCATGTCTTCTGAGTCTCTGCATCGCCTTCTGCCCAATGCGGAAGGAAGGTTCTCCAGTCAGGGTTGAGAGCAGCACCAAACTGGGTGTTCATACATATTTAGAAGGCTGTGTCACATTGCGACCATTTAGCAGAATGACAGTGGTGTGCCTCCCCATCCTCCAGGGTCATATGACTTCTCACGTGGTGGGCTCTTGACCAGATTTATAGGGCCAGACATTAATTTCCTCCTGTGGACCAGGCATCAAATCCAGTCAGAGCAGTTGGTTGCCCCTGTAACTTTCATGCCACTAATACAGCAGTGAGCACATCTTGCCTGGCAGGTCAGTATTGTGGAATTTAGGTTTCAAAATTCATCACTTGGTAATTCCATTTCTTGGGGATTTCCTACCAGAAGAGTATATTCTTTTCCATTTACATATTTGATAGCAACCTAATGCAGGCCTGTGTAACTTGCAGGTAGTAGAGCAGCTGTTTGCTTTGGGATGCTCACTGTGTGTCAGGCTGAGTTTAATTTTTTTTTTCCTTTTTTTTTTTTTTTTTTTTGTTTTTGTTTTGAGACATGGTTTCTCTGTGTAGCCCTGGCTATCTGGAACTCACTCTGTAGACCAAACTACCCTCGAACTCAGAGATCCTCCTGCCTCTTCCTCCAAGTGCTGGGATTAAAGGCCTGCGCCACTAGTGCCTGCTGAGTTTTAAATTCTTGGTGTAGAACTGGATCTGCTGGTATCAGCCTGCCACCCCAAGTTCTGTGGGGGTTGTGACAGGAGGACCCTAAGTCCAGGACTTTCCTGTGCTACAGAATAGAGGGAAGGCCAGCCTGGAAAATATAGTGAAGAAATAAATACAAAGAAGACTGGAACTACAGCTGAGTGTCAGTACACCTGGCTACTGATAGAAACCTTCCCCGAGACGGGCCTCACTTTGAGCTCTGCCTGGGCTGTGGCTCACTGTGTGGGTCAGGCTGGCCCCATATGTGCAGCAATCCTCATCTTCATGACTACAGTACTGCAGGTGTATACCACAATGCTTGGCCATAGTCCAGTTTTATGTTCTGTTTGTTTTTGTTTTTGTTTTTCTTTTTTTTTTTTTTTTTGGTTTTTCGAGACAGGGTTTCTCTAGCTTTGGAGCCTGTCCTGGAACTTGCTTTGGAGACCAGGCTGGTCTCGAACTCACAGAGATCCGCCTGGCTCTGCCTCCCGAGTGCTGGGATTAAAGGCCTGCGCCACCACCGCCCAGCGCCAACAGTATTAACCAACTTCTTGCTCCCCCAAAAATTAGGTGTGCTCTAAGAGGTTTGGTTCATAGGCATATCTGGCTGAATCAGGAGTATCCTGAAGGCATGGGCCAGCAATAGGATGCTTGCCTAGAATCCCCCAGGGAGAAGCTGAGGGTGTAACTCAGTGGTAATGTGTTGGTCAAGAATCGGTTTGGACTGGGCAGTGGTGGCACACACCTTTAATCCCAGCACTCAGCAGGCAGAGGCTGACGGATCTTTGTGAGTTCGAGGCCAGCCTGTGCTACCAAGTGAGTTCCAGGAAAGGCATAGAACTACACAGAGAAATCCTGTCTCAAAAAACCAAAAAACAAAAAAACAAAACAAAGAGTCTGTTTGGTTCTGGGCTTGGTAGGGTATGTCAGCTGCTCCCATGAAGCAGAGTTAATGCTCAGCTGGCTGCCCTCTCTCTGTTGTTGGCACAGGGAGCCTGTTCTGCATGTCTTTGGTGGGATTATGCATTGCCATTGTGCACATTGTATTGCATTGAACCTCGGCTGGTTCTTTCTGCACTTCACATTGATATTGGGTTGAATTCATGACAAGGACAGAAACTTACTAAGAATTTTTTGTGAGGTGGACCTAACAATTTTAGTTTTTTGTTTTGTTTTGTTTTTGAGTACTGGGAATTGGGGCTGGAGCGATGGTTGATTGGATAAGGGCAAGGTCTCCTTAATTTACCCAGGCTGGCCTGGGCCTCACTTGTGGGTAATCTGGCCAGATTGCAAGCTGTCCACAGTCCTTGTGCTGTGTCTTTTCTGACCCTGGTGCACAGGGCTCCAGGCAGTGCCTTCACTAGCCCCATCTTACAGACCAGGAAAGCCAGTGGGCCTTGGGAAGGGACCCACTCACTGGCCAGGGCTGGGACAGGAGCCAGGGCCACCCATCCATCTGATACTACCCAGCTGGTGGGTAGGGAAGGGGCCAGGCGAGGACTCAGATGCTTAAAATACTACTCAAGTGTGAGCAGTGGCGGGGCCCAGCCCTGAGGCAGTGCCTCTTGGTGGGGTCAGGGACTCCTGGAGGTGAGCAAGTCAGGCTTCTCCCACACCGGGTTTGCTAGACTCCACTGTACCTCTCCTGCTGAGGAGGCAGGCTGTCATGTTGTCGTCCTAAGCCTCAGTTTTCTCAATCACAGCTGGTGACGTGAGCTTCTTCCAGGGGTATGTTGACAATGCTTATGTGACCTGGCCTATCCTGGTCTCTACAGCCCACACACAGAAGGTGCTGGAAACATTTTGGATCTGTTGCTGTGATATTGGTCTGGCTTTACTACAAGGCTTGGTAAATGCTCAGTAAAATACAGAGGGTGTACGTCAGGCTTTGCCATGATTTGCTTTTCTGGCATTATTTTTTAACCTTTGGTGGTCTGAGCAGTGTTGTTTTGAGGCTGAGGCAGGAAGGTCCTCAGGTGAGTCCATGCTCTGAGACCAGCCTTGGAAAGCAGCAGACAGTCAGACACGATGTGTGAAGCTGATATCCCAGCTCTTGGAAAGTGGAGCCAGTAAGGTCAGAAGTAGAGGTCATCCTCAACTGTGTAACAGGTTGGAGGCCAACCTGGGCTACATGAGATTGTGTCTCAGATGAAACAGAAGCGAAGGAAATGGCTCAGTTGGTAAGTCCCTTGAAGAAACTCTCTGGTGGTGTGTACTTGTAGTTCCTAAGTCTGCTTAGGAGGCAGAGACAGGTGGATCCCTGGGGGCTTGCTTGCCAGGCAGTTGAGGACCTGAGTTTGACCCCTAGGACTCCCAAGGTGGAAGGAGAAAACATTCCCATGAGTTGTCTTCCAACCTCCACAGTTGAACCATTGTGCATGCCTGTATACGCACAAATGGATTTATACTTATTAATTAATAGTAAGAATTAGGTCCAGTGAGATGGTTCATTAGGTAAAGGCACCTATCCCAAACTCTGATGGCTTGAGTTCCATTTCCGGGACCTTCACTGAGATTCTAGGCAGGCACTCCACCATTCAGTCACACCCCAGCCCTCACTGGGGCATTCTAGGCAGGGTTCCACCATTCAGTCACACCCCAGCCCTCACTGGGGGACTCTAGGCAGGGGCTCTACCACTGAGCCACACCCCAGCCCCTCACTGGGGGATTCTAGGCAGGGGTTCTACCACTGAGCCACACCCCAGCCCCTCACTGGGGGATTCTAGACAGGGGCTCTACCACTGAGCCACACCCCAGCCCCTCACTGGGGGATTATAGGCAGGGGCTCTACCACTGAGCCACACCCCCAGCCCTCACTGGGAGATTCTAGGCAGGGGCTCCACCACTGAGCCACACTCCAGCCCCTCACTGGGGGATTCTAGGCAGGGGCTCCACCACTGAGCCACACCCAAGCCCCTCACTGGGGGATTCTAGGCAGGTGCTCTAACACTGAGCCACACCCTAGCCCTCACTGGGGGATTCTAGGCCGGGGCTCTACCACTGAGCCACACCCTAGCCCCTCACTGGGGGATTCTAGGCAGGGGCTCTACCACTGAGCCACACCCTAGCCCCTCACTGGAGGATTCTAGGCAGGGGCTCTACCACTGAGCCACCCCAGCCCCTCACTGGGGGATTCTAGGCAGGGGCTCTACCACTGAGTCACACCCCAACCCCTCACTGGGGGATTCTAGGCAGGGGCTCTACCACTGAGCCACACCCCCAGCCCTCACTGGGAGATTCTAGGCAGGGGCTCTACCACTGAGCCACACCCCAGCCCCTCACTGGGGAGATTCTAGGCAGGGGCTCTACCACTGAGGTACAACCCAGCCCCTCACTGGGGGATTCTAGGCAGGGGCTCTACTGCTGAGGTACATCCCAGTTCTATGTATGAAAGTTTAAACTTTCTCATTTCCACAAGTATAAAAAATTCAGGTGAGCCAGGGGATGATGGCACATGCCTTTAATCCCAGTACTAGGAAGGCAGAGGCAGGTGGATCTCTGTGAGTTTGAGGCCAGCCTGGTCTATAGAGCAAGTTCCAGAATAGCCAAAGCTAAACGGCGAGTTGGGAACGGAATTCAAGTGAAATTGGCCATTTGAATGTATTTATTATTTAAGTCAAATATCCAAGCCAGGCATGGTGGTGCACGCCTTTAATCCTAGCGCTGGGGAGACTGAGGCTGGCAGATCTCTCTGAGTTCAATGCCAGCCTGGTCTACAGAGTGAGTCCAGGGCAGTCAAAAGCTACACAGAGAAACCCTGAAAAAGAAAAAAGCTGCATGGGTAACTGGCTTCCAAATTGGGTGGTGCAGGATTGCTCAGTGGCTACTTCAGTGTCCTTGTCTATAAAAGGAAAATGATGCTACAACTCAGTTCTGTAGAAGGCTGAGCGTCATGGCCAAAGTCAGGCCCCATGTGAGAAGTATGGCAGGTTTGAGGAAATGCTAGGGTGAGGGGCTGGACCATGAGTGTAGGCTGGTAAGGAGGCCAAGGCCACATCATGGAGGACCTGGGGTACTGGGGTTGGGTGGACAGCTGTCTTGAAGACATAGTCTTTGCTGATGAGGCCCTTGGTCAGCAGGGAGGTAAAGGAGGTGACTGGGGAAGTTTCAGGCCTTCAGAGCCATATATTTGTTGCTGCTGTCCATGACTGCCTTCTTGTTGTTGAGACCTTGCTTGATTTGATTTTGTGTATGGTTTTGCTCTGTTGCTCTGAAGGACCTTGAACTCTGACACACAAGAGATTTTCTTGCCTCTCCAAGCATGGTGGCTCTCCTATAATCCCTGCCCTTGGGAGTCTGAGGCAGGATTACCACAGGTTGGAGGCTGACTTGTCTACGTAGAGAGTTCCAGGCCGCTGGACCCAGCTAACCTTTCTTGTTACATAGCATACGTGGGTGTGGGTAGCTCACCTGCTCACATTGCTGCCACTAACAGCAGCACATGGCTTAGTTAATCATAGGTCGCACATTCTTAGGAGATAATCTGATTGGTCCCAGTCATCCTTTGGTACCAGGATGGAAACTAGTGATTGTCTTACCCATTGGCTGTTCGGGTCAGATGTCCTACAGTGAGCTGACTTCCTCAGTATGGGGTCCATGAAATGGGCAGCTTCCTAGTCAATCATTGAGCATTGTTGGCTCTACGGTTGACAAGAAGAGAGCCTGGAAGTACAGGCCTTAAAGATAGACTGGGGTGGATGCAAGGATGTGATATCTGGATTCATTCCTGAAGACTGGAAATAGAGAGTTGTAGAGATGGTTTAGCTGCTCTTGGAGAGAACCTGAGTTCAGTTCCCCAACATTCACCGTGTATTCCTCACAACCATGAATTCTATTCTCAGAGGATGTCTTGCCCTTTTCTGTCCTCCATGGGTACATGCACCCACAGACAGACATGTAGTAATAAAAATCAACAATGAAGACTAGGAAGGGTGTTTTGGAGGAAGACCAAATGCCCAGTTGGGAAAAGAGCAGAGGGTAGATATGGAGAGGCTTGGTGCCTAATGAGGGGCCCCAACAGGACTTGATGGGGGTCTCTTCAGAACCAGAACAGTGAGTTTTTTGTTCACACTGGTTGGGATGAAAGTCTGTAGTATGGCTGCAAACTTTTGAGAGGTCTGATTCCTGTAGGGCAGGGTTTGGATAAGGGAGAGGACTCGAAGGCATTGTTTCCCTGCCGGGCTAAACATCTCTGTATTTTGGAGCTGAGCAGAATGTGGTTGAAATAGATTTATCTTGTGGGCGTCTCTGACCTAGCCTGTGATGTCACAGAGCAGGAGGAATGGGAGCCGCCATGTGGTAGCTTGGAAGAAAGGACTGGGATGCTGGCTTTGTCTCTTTATGCCACTTTTACCCTCTCTGTGCTTTTCATTCGGCAAGTTGTTAGGACCCTTTCTTTACGTGCACATGACTGATTCAAGAGTCATAAAAAAAAGATGAGGGTGTGGAAGTAAATTTCACCAGGCTATGACGACATAGTCATTACTTGGCATGCCAATACCCATACTGTGCTGGTACTCAAAGCAGACATTACCAATAGATCCCAGGTCCTGCTACTTGTGAGTATAAAATTAGAAGGCAGACATGACTAATTGATTGCAGTTATCATCTGAATTCTTCTTGATCACTTGATCTGTAGTCTTTGAATGCAATAACCACATCTCTGCATTCTTGTGTCGCCCAGGACATACTTTGCTCTTTCAAGTACCCATTTAGACGTCACCTCTTTCAGGAAGCACTTTTGTGTTTCAATCTGTAACCCAGTCTGGCCTCAACGTCAAAGCAGTCAGACTCCCAAAATGCTGGAATTACAGGCATGCAGTACCACACCTGGCTCCTTTGGGCCATTGAGTGTTTTATCTCCTCTGTGGTCCCCTTCATGTGTGAAGGTCAGTTGCCAGGTGTAAAGCCTGTGCAATGGGACCCTAGTGCTGCAACCTTGAGAGTGGAGGATGTCAGAGGTTAAGAGGGAGAGCCTGTCTGTCCCTGCTGTCCTTCATCTGGCAGGTTGATGACATGTCTCATACCTAACACCTAGGGCTGGAAGCCAGGGAAGAAAATGTGCTAGGAAAGTGCCCTGTTGCTGAGCCACAACCCATCCCCATTCAACTCCTTACTAATGAGTGTCTTACTGTGTACCTTTGCCTGGCTTTGATCTCTCAGTCCTCCTGGCTCAGCCTCCTAAGTGGCAGGGATGATTGGCCCACGCCATCATGCCCATACTCCATTCTGCTTAGTTGTGTGTCTTGCTCCCTGTGTTTGGAATACCTCGTGAAAGGCTTTGTGGTTATCACTGTCTCCTCAGATTGCTGTACTAAGTTGCAGTAGCCTGGGTGGCTTATGGACAAATGTCATACAGCTCTGGAGACTGGGAGTTCAAGGTCAGCCTGCGGCAGATTTGGTTTCTGGTAGAAGCTTCTTCCTGGTTCTGGATGGCACCTTCAGGCTATACCCCCAAAAGAAGGGGCCAGGTTATTTGTTTTTTGCCTCTTTTTTTTTTTTTTTTTTTTTTTGAGCTGAGGATCAAACCCAGGGTCTTGCGCTTGCTAGGCAAGCGCTCTACCACTGAGCTAAATCCCCAACCCATGTTTTTTGCCTCTTTAAAGATTTGTTTTATTTTATTTTTATTTATGTAAATGTCTTTGTAAGTATATGTGTGTGGGCCCTCGGCAGCTAGAACTGCAGGCATTTGTGACTCTGGGAACTGAACGTGGGTCCTCTTAGGAGAACGGTATGCTCTCATAATCAGTGAGCCATCTCTCCAGCCCCAACTTTTACCTCTTAACCTAGTTCCATAGATGTTTCTCTTCACATTATCACAAGTTATTGCTTTGTTTGTCTTTTAGCAATGTATTCAGAAGTAGTGAGATCTGGGGTCAATTAGTTATGTCTGCTGTGAGTACCAGCCCCAATATTGAGGCCTGCATGCTAGATAATGGCTGTCTGTTCTTGGATTGTACAGTTTGCTTACACAGACTCAGTTTTTTGTGACTCTTAGATCAGTCACATGAGTGTAGAGAAGGTGTTCTAACAGTCTGCTGAATAGGAGGCATAGAGAGGGTCTAAAGTCACGTACAGAGATGAGGCAGGGATGCTGGTGTAGGAGATGACCATGGCTGTGAGTCTCTGCTGCTGTGTTCCTGGGTCTAGCAAGTATTCATGTATCACTAATGGTGGGTGCTCACGTGTTCAGAGCTCACCACATTTAAATATCATAAGTTCAAACACTGGTTTAAGCCAAAGAAGCCTGTCTACTCAAGCATTAGTAGGAGGCTGGGCTCGATTGTGCAGCCGCCATCCGAGGTCCAGGGGGGGCTGCCCGTGAGGATGGTAAGTTAGTGAGACTGTCTTAGATGGCTGGGGTGTAGCCCTCATCAGTGAGGGCCTAGGGGGTCAACAATGCCTCAGCACACACAAGACTCTGGGTTCAGCCCTGACACTGGGAAAAGAAACATTTTAACGAGACACTAGGAAAACATGGGTAGTAATCAGGCTTCATCTTCGGGGTTAGGGCGTTGTGAGACCACCAAGAGGGCAATACTTGTAGATGGGTCTTCATTGTTGGGGGGTCTTTTGTTTGTTTGTTTTTGTGGCAGCCTTGCATTGTAGCCTAGGCCAGCTTACACTTGTGACAATCTTCCTGCCTCAGTTTCTTGTGCTGGGATTAGAGGTGTGAGCGACCGTGCCTCTCCAGCTTTGCATTTTTCTCTGTGGGAACAGGCCAGCAGGGCAAGGATGAGGGTAACCTTCTAGGCCTCCCTGTTCTCCTCCTCAGCTGGCACTCCAGACCGGCCGCGAGCCCCCACCCATCTGGCGTGTCCAGAAGGCCCTTCTGCAGAAGTTCACTCCAGAGATCAAGGATGGCCAGAGGCAGTTTTGTGCCACCAGTAATGTAAGCCATTGGGTTATGGTACAGACTTTGGGGTAGAGTGCTCAGTACTGGGGTCCCTCTCTGGCATGGCCCAGGCAGGGTGGAAACCTCCTTTTCCGGAGGTGGGTTTTTACCGGTAAAGCATGCTGGCTCTCACTGGCTTTGGTCCCTCCACAGTATTTGGGTTATTTTGGGGATGCGAAAAACCGGTACCAGCGCCTCTATGTGAAGTTCTTGGAGAATGTCAACAAGAAGGATTATGTGAGGGTGTGCGCTCGGAAACCCTGGCACCGGCCCCCATTGCCAGTCAGGTACCGACAGTGACAGGGTCCCTGAGAGGGAAGGGTGAGGCTGGTTCCATATACAGGTGATGGAGCTTTTCAGTGAGGGAACTACAGCCAGGGAGACAAGCTGGAAGAAGGAGAAAGAGACCCTGAGTGGGAGGTGACAGACCCTGAGAAGCAGGCAGCAGAGACTCAGAGATAAACCCAGAGAGGGGATGGCAGAGACCCAGAGTGAGGGGTACTGAGAGACAGAGACCCAGAGAAAGGAAGGAGAGAGGCTGAGGGAGGCGGGAGAGCAGAGATTTCCCCACCTACACATGAAGAAAGCATGAACAGCATTTGTGAGCATTATGGGATATATCTCAGGGCCCCAGGGGGTGAGAGAGAATCTTCAACCTGCTGATAACAGTCTCTTCTGTCCTTTCCCAGACGGTCTGGGCAGACCAAGGGCCCGACCCCTGTGGGGGGCAGCTCTGCACCTCCATCTAAGGCCCCAGCTCCACCTCCTAAGCCTGAGACCCCTGAGAAGGTAACATCGGAGAAGCCTCCAGAACTGACACCGGAGCCTGCCGTACTCGAGCCCCCTGCCCCAGAGAAGCCATCCCCACCCCGACCTGTGGAGAAGGAGAGGGTGACTCGTGGAGGTGATCGACCTTTACGGAGCGAACGGGCCACCGGTGGGCGGCAGATGAGGAACGACCGGAGCCTGGCCACAGGACAGTCCACCACCTCCCGGCTGCCCAAAACCAGGCCCACGAAGGTGAAGGCCGAGCCACCTCCGAAGAAGAGGAAGAAGTGGCTGAAAGAGGCAGTGGGAAATGCCTCAGCAGGTGGCAGGCCTGGGGGCAGCTCATCAGACTCAGAGTCCTCCCCTGGTGCTCCCAGTGAGGATGGTAAGTTCCAGTGGCTGAAGGCGGAGGGGGTCACCTAGGGAGGGAATACTTCAGGAGGGGGCAGGGTGAGCGTCAGCCTGAGGGCTGCAGATAGTTTCCACAAGATGGGGACAAAGGGAACTCCTCCCCAGTAATGGAAGAAGCTAACAGTTAACAGTCACAGTCACTTTCCTATGTAATGATGTCTGTGCTAAAACCTTGGTACATCATTGCTTAATTTTCAGGACAGCCCTAAGAGGTAGATGCTGTAACTCCATCTGGAAGATAGGCATACTGACGTAGGGCAGCCATCCGAGGCTACATAAGAACACTGTATCAAAAAAAAAATGAAAGAATAGCCGGGAGGTGGTGTGGCAAGCCTTTAATCCCAGCCCTGGGGAGGCAGAGCCAGGCGGATCTCCGAGTTCAAGGACAGCCTGGGCTACACAGGGAAACCCTATCCAGGGAAAAAACAAAACCAAACAAAACCCAAAAAGACATTTCCAAAATACAAATAAGGGTGAGATGTAACTCAGTGTTTGTATCTTCTTTATTGCAGAGTAAATAAATTAGTTACAGAATATATAAATAAACAAATAAACTTAAAACACCATGTCCAGAGGAGGGAACAGGCACCAAGAGGGAGCACCTGTCATGGGTGCTCCCTGTGTCCAGCAAAGCCAGCTGCACGTGTTATGTTGAGTGATGGGTGGTTTGGGGTCATCACAGGTCCTTAGGCCTGGGGCAGATGTGGGACCAGCCTCTGTCCTGGAGCCCAGAGACAGTGGTGTTCTTCTGACCCCCCGGGTGACCCTGAGAAAGGCGTGACCTCATCTGTAGAGTTGAACATATATACCACATCCATTTGCAAAGATTCCAGGCATTCATTTATTTATTGCTTTCATATATGTCTGTACCTGTAGGTGGATTTTTCTGTCCCACCAGCCATCTCCCAAATCATGACACAGACTCATTATGAGATCTTGGCCAATAGCTTAGACTTGTTTTTAACTAGCTCTTATAATTTAAATTAACCCATTTCTTTTCTTTTCTTTTTTTTTTTTTTTTTTTTTTTTTTTTTTTTTTGGTTTTTCAAGACAGGGTTTCTCTGTAGCTTTGGAGCCTGTCCTGGACTAGCTCTGTAGACCAGGCTGGCCTCGAACTCACAGAGATCCACCTGCCTCTGCCTCCCCAGTGCTGGGATTAAAGGCGTGCGCCGCCACCCCGGCCCCATATCTTTCAATCTGTGGTCTATCTACCACGTGGCTTTTACCTCTATCCCATTTTGTGTGTCAGACTTGTTCCGCCTCTAGCTGGCTTCCTTGGCGTCTCTGCCCTTCTTCCCAGCATTCTCTCTGCTCCGAATCTGCCCCGAAAATCCTGCATAGCTATTAACCATTTAGCTTTTTTAAACCAGTAACACTGGCGCATCTTCACAGTGTACAAAAAGATAATCCACAACATGAATTATGTGTACACCCGGTGTAGCAGAGGCCAGAAGAAGGTGGTGGGTGCTGGGTCCTCTCAAGCAGTTGGTGCTCTTAACCACTAAGCCGCATCTCCAGCCCCAATGTAGGTTTTTGTTTTTTTCGTTTTTTTTTTCTTTTTTTTGTTTTGTTTTGTTTTTTCAAGACAGAGTTTTAAAACAGCCCTGGCTTTTCTGGATCTAGCTCTGTAGCCCAGGCTGGCCAGGAACTCACAGAGATCTGCCTTCCTCTGCCTCCTGAGTGCTGGGGTTAAAGGCGTGCGCCGCCCGCCCGGCTCCAGTGTAAATTTTTAGCTGACTCTGTGTGCAGCTGTGAAAGCAGTTGGTCAGTGTGGTCCTCCCCTCACAGCTTTCTTGTCTTCCTCTTTCCTCCTCCTCCTCCTCCTCTTTTTTCTCTTCCCTCTCTTTTCTCTGTTTTTATTATTATTATTAAGAGGATCTCATGTAGCCCAGGATGGCTTAGAACTTGCTATGTACTTGAGGATCCCCCTGTCTCCGCCTCTGGTGTGGCAGTGTTGGGATCACAGGCAGGCGTACGTCTTCATTCCCAGTCTGTTTGGTGCTGGGCATGGGACATGGGGATTTGTGGATGCCGGATGAGCATTCTGCCAGCTCAGCTACATCCTCAGCCCTCGACTGCACTTTGTTTGGATATGTTTGTTTCAGTTGAGTCTCACTGTAGCCCAGGCTGGCCTTGAACTCAGAGACCCACCGCCTCCACCTCCGGTGGGAACAAAGTGCACCGCTCTCAGCTCATCTCTGTCTTGATTCAGTGTTTTCGTAACCAACTTTGTTTCTGTGGATTTCAATGGAGCCACACTGAATTAGGCCCCAAATGGTAGTTCTTGTCACTCCATGTTCTTGTGACCTTGACTTTGTCTTCTGGCTGAAGAGGCCAAGCTGCTTTTTCCTGACCTCAGTCAGCAGGGGCTTGCCTGTACCCTTTTAGCTAGAGTCTGCACTGTGACTCCATCCCTGCCGTTGAAAGTCGTGTGTGTGTGTGTGTGTGTGTGTGTGTGTGTGTGTGTGTGTGTGTGTGGCACAGTAGCCTAGAGATGGTTTGTGTCCCATATCTCCCCAGAGCGGGTAGTTCCAGGACGGTTGCTGAAGACACGGGCCATGCGGGAGATGTACCGAAGCTATGTGGAGATGCTAGTGAGCACTGCCCTGGACCCGGACATGATCCAGGCCCTGGAAGACACTCATGGTGAGCTGGACCAGGGCAGAAGGCTGGACCTCAGAGGAGGGAAGGAGTTGTGGGTGGGTGCTGGTTTCCTGGGGCTGAAGGATGGGCCTGGGAGCAGGGATAGGCCTATGGTTAGGTCTGCGGGTGAGCACTGGGCACTTAGTCCTTGGAGAGGAAAGCTGGGGCCTGTGGAGCGAGAAGGGGATTTGGGGACCCCAGCCTCTTTCCTCCTGTGCATGGGAGCTGCTATCTTCTGACACCCCTGCTCTTGCAGATGAACTCTACCTTCCACCCATGCGGAAGATTGATGGCCTCCTCAATGAGCACAAGAAAAAGGTCCTGAAGCGGCTGTCACTGAGCCCAGCGCTGCAGGTGCTTAGGGGCCTGAGAGGGGCTTGCATAGGGCCCAGATCAGGTGTGGAGATTGGAGTGTGGGGTGTCAGCCACTTGAAGTTCCTTAAGTACAAGACTTCAAATCCCAGGGCTCAGTCCTGCCTGCCATTTCCCTCCGGAATGGCCTGTCATGCTGGATGGAACATCCCAGGGCCACCTTGACAATCTTGTGCTGACATGGCACCGAGGATTTTAGTTCTGATATCTTGGGGCTGGGGATGTGGCTCAGTTTGTAGTATGGCTTGTGTCCATCCACAGAACTGCCTTCTCCAGACACGGTGGTACAGGCCTGACAATATTCAGACTGTAAACGTGGGAGGCTGGTTGGGGTTCTGGAAGAGGTTAGTCCTATTTGGATTGTTTGGGGTGGCTTTTAGATTGTCACTGAGAATTAAATCTGGAATAGAATATTATGTTGTCTTGGAGATGCTTGGCAACATGTTAGTCTGACTTGGAAAAGGTAGGGTAAAATTTTTCATCTGATTCTAAGGATTCTGTTTGATACATTTTTTTGTTTGTTTTTTGTTTTGTTTTGGTTTGTTTGGGATAGCGTCTTTCTAGGTAGCCTTGGCTATCTTGGAACTCTATGTGTAGACCAAGCTGGCCTTGAACTCATAGAAATCAGCCTGCACATACCTGTCATCCCAGCTATTTGGTAGGCTGAGGCAGGAGAATCAAAACTCAGAGCCATCTTGGGCAACTTAATGAGGCTGTGTTACAAGATAAAAAGTAACCGTGTGGTGCCACATTCCTGTACTCCCAGCACTTGGAAGGAAGAGGCAGGTGAATCTCTGTGGGTTCAAGGCCAGCCAGGGCTACAGAGTGAGTTCCTATCTTTAAAAAAGCGAGAGCGAGGACTCCATTTGGTAGTAGTATGACTCTGCTCCCCTGGGTCGGATGTTCATCTGGTTTACACAGTTCTGGGATAGGTCAGGCTTGCGCTCTGAACTAGAGTACACAGTTTTAGATCGATGTGGGCCTATGAGTGTTTCACCTTCATGCATGCATATGCACCAGGTGTGTGCAGTGCCCTCAAGGCCAGAAGAGGGCAGCAGATCTCTTGGAACTGAAATTACAGGGGGCTGGAAGCTGCCATGTAGATGCTGGGAACCAAACCTGGATCTTCTGCAGCTTTTGACCCATCTCTCCAGCCACCAATTGTGTGTGTGTGTGTGTTTCCCCTGGAGACCAGAGGCTGGCTTCAGATCCCCATATGTGCTAGGAACTGAACCTGGGTTGTCTGCAAGAACAGAGCAGTCTCCCTGTGCCATAGAGCACATAATTTGGGGTGTTACAGAATGGTGGGTAGAAAAGTAGTATTTGGGAGATTTGAGGCCATAATAGAGTCACAGGGGCCAGGCCTAGGAGACAAAATATGCCTGTGGGTCTCCTGAAACTCTCTTAGGGGACAGTGAAGGATCTGAGTGCTAGAGTTGGGTGGTGTGTGGGTCCAGGGAGGTGGCCGCCACTGACTCTTTGGCTTCCGCAGGATGCCCTGCACACGTTCCCACAGCTGCAGGTGGAACAGACTGGAGAAGGCTCCCCCGAGGAGGGGGCTGTGCGGCTGCGGCCTGCAGGGGAGCCCTACAACCGCAAGACACTCAGCAAGCTCAAGAGAAGCGTCGTGCGGGCCCAGGTAGGACCTGACTCAGGAAGGGTGACCCTCGGTGGAGTGGTGACGGGCTGAGGATCTGAGCATCTGCTCCTCTGTGCAGGAGTTCAAGGTGGAGCTGGAGAAGTCGGGGTACTACACCCTCTATCACTCACTGCACCACTACAAATACCACACCTTCCTGCGCTGCCGAGACCAGGTGAGTCCCCAGCCCAGACCTTCAGCCCTCCTCCCCTCGACCTGGGGGTCCAGACTCCAGCCTGCCTCCTTCAGACTCAGGGTCCTGCTCCCATCCTCTCCCTAGCCATTTCTTCCCGTGCAGCTTCACTTTGCTTCCCAACAGACCCTGGCCATCGAGGGTGGTGCCGAGGACCTGGGCCAAGAGGAAGTAGTCCAGCAGTGTATGCGGAACCAGCCGTGGCTGGAGCAGCTGTTCGACTCCTTCAGCGACCTCCTGGCCCAAGCACAGGCCCACAGCCGCTGCGGGTGACTGCACCCGGCCTGCCTGGCGAGGAGGGTCCCTCCTCCACGAACTGTCCTCTGGAGCTGACGTCTGGGCTCCCTCGCTGCCAGGAGGGAAGGGCTCGTCCTCAGCCAGGGTGTATCCACACAGCCCTCCCCTCTATCCCTCTGACGCCCTCCCCCATTCGTGTACAGAGAAATTATTTATATATATGTATAAATGTCTATTTAGTAACACTTGCCCTGGCCCCTAGCCCAGCCCTCCCAACACAGCCATTGCTCCTGCCCCTCCACCATGTACATAATGTATAGGAAAATTCTATGTATGGTTGAGGGAGGTGGGACAACCTGAGAGAACTGGGGGACCCCCTCTGCTCTCAAGCTCCCCCCTCCAAGCCAACATCTTTGCTAAAGGCTGCTCCCCAAGGGCGTGTGTTGTTGGGTGGGAGGGGCCAAACATCTTGTTAATTATTTTTAATCTTATTTATTGTACATACCTGGGGGGGGAGGGTGGAGAGGGAGGGTGAGAAGTTCCCCTCGTCCTGCCCTCCTGTTCCTCTCCTACAGTATCTTCTCCCCCCACCCTCGGCCCACTCCCTTTGTCTTCTCAATGCGGTTCTATTTTTTAATGCCTTTTTCCGTCCCACCCTGCTCCTTTTTGTCCTGTTCCCTCCTCTCCCTGACCTCTTGCTCTTGGGCGCTGTACAACTCACCTTGTATACACTGTGTACACAGAACCAGCCAAACGAAACCCAACAGCAACACTTTACCAGCAGGCTGGAGTGCTCTGTCTGCGGCGGTGGGGTGGGCCTGGGCAGTGGGAGCAAGGGACGCCCATCAGGTAGACAGCCTAGGGTTAGTGTGTGTGTGGCCCCGAAATGTAATGATCTCATACAAGCGTGAATTTTGTCATGGTTTGTCAAGGTCAAGGATGTCAGGGTGGCCAGGGATCTGCCAGGCTGCCCAGGGGGTTGTGGCTGCAGGATCCCGGTGTAAGCCTGGCGGCCTCACTTCTTTACTTGTGGTGTTTCCTTGGAACTCATTGAGCATTCTTACAATATGGTGGCTGACAAGGAGGAAGCCATCTAAGTCATCTGCCATTGTCTCCCAGACTCTCCAAAGCCTCGGGGCTGGAGAGGTAGCTCGGTAGTTAAGAGCACAAGCTGCTCTTGCAGAGGACCACACTGGATGACATGCACAGAACACAACTGGCCTCTACTTCTTGGTCTCCTGTAGTCTAAACTCACCAAGTACCCGACTGACATTGAACTTCTAATCCTCCTGCTTCCACTTCCCAGGTGCCAGGATTATAGGCGTGTGGGTCCTGTGTCCCTGTCCACCCCCTTGTCCCCCAGTTAAATTCCACTGGTTTTTTTTTTTGGTTTTTGGTTTTTGGTTTTGGTTTTGGTTTTTCAAGACAGGGTTTCTCTGTGTAGCTTTTTAAAGACTAGACTTCAGGTTGATTCATGGAGAACAGGTGACCGGAGCTGGGTAGTAATTTTTACTACGGAGTTGAGGGTTCCCTTTACCACTGTCCGATGCTGGGGATGAGTCACCAAGAAGCACTTGAGACAGCCTAGGTTGGTGTGGAGCTCTCAGTTGACTGGGAGTATGGCTCAGTGCCATAATGAATGTTAGGTACTGTTACTGAGTCATTTACTGTTGAGAGTGCCCCTGCAGCCCTCCAAGAGCTTGCAGAAATTCTGTCCCAGGTCTCTGAGCCAAAATCAAGTTAAATAGATGCTGGGTGTGATGGCTTATACATGTACTCACAGGAGGAGTTACCATGGAAACTCAAGGCCAGCCTGAAAAGGGCTGGGGTCAGGTCTTGCTAGTAGAGTTACTTGCTGCCTAGAATCCCCTGGTGAGAGGCTGGGGTGTGGTTCAGTGATACAGTGCTAACCTAGTGTGTAGGAAGGCCCCAATTTCCCCATCCCCACACTGGAGTGGAGGAGGGGCACTGAAATTGGGATGTTAGCAATGGAGTTAGCTTTCTGGTAAGGGTTGAGGGTGAACCTTAAGTGCCCATAAATTGTGGCCTGCAGGCCCATAGGCAGTGGCTTGCTTTAGATTACAGATTGGTCCTGCAAACGGAAGCTAGAGGTCCCCAGGTCAGAGTTCTAGAACAAAAAATTGACCAAAAAGAGCCCCTCCCGTGTAGAAGAGCTGCGTTGCCTTTTGGATAAAATCCAGCTTCCTAAGTTTGAGCCTCAGTTGCTTCTAGTTGAAGCAGGCCGGCTGGTTTGTGCGCATACATCAAAACTGGAAGACAAGCCTGGTGTGCTGGGGAGCCTGAGGGGGAGAAATGTAGAGAGTGGGGTAACCTTGGCTTCAGAGAGAACTTTTCTCAAAACCCACAAGATCATTGCCAGAGCCTGGAAGAGGGTAGAAACCCTGCCACAGGCACTAACACGTGCCTGGAGAGATGCCAGCCAGGCTCTGCCAGCCTTTGACTCTTGCCTTAGAAACTTCAGGATGGCAGTGGCCTGGAGCCTCCAAAAATGCCTGCCAGCTGTCATGTGTATTATGCTTTCTTCTGGGGGCAAGTAGTGGCCTGTCACCTTCTCATTGGGCATCCAAGAACCAGGATGTGCAGGCCAAGAACTCCACCCTACTGAACAGTGGGAAATAATTCCCTATCATCTCTGTTCTGAGGAATGTCTGCTGGGACCCAGAACCCTTTGCTGGTAAGAGCAGTGTGCCCCACACTGGGACTTCTGAGACTTGGAAACCTTGGCAGGGAAAGAATGAAAGGCTGCAGCCAGCTACAGGTTCTTCCTTTCAAAGGGAACAACCCCTTCTTGGGCTGGGTAGTGAATCTGCTACTCCATGTTCTTAGCCTTGCTCGGTCCTAGGGCACAAGGTTGAGCACAGGCCAAGGGCTCCTTGTTAGGGAAACCGGAAAGGGATGCTGCTAATTGATATCTAATCTGGAATACAGAGTAAAGCTCACAGTCCCAGGACAGGACAGAAAGGTCATGGATGTTGATACTGAATAGCCAATAGGGGCTGGACTGCTCTGTGAGAGCTGCATCCTCTCAGAGAAGATTGCTGTTCTAGATGTGATTTGCCAAGGGCGAGGCAAGGCCACAGAACCTGAAGTAGGTGTGAGGTGTTCTAGAATTAAGCCCAGAGACAGATGGGGAGTGGAGGTAGGAGGGTCAGGAGTTAGGGCCAGCCTGGACTAATTGAGACCCTATCTCAGTAATGGGGAAAAAAAAGTTTGATCAGATGGAGTTGGAGGTTTGCGTCTGGCTCCTTCCAGGACGTCACACAGTATGGCAGTATTGGCAGGTCCTGGCTTGGGTCTAAGTAATCAAAGATTTCTTGGACCCAGATGCCATTCTGCTCATCTGTCCCTCTTCCCAGCTAAAAGAACGTTCTTAGCGTGGAGATGGGAGCCTGATAGGTAGGGTGGTAGTAGTGTCTGTCTCTATGTCCCTGGAACTTTCTGGAATAGCATTTCCAGTGGGACGTTCTGCAGCCACAGGGGGCTTGTATATTTGCTTTACCTGTTAGATGTCACTGCTACTTGTGACTGTTGAGCTCTTGAAACTGAGGAAATTGATTTTCTCTCTCCCTCTGATTTTTTTTCAAGGCAGGGATTCTCTGTAGCCCTGGCTGTCCTGGAACTTGCTCTGTAGACCAGGCTATCCTTGAATCAGAGTTCCACTTGCCTCTGCCTCCCAAGTGCTGGGATCAAAGGCGTGCACCACCACTGCCCAGCTGAAAAATTAATTTCAACAGCCATATGTAGGTTCTAGCCACCATATTGAACAGTGTAGTTCTAGAATTTTCCAGGAAGCAAAGATAATACTTTTTCCCTTGAAACAAAATCTTGTCACAGAGTTTAAACCGGGCTTGAATTTGTGATCTAATTCTCCTGCCTCAGCCTTTGAAGTGTTGGAGTTTCGGGCATGCACCACCACACCAGCTTAAGTTTTTAAAAATACTATTATGGGTTGGGGATTTAGCTCAGTGGTAGAGTGCTTGCCTAGCAAGCACAAGGCTCTGGATTCGATCCTCAGCTCAAAAAAATAAAAAGAATAAGAAATACATTTATTTAGAGAGAGAGAGTGAGTGAGTGTGTGTGTGTGTGTGTGTGTGTGTGTGTTAGGGTTACTATTGCTGTGATGAACACCATGACCAAAAGCAAATTTATGAGAAAAGGGTTTGAGAAAAAAACCCACTTCCACATCACTGTTCATCTTTGATGGAAGTCAGGACAAGAACTCAAGCAGGGCAGGAACCTGGAGGCAGGAACTGATGCAGAGGCCCTGGAGAGGAGCTGCTTACTGGCTGTTTTTCATGGCTTCCTCAGCCTGCTTTCTTACAAAACTGGACCAGCAGCCCAGGGTGGGCCCTCCTTCATCAATCACTAGTTAAGAAGATGCTCTACAGCTTGCTATTTTGGAGGCGTTTTCTCAATCGGGATTCCCTCCAGATGACTTTAGCTCGTGTCAAGTTGACAAAAAACTATCCAGTGCACACTTACGTGCCACGCAGAGATCAAAGAACAATTGCAGGACCTTTTTTTCCCCCTACCTTGTGAGTTCTGGGATTTGAACTCAGGAAGTCATACTTGGCAGCAAGCACCTTTACCTCTTGGTCACCTAGCCAGATTACCACTCTCATTTAGAAAAATAAATAGCGCAGGGCATGGGGGTGCGTGCCTTTAATTCGGGCACTCGGGAGGCAGAGGCAGGTAGTTTGAGGCTACCCTGGTCTACAGAGTGAGTTTCAGAACAGCCAGAACTGTTATACAGAGAAACCGTGTCTTGGAAAAAACAAATCTGGGCTGTGGACCCAGCTTAGAGGTTGAGTCCTTGCCTAGCAGGCATGAGACTATGGGTCCATCTCCAGCAACTACCCCACCCACTCAATAAAAGGCATCTCCTGTTGTAGGCAGTGACATTTATTCTTCTGAAAGATGGGACATATGTACAGCAGTGACGAGGAGCCCCTCACCCCACAGGGGTCTGGTGGGGAAGGGAGGCATTGACAGAAGGCACTCAGTGATGGCCCTAGGAGCCAGGAGTGAAGGGAGAGGGCGTAGTGTGTCCTGGGGAACCCGGAGGAGGAGACTGAGGCTTGCTAGAGCCTCAGGCCACACCGCAAGTGTGAGGCAGCTGGTCCCGAGAGAGCTTGTGCTGGTCGCTTGGGGCTATTTGGCTACAGCAGGACACAGGGGCAACCCCCATCCTTCTTCCTGGGAGCACTGGGTGGGCTAGGAGGGAGTTCTTGCTCCTCGTATTTCCTGTGGGAAGCAGTCTGTAAGTATGGGATGGAAGGCTGAGGACCAGGAGAGCAGAAGAGGGTACTGTGCTTACCGGACAGTCCGGACCAGCTGCTCAAATGCCTCATCGACATTCAGACGCAATTTGGCTGAGGCCTCAAAGTAAGCCATGTGGTGGGAAGCACTGAAAGAGGTTGCCTCTGAGCGGAGGACCTGGGGGAGAGGACGAGGGGGAGAAGGAGAGGGGAGGCTGTCAGAAGCAAGGTGTGCTCAGGTGTATAACAGAGCAGGTTCAACATAGAAAGTCCTAGAAAGCCCCAAGAAGAGGATACTGGAGAGTTGAAAGTGTCTAAATGAGACATTAGAAAGATGTTTTCGGTAACTATGAGGCAGGCAGGCAAGAGAGGGGAACACACACTGCAGCTAGGGAACAATAGCAAAGGCTTAGCATAAGAGTCAGGATGGTGTTTCAGTGTCTCAGTGGTAGAGCCCCTGCCTAGAATCCCCCTGTGAGGGGCTGGGGTGTGACTCAGTGGTAGAGCATCTGCCTAGAATCCCCCAGTGAGGGGCTGGGGTGTGGCTCAGGGGTAGAGCCCCTGCCTAGAATCCCCCAGTGAGGGGCTGGGGTGTGGCTCAGTGGTAGAGCCCCTGCCTAGAATCCCCCAGTGAGGGGCTGGGGTGTGACTCAGTGGTAGAGTCCCTGCCTAGAATCCCCCTGTGAGGGGCTGGGGGGTGGCTCAGTGGTAGAGCCCCTGCCTAGAATCCCCCAGTGAGGGGCTGGGGTGTGGCTCAGTGGTAGAGTACCTGCCTAGAATCCCCCAGTGAGGGGCTGGGGTGTGGCTCAGTGCATGGTTCCACCTGTGAGTTGTATCTAAGTGAAAGTTGTGAAATGAAGAGACCAGGGACCCAGAGAAGGAGAGGTTTCCCTGAGAGAGTCTCCTAGGTCCAAACAGGGTCATCAGGGAAGGGGGCATTCCAAACCTGGCGCTGTGTCTCCAGATCTGCCTTGTTCCCAACCAGCACAATGGGGAAATCATCTCGGTCCTTGACTCTGAGGATCTGAGTGAAGAGCTTGCCTACCTCATTGAAACTGCAAGAGAAGCCAGTAGTGTGAGGCAGCCTTTGGGAAGAGCCTGTCCTGTGCTCAGGCATGTCCACCAGCACACTCACTCCCTCACCTCTGCCGGTCATTAATTGCAAACACCAGCAGGAAACCGTTGCCAGCACGCATATACTGTTCTCGCATGGCACCAAATTCCTCTTGACCTGCAGTGTCCAGGACTGTGGGGACAGGGAAAGGAACATGGGGGTCCCAGGCTGTCCTGGGCATGCTCTCAGTCCTGCTAGCTGCCTCCCACCCAAGCCCAGCCATCCATCCTTACTGTCCAGCCGTGCAGGGGTGCCATCCACAGTGCAGATCTTTGTGTAGGAATCCTCAATGGTGGGGTCATAGTCAGACACGAAGTAGGACTGGAGGACAGAGAGAGGTCACTGTCATCAAAGCATTCTGTGTGTGTGTGTGTGTGTGTGTGTGTGTGTACACACGCCCTGCCCCTACATATTCCTCTCAAGTCTCTGTTCCTCTCTGGGTCTGTCTCTCCTAGTCTCTGTCACCTCTCTTTTTTGGGGTCTCTTTCCTACTCTGGGCCTCAGTCTGCCTGTCTGTCTCTCTCTTCTCCTGAGTCTCCATCTGTCTTTCTCTCTGGGTCTCAGTACCTCCCTCCTGCTTTCTCTGGGTCCCCCTCTCTCTGGGTCTCAGTATCTCCCTCCCTCCTGCTTTCTCTGGGTCCCCCTCTCTCTGGGTCTCAGTACCTCCCTCCTGCTTTCTCTGGGTCCCCCTCTCTCTGGGTCTCAGTACCTCCCTCCTGCTTTCTCTGGGTCCCCCCCCTCTCTGGGTCTCGGCGTGCCTGTCTCCACCGTGTTGCCCATGTCATCTCTCTCTCTCTCCATCCCTCTGAGTCTTGGTCCTCTCTGGTCTTTGTCTCCTTTTTCTCTGGATCCCTGTCCTGCCTCTCTAGCTGTTCTGATTCCATCTTTCTGGCTGACTGTCCCCAGGTCATGAGTCCCTGTCACCGATGCCATTACCTCTCAGCGTGAACCCACATCTGCTATACAACACCCTCTGTTTTCTGCAGTATGAAGCATCCTCCTTTGCCATGATTACTCCCAGTGGCTCACTTTAAAGGAATCACTTTCCCTCTCTGAGTCCCACTTTCCTCATTTGGAGAGAGAGGATGCGAACACTACACCATCTAACAGTGTTTGACATGCGGGAATTCTCTGCTCCACACTTCACACTTGGCCTGGTGACAGTTAGCTCCTGAACGCTCTTGTTGACCAAAGTAGCTGCCTATCTTGCCTGTCTTTCTTCCCTCCTCCACTCCCTCCTTCGTAAGCAGCCTCCAGCGTCCCCTCCCTGGGGAAGGTCTAGGTTCCAATCCCTCTTCGGAGAGACTGCCCCACCCTCGACCCGCCCCTCCCTTCCTGCCTGGGTCCTGCTGCCTCCAGCCAGGCCTCTGGCCAGCTCCCGGTTTGGCCCTGGGTGCCAAGGGCTCAAATTCCGGCTCTTCCTTCCCACTGTAGGCTTCTCAAAAGCACTGCTGGAGGTTCCTTGTGTGGGTCTATCACCCAGGAACCTCCACTACAGCAAGTGGGCTCTCACACTTTCCTGCTGCCCTGACCGGGTGGGGTGCGGTGATGGGGGAGGCTCCCCGTGGGAACTGGGTGGAGGTTTCCGGGGCTGGGCTGAATTTTCAGAACTTGGTTGCTGGGGCTGAAGGTGGCTTCCTCTCTAGAGGGTGTTTGCTGGAAGGGGTGACGGAGCAGAGCCGGGGGAGGATGAGGCTTGGTTTGAGTGGGAGAGACTACCTAAGACTCAGAACAGCCTGGAGCATTCCTGGAGGGCAGGTTTATGATTTAGTGGATAGATAGTGCATTTATGGGTCCTAGAATCTTTCAAGTAGCAGATCTTTGGAGATTGTGAAAAACCTGTTTTGTTTTGTTTTTTTAAATCTGGAGATGACTTGGGAGCTACCCAGAGTTTCTAGAGGTGAGGGCAGGGAGTTGGAGTGGAGTAGAGAATTTAGGGTGGAGAAATGGTTGGTTTTCCTTGGGGGTAGGGTGGGAGGGTGAGGGTCTGCATTTAGCAGAATAGGGTACTGCCAGACATTGGTGTTTTCCTAGAATGGTCATGTGGCAGGATCTACCTAAGGTCTGAGGTCTGAAGAGAAATCCTCTTTAAGCAGGGGTTAAAGGTATCTTTCTTAGGATTGCGCGGTAACAGTAGAGTCCTAGGCAAGGTCCGGGCAAACATTTCCCGAGTCTGGGGTAGTGCCTGATTAGAGGGACTGGGTTACTGAGCACAGCCGCCGGGCCAGTAGAGCTCTTGGGTGGTTAAGAGGTTGAAAAGCTGGGACTTCGGGCTGACAAGGTTCGGGGTCGGGTCCTCAGGGAATGCTTAAGATCTGAATGCAGCAACTGTTTGGAATTTAGGAGGTGAGTAGAGCCAGGCCCGCTGGGACAAGGACTCTCAGGTAGCTCGGGGAGGGTGATCGGCTGCAGGATGTATTAGGAGAAAGCTCCCTCCCTCTCATGAAGGAGGTGGAGGCCCTGGGCACTTTGAGTAGCAATCTGAAGGGATCTTTTAGGATTAGAGACCCTCTCGGAAGAGTCTTAATGATGATTCTGGGAGAAGTCTCAGGGAACCCCCAAAGGGCTCCAATTCTCAATCTCGGGGACACCCTCCCCGGTGAGGGCCCACTACCTGGATGAACTGGATGGTCAGCGCGCTCTTGCCCACGCCGCCGCCGCCCACGACCACCAGCTTGTGAGTCTCGCCGGGCGGGGGGTCCCTGGGTCCCGGCCCCCCGCCCCGGGGCCGTCCCCGCCCAGTCCCGGACGCCGCCCCGCTGCTCATGTCGCCACCGCTGCTGCCGCCGCCGCTACCGCCTAGGGGGGAGTCGGGAGAGACTAAGGGGTGGGTTATGCTAATAAATACTGCATAAACATGAGCTCCGGGCTGTGGGACGCGCGTCTCGGGACGCTCGGGGAGGAGGCGAGGCCGGGAAAGGGAGGAGCCATACTCCTAAGGGTAAGGGAGACACGTTTGCGGGGAAGGGGAATTCCAAGAGGGGCGGGATTTGCTAATAGAGATCCGTGCCCACCCGCAGCCCAGCCACGCGCTCCTTCCAGGCAGCCCGCCTGTGGGAGGAGTTATGCTAATAAAGTGCCATCTTCGCGCGAACAGTCCTGTCGGGGCGGGGCTATGCAAATTTGGCACTAGAGGTACTAGTTAACTAAGGGCCACCCCCCGTACTTCTGGTGGGTGGGGCTCGTGGGCTCCGGCTCAGGGCCGTATATAGGGCGGTCTTAGGACGCACAGGGCTCGAAAAAGAAGCTCCGCCTCCTTCCTGGGATCGTCGCCAAGCTCTCTGCCCGGCGTTCGTCTGGAAGCTGGAGTCTTGGCCCGCCAAGGGACCCAGGCTTCCGGTTCCCTATGTCCCAGCCAAACGGAAGACAATTTGGGAGGGGTGCTGGGGCCCTGGATGGGGACAGCAGGGTAACGGGGCAGGGATGGGCTGTGAGATCACCACATTCCTAATCCATGAGCCAGCTCGTCCTCGTCGGGAAGTCCGGGGCCAGAAGGGCCTCCAGCCAGGATTTCTGGTGTTTGCAGGAGGCAGTTGATGATTCAGACACCTGGTTCCTACGAGTGCATCGAGTTGGAGACTTGGATTCTCGGGTGGTAGGGAGAACAGGCCTTCGGGAGGGGCCCCTGACTACTAGATTAGGTATTGGGGAACCTAAGAGCCTGAACTCTTGGAGCCAGAGGATGGAGAGTCCTGGGGACTCAGAATTCTGGGCTCGAGGTCATGATTGCGCGAGGAGAAGGTTGTGGAGGAGTCTAGCACTTACGTTTGTGTAAGGTATTATACTGATGCCCTGAAAGGCCTGAGCTGAGGAACGGGCCGAAGGGAAGAGGGTTGAGAGTCCCAGGGAAATGAGTCTTGTTATGAGTCAGAGGACTCAGGTTTCGGACTTTACTGTCCTGAGTAAGGACGCTCTGGTCTGACTCCTGCTAAATTTAGTGGAGATATTGTGAAGTCAACGCTAGCCTGGACATCTTAGAATGAGCTTGTCTTAAAATAAAAAAAACAAGAAGAGGGCTGTAGGTAATGCTTAAGAATAGAGTACTTGAGCCCGGCGGTGGCGGCGCACGCCTTTAATCCCAGCACTCGGGAGGCAGAGCCAGGCGGATCTCTGTGAGTTCGAGGCCAGCCTGGGCTACAGAGTGAGTTCCAGGACAGGCGCAAAACTACATAGAGAAACCCTGTCGCGAAAAAAACTAAAAAAGATAAAAAATAAAATAAAATAGAGCACTTGCCTAGCATGTAGGAGAGTAATTCAATCTCCAGTACCCCCAAAATGAATCATTTAAGCTGGGTATGGTGACGGATACCTACTGTCCCAGCACTGGGGAAGCAGGGGCAGGACCACAGTCTGCAGCGAGTTTCAGGGTAGTCTGAGCTACGTAGACACCTCTCAAAAAACGTCCTTAGGACTTGGAGGGGAAAAAAGTTAGAAGGGTCTCATTCAGAAAGGCAGACTATGGGAAGGGTAGCGTCCAATTCACTTCAATTCCCATTGATCTCAACAGCGGAGCGTCTTTTTTACATCACTTCCTGATCCGCCGCCCTTTCCCCGCGCACGCAGGGCACTGTGGGGGGCCTCACCGCGCGCTCCAGCAACCCCGCCCACTTCACCTTTCACCCCTACACTAACCCCGCGTGACGGAGTTGACTCGCGGACTACGTCTCCCGGCGTACAGCGCGCGCACCCCGCCTCCATGCGACGCGTTGATTTCTGGGAAACCGAGTCCACCCTCCGCCCGGCCGACCCTCAGGAAACCCAGCTGGGTACTTGAAATCCCAGCAAGCTCGGCGGCAATTTGGCTCCGCCTCTCCTCAGCTCAACTCGCGAGCCCCGCCCCAGTCCGCCCCGCCCCGCGCCGGGGCCGGAGCCGCAGCCCGAGCGGCGGGGTAAGATGGCGGCGGCGGTCCGGGCCGCGGGGCTCGGGCCTAGCGGGGTGGGCGGGGCGGAGTCGGGTCGCTAGTCGTCTCCGAGTGTCGTCCGTACGCCCCCGGGCCTGGAGAGCATAACGTGGCAGCCTCGGATCCGGCAGCGGCGGCCAGGGCAGTCACTGAGTGTGGGGCCTTCTTAGGGCCCGGGACGCGCCCGTGGGTGCCAGGGGGCGTCCGTAGGGCCTGGACCGCGCCTAGGTCAGCCCTCCATCACATTGCTGAACCCGGACGTGTCTGCAGGCGCCGTAGATGGTTTTTATGTGCGACCGTAGGCTAGGGTCTGTTGAGAGGCTTTTGGGGCCATCTTGAGATCTTGATGTGTGTCCCAGGAGTGAAGGGGTCTGCAGAGCCACCTAGATTGCTGGGGTATGTGTCTTAGGGCTGGGAAGCGTCTACCCGTGCTAGCCTCTGCATTCAGCTCATCTACATGGATCTGGGACGGTTTATAAGGCCTGGAAGCTCTCTTCAAGGACTAGGAAGTGTTAAGGGCCACCTAGAAGAAAGAGATGTGTTCCCACCCAGGGAGAGGGAGGCAAGCATTATGATGTGCCCAGAAGTATAAATGGGTCTCCAAGGTCTGTCTGGGAAGTGTTTGATGTGGGGTGACTCGGAGACGGGGGGGGGGGGGGGGGGGGTGGGAGCAGTTAGAAGGAACTGGAATTATCCAGGTGATTTTTATGTGATTGCAAGAATCCAGACTGTATCTTGGAGCAAATTCAAGTGGTTTTGGAGAGTAGATAAATGTGTAGAAAATAATACAACAAAGTGCTGGGTATTTTACCCACCTCAAATGTACTTGCCCTTCAGAAAGTAATTAAAAAGGAAATGGCTTTAAACAAAGAAAGAAAGAAAGAACCTGTGTTGCCCCTAGTGCTGAGGAGTTAGAATCAGTCCCTGGAGGCCTGAGGGTCTGTAGCGCTCTCTAGACTCACCCAGTGCAGTGCTCTGCAGCTTGACCTTGATAGGCAGGAGGAAATACATTGTTGGATGAGATTCAGTACATGCCAACATATGCATTTTACTAATATTACTCCAAGCACCTAAACTGATGTTTCCATTTAAAACTTGGTGGGTATTTTTCAGTGTGTTTTATGTACTTTGTGTAATGAGCTATTTGTGAATCACTAAATTGCTCCCAGGACCCTGTAATTGAGGGATCATGTATCTCCCATGGTCTACAGAGCCTTATAATGTCTGCAGCCAGGTGCTTTTGATACAGTTTCTTGTATGTGACAGTCAACTGCTCTGGATAGCATTTTTATCCCAGATAGTGCTGGGGAGCAGCCCCGGAGCTGGGAACTGTTGGTGCACAGGGTAGGAGGGTCCTGAGTATTAGCTTAGAGAAGCTTGGATGTGGTAGAGGGGCTGTCAGAGCAGGGTGTGACTCTGGGGATCAAGGAAGACGCTGAAGATTTGGGCAGCTGGAGCTGAGAGGCTGGCTGAATGTGGAGGCCCAGGCATAGGTTCATAGTAGGACAGGGACCAGGCCTTAGGTCTTTTCTTTGCAGGTGCACAGCTGGAGAAGCAGGCTGAGACAAAAAGGGGAAACCTGGTCTAAGGGCCATTGATACAATTATTGCTAATGTGTATCCAGCCATTTGTGTGTGCAAATGAGTGTAAGAGATGCTACTATTTTGCCATTTCAGATAAGCACAAGGTTTGGTTTAGGGAGCCCAGAGCTTCTAGGAATTCCAAGATTAGGTGTGTTCAGAGTCACAGGTTTGACAGCTGTAGGGAGGCTTACAGCTGTGATGTTCATATTTTCTGAAGCCTCAACCAAGACATCCACCAGTCTGAAGGATGCTCTTTCAACCACCTGACTGGGCACTCAAAGCTCAGAATTCCCGTGACATCATCGAGGCTTTGGCCATGCTTCCACAGGACAGGCAGCTGGGTGATAGGCAAGTGTCCCAATGGGGCTGGGAGGACAACATGACTTTCTGAAATCTGGCAGTTTTGTTTTAAAAGCAGTGTAGTGGTTGTGTAGACCATACTATCACAGTTCTGTTTCATACCTATAAATGAAACATTCTGGTTCCTCACCATGGAGGATGATGGATGCTGTGTGAAGCTGTGGTATCTGCTACAGAGTACCACTGAGCATGTCGATGCATTCCTCATTGTGAGGAAGGTGGGTTTCTGAGACTGCAGCACACTCATAAAATCATGAGACCCAAAGTCAGGGTTGAGTTGGCATCTCTCTGACTGGGTTGGGGAGTTTTGGTTAGGAGCTTTGGGAAACGGGGCAGTGGAGGGTCAGATGTTGGAGCAGGTGGCAGAGGAGCCCTCCCATTGATGGGAGGCAGCTAAAGTCCAGAAGGATGCTCTCTAGTCCCTGCAGGTCAGCGTGGACTTGGTGGAAGAGGGCCCTAAAGGAGATGCAGTGGACACAGTCCAGGAGGTCCCTGAGACCTTGCTTCACCTCTGCTCCCTCTTCCCTCAGCCTTCACTCCAAACTGTCGCCCTCAACCCCAGGTGACCATGGAGGAGGAAGATGAGTCTCGAGGTAAAACAGAGGAGTCGGGAGAGGATCGGGGAGACGGTCCACCTGACAGAGATTCTGCCCTTTCTCCTTCTGCCTTTATCTTGGTAAGACAGCTGGGGGCAGTGGGACCTGGGGGCCTAGGTTCCCATTTCCTGGAGTAGGGGCTGAGGGTTTGGGCCCTGGAAGAAGTGGGGCTCTGTGGGGCCCTATGTGGCCTCAGCCTATGGCCTGCCTATGGGGTGCCTGGAACATGCCTTCCAAACAGCAGAGGTTATAAAAGTCTCTTACCTGGTACCCCTGATTTTTTATCCCCCCCAGCGGGCCATTCAGCAGGCTGTGGGAAGCTCCCTGCAGGGGGACCTGCCTAATGAAAAAGGTATGAGGTGTAGTCCTTTCAGGCCCTTACCCCTCCTCTGGGTTTGGTATCTTCATTCTTTCTGAGGCGTCATGAGTGCTACCCCTGTGGTAGGGTTAGGAGTGTCCGGGGGACTGGGTTTGGCTGGAGGAAGGCCTGGTTGGCAGGGGACCAGCAGACCTGCAGCTTAGGGGGATGGTGTCATGGGACCCAGTGTGGTGTCAGGGCTGACTCGAGAGGTTGTGAGGACCGTAGTAGGACACTGGGAGGCAGGAGACATCTAGATCCAGGGCTGTGCAGGGCTCAAAGGCCAAGCTGAGGTACCCCTTTCAGTAATCCAGTGGGTACAAGCTCACCCCAGGTTGGGTTGGGAGAGCTCGGGGTCCTGCTCTGATTGGAGGTGGTAGGTACTCCCACAGCGAACACTAGGTCTGGTCCTGGCTCCTGTACTCTGCAAAGCCTCACATTGAGTCCCACCTTACTTCAATGTCCCTCCAGATGGCTCTCGGTGTCGTGGCCTTCGATGGAGGCGCTGCTGCCGGAGTCCACGATCAGAGCCTCGTTCCCAGGAGTCAGGGGGTGCTGACACAGCTGCTGTGAGTAAGAGTGTCCATGAACCTTCATTCTGGAGTCTGCAAGACAAAAAACTAGGGGTCTGTACCCCTGGGTCTGGGGAACTAGTGGGCAGTGAGGGGAGTCTGGGGACCAGATCCCTGACTAAGCTGCTTCCAGAGACCATCGAAGATAAGGTTGGTTGGCTCTCTGAATGTCCTTGGGGGAAGTTGGTGAGTTCCTGAGAGGCTGGAACTAGGAAAGTTGTCAGTGTGAGCGCTAACAGAACAGAGCCCAACTTGGCCCCTTCCAGGTATTGGATACAGCTGCAGACAGCTTTCTTGTGGGGCTGGTGAACATCCTGGATCCCCCAGATACCTGGGTCCCCAGCCGCCTGGACCTGAGACCTGGCGAGTAAGAACCTGGGCAGCTAAAGGTAGGGTGGCTCTAACCTGAGAGCTGTGACTCTGCCGCCTCACCATTTCTTCTGTTTGGCAGAAGTGAGGACATGCTTGAGCTGGTGGCTGAGGTCCGCATCGGTGACAGGGACCCCATGCCTCTACCTGTGCCCAGCCTTCTGCCCCGTCTCAGGGCCTGGAGGACAGGAAAAACGGGTATGTGGGCCTTGCACTGTGTTGGGTAGGTGGTCTTGGAGTTGTGTGGAAATCAACTATTTTCATATATTTGTTAATAGTGCTGGGTCCTGGACTTTGGGGGTCTTACATATGTTCAGCAAGCATTCTGCCACCAAGCTAAGCCTTACCTAGTCTTAAGCTATTTGGAGGGAAGGTAGTAAGGATGGTTATGATGTTAGATACAAGTTAATGCATATGCTCCTGGAAAGAAAGCATAGGATCATGTGGGAGCACTGAGCGTGCCGGATACCAGATGTCAGAGCTGACTGATAGTGTCTTTGAGTTGGGACTCATCTCTAGGAGGGGGTCCTTAACTAGCTCCATTGGTGGGTCTGGCTGCTGGCTTGAGTCTGAGTGGAAACCAGATATTTTGGTTCTGTGCTGTGGTTGCGTAGGATAGAATCTGCTTCCCATTATGCTCCTGGTAGGTGGCCAGCGACCTCAGAGCACACCGGCACATCAGCCCCAGTGGTACTAACGTCTGAGCACTCCCTGAACCCCCGAGGTTGGGTTTTGCCTCGGCTCCTGGTGGTGGTGGTGTCTGAGCCCCAGCAGCTTGCCTCCCTGGGCTGTGCATTTGCAAGTGGAGTGGAGAGAAAGCCTCAGGCTGGGCCTTTGGCAGCCGGCAGACCCAGTGCCTTAAAGAGCAGGTCACAGTCACTTTGTCCCTTTTCTTCTTTGTTGTGAGTCCACCTCTCCACTGGGCACAGGGGATGTGTGCCCCCTGGCCTCCATAGAGGCCGACAGAAGGGTTTTGAATCTATCCTAAAATCTCGGGGTGTGGAGCTGTGAGTGCGGGCTCAGCTGTGGTCTCACATAGCTGGTAAGCTGAGAGAAGAGAATACCTGGAGGCCATGAGTGCAGGACTAACCTGGGTAACACCAAGAGATCCTGACTCCAGAGCCAACATTCCAGAGCTGCTGAGGATGAGCTTGCCAACAGAACCTGTTTATACAGACAAGTGGCTGTATTTGCCTCCTGGATGCTATATACATGGGGCCAGTTGTTCTCATGGGGGCTCTAAAATTATGTTGTGGTTTTATGTTTTTTGTTTTGTTTTGTTTTTGTTTTTATTTCTTTGGAGGTGGGTCTTGTGCTTTGCCTAGGCTAGCCTGGAATTTGCTGCAGTCCACCTGCCTTAACCTCCCTTGTGCTGGAGTACAGTCTTGGACCACCGCCATCTGTGGTTATGTTTTTAAAATCCTCGAAATAGGGTAGTTTATGTCGCTCAGGCTGCTCACAGGCTCTCAGCTCAGGCACTCCTGCTCAGCCTCTGGCATTTAGGACTGTGGTTTTGCACTGCTCATGGTTCTTTTCAGTTTAGTTTAGTTTTGTTTTTTTGGTTTTTCAAGACAGGGTTTCTCTGTGTAACAGCCCAGGCTGTCTGGAACTCACTCTAGACCAGATTGGCCTCGAACTCATAGAGATCTACCTTTGTGCTTGCTGCCAGGCCAGACTGATTTTATAGAAGGAATCCAAAGCAGAGAGGTTGAGCTAGGGGCCTGTGGTCACATGCTAGAGAGTGTTGTGACCTGGGTCTCTATAAAGAACTGGCACTGTCCTCACTGGGCCATGCTGGGTGGGGTCTTGGTTCCTTTGCTCAGATCTGAGTCTAGGCCCTTGGAGCTGTGTGCCCTTGGTGCAGTGGGTGTTGGGGCAGACTAAGGAGTCATGTAGAGCCTGTGAGAAGGAGCAAGTAACCCCCATGTCCTGTGGGTTAGCAGCTCTTGTTTCTTAGCCCTGGGATGCAGGCAGGGGGCAAAACCTGGAAGGACTCTCTTGTCTTTCCAGTGCTCCAGCTCTGCCATCTCATGGTCTAAGCTACCTCCTCTCCACAAAGCAGATTCAACTCATGTGGGGCAGCTGGCTCTTCTGCCCTGTGGGACATCACTGCCATTGGTCAAGGCAGATTTTTGGCTTTAGGGCTGATTTGTGGTGTGGGAGATTAGGTCAGTACAACTTCTGGGCTCAAGTGTGGACTCTCTGGCCATTTTCCTGCTGTACTGGGCATACCCCAGTCCCTGACCTCACTGAACAGCACCTACTCCTCCATTGTGTGGTGGGTTTGGCTGGAGAGGTAACCCTTTACCACCCCAGCCTGCTCTACCTCATCTCTTCCTGTGTGGCTCAAGGTCCTAGGGGCATACAGGAAGTACTAGCATAGGGCCGAGGAAGGTCAAGGTGGGGGTGGGACAGTGATGGCACTGGCCTGTCTGCAGGCCTCTGCACTGGGAGAGAGGTTCTGGGTATTACTGAGTGACTGTCTACCTTGTTCTCTGCAGTTTCTCCACAGTCTCATGCTTCTCGACCTGCCTGTGCCCGGCACCTCCTCACTTTGGGCACAGGGGATGGAGGGCCCGCCCCTCCACCTGCTCCCTCCTCCGCCTCCTCCTCACCTTCCCCTTCCCCATCCTCCTCATCCCCTTCACCCCCTCCTCCTCCTCCTCCTCCTCCGCCCCCTCCAGCTCTACCTGCCCCACGATTCGACATCTATGACCCCTTCCACCCCACTGACGAGGCCTACTCCCCGCCGCCAGCCCCGGAGCAAAAATATGACCCCTTCGAGCCCACAGGCTCCAACCCTAGCTCATCAGCGGGGAGCCCCTCACCAGAGGAGGAGGAAGAGGAAGAGGAGGAAGAAGAGGGCCTGTCACAGAGCATCAGCCGCATCTCAGAGACCCTGGCGGGCATCTACGATGACAACAGCTTGAGCCAGGACTTCCCAGGTGACGACAGCCCCCGCCCGGAGCCCCCACCCCCGCAGATGCTGGGGGCCCCAGGGACGCCACCGCAGGCCGATTCCACACGGGCAGAAGGGGCTCCACGCCGCAGGGTCTTCGTGGTGGGACCTGAGGTTGAGGCCTGTCTTGAGGGCAAGGTGTCGGTGGAAGTAGTGACTGCTGGTGGACCAGTGCTGCCACTACCGCCACTACCCCCAACTGACCCCGAGATCGAGGAGGGCGAGATTGTGCAGCCCGAGGAGGAGCCCAGGGTCGCAGTGTCACTGTTCCGGGCTGGGCGCCCTCGTCAGCCTCCCGCTTCGGTAGCCACTCTTGCTTCAGTGGCCACTCCTGCTGCGCCCCCAGCCTCTGCTCCACGCCCCCCTGAGGGTGACGACTTCCTGTCCCTGCATGCCGACTCTGATGGTGAGGGCGCACTGCAGGTGGACCTGGGTGAACCACCCGCACCGCCAGCCACAGATGCGCGCTGGGGCGGCCTGGACCTGCGCCGCAAAATCCTAACGCAGCGCCGGGAGCGCTACCGCCAGCGCTCTGCCTCGCCAGGCCCGCCGCCTGCGCGCAAGAAGGCGCGACGAGAGCGGCAGCGCAGTGGGGACCCGGCGCCACCCGACTCGCCAGCCTGGGATACCAAGAAGCATCGCTCCCGCGAGCGCAAGCTCAGTTCTCACACTGCTGCCCGCCGCCGCTCCCGCTCCCGCTCCCGCTCCCGCCGCCGGTCTCGCTCCCGCAGCGCCGATCGCAGGCGCGGAGGCCACCGCTCCCGCTCCCGTGAGAAGCGCAGGCGCCGGAGGCGCTCGGCCTCACCGCCCCCAGCGGCTTCGTCCTCCTCATCCTCGCGGCGGGAGCGGCACCGAGGCAAGCGCCGTGAGGGTGGCAAGAAGAAGAAGAAGCGATCGCGCTCGCGGGCCGAGAAGCGCGCTGGGGACTTGGAGAAGCTGCCCGCACCTGTGCCTCCCTCTGGCTCTGACCGTGACAGCCGGCGCCGCGGGGCTGTGCCACCCTCCATCCAGGACCTCACGGACCACGACCTGTTCGCCATCAAACGGACCATCACGGTGGGCCGCCCGGACAAGACAGAGCCCCGTGTACCTTCGCCAGCACCTGCTGTGTCCCCAAAGCGGGAGGTCCTGTATGACTCTGAGGGTCTGAGTGCGGATGAGCGGGGTGGCAAGAGTGATAAGGACCGGAGACGTTCAGGGGCTGCATCCTCATCCTCGTCCTCAAGGGAGAAAGGGTCTCGACGGAAGACCATTGATGGGGGGGACCGGGGCCGAGATAGGGACAGGTCATCCAAGAAGACGCGGCCACCTAAGGACTCAGTGCCTGGCTCCGGGCCACTGCCCAAGGCCCCACTAAGCAGCGGTTCCTCATCCTCATCATCCTCCTGCTCCTCCCGCAAGGTGAAACTGCAGTCCAAGGTGGCCGTGCTCATCCGAGAGGGCGTCAGCAGCACTACCCCTGCCAAGGATTCCTCATCTTCAGGCCTGAGCTCCATCGGAGTCAAGTTCAGCCGAGACCGTGAGAGCCGCTCACCATTTCTCAAGCCAGATGAACGGGCTCCTGCAGAGGTGGCTAAGGTAGCCCCGGGCAGCACCAAGCCCAAAAAGACCAAGGCCAAGACCAAGGCCGGGGCCAAGAAAGCCAAGGGGACCAAGGGAAAGACCAAGCCGTCGAAGACCAGGAAGAAGGTTCGCAGCGGAGGCAGTAGCACGGCCAGCGGTGGGCCCGGTTCACTGAAGAAGTCCAAGGCCGACAGCTGCAGCCAGGCAGCCAGCACCAAGGGGACAGAGGAAACATCATGGTCTGGGGAGGAGCGGACCACCAAGGCCCCCAGTACCCCACCACCTAAGATAGCCCCACCTCCACCCGCCCTCACCCCAGACTCCCAGACTGTGGACAGCAGCTGCAAGACCCCTGAAGTCTCCTTCCTACCAGAGGAAGCCAATGAGGACACTGGGGTCCGGGTAGGGGCAGAGGAGGAGGAAGAGGAGGAAGAAGAGGAAGAGGAGGAGGAGCAGCAGCCTGCCACTACCACAGCCACCAGCACCGCCGCGGCTGCCCCAAGTACTGCTCCCAGTGCGGGGTCTACAGCTGGAGATTCTGGCGCAGAGGATGGGCCAGCTGCTAGGGTCTCCCAGCTGCCCACGCTACCCCCACCCATGCCCTGGAACCTGCCTGCTGGTGTGGACTGCACTACCAGTGGTGTCCTGGCCTGTGAGTCTTCTGAAGTGGGGCGAAGGAAGGGTGATGGCATGGAAGGAGTGGGTACACAGTGTTGAGTGGGTGGAGCAGGGCAGGGCTAGTCCAACCTTGGGCGTACAGGGAACAGGTGGGACAGAGGAGTATGCAGTGCCTAGCACAGGATGGAGAGCTTGAACAGGGTACTACTGTCTTCCTCCTCGGTGGGCAAAGTCGGGACTTGGGTGGGTCAGGAAGCAGATGTCACTCCGGCCATCCCTAGCTCTCCTTGCCCCTGCAGACACACCCCTTGAGTCATAAGAACACTGGGGTCTGTGGTGGTTCTCGGTGGATGAGGGCCTTTTTTCTGTTGGGAGCTGAGGTTTTATAGTCCTGGGGTCAAGTGAGGGAGGGACCTGGTGGTGTCAGGGTTAGGTGAGGTTTGCTGCCTGTTCCGATACCTGCATTGACTGTCACACCTCTGTCCATCGCAGTGACGGCACTGCTCTTCAAGATGGAAGAAGCCAACCTGGCCAGCCGAGCAAAGGCCCAAGAGCTGATCCAGGCCACCAACCAGGTGGGCTCCCATGGGGAAGAGTCCCCACAGCCCCTTCTTTTGTCCATTGCCTCGGGGTAGGAGAGGAACTACAACTCCCAGCAGGCCTTAGGGCAAGGTATTGGCCAGAAGAGGAGCCTATTGCTCTCTAAGATTGGGAAATTTGAGGGAACAGAGGGGGTACAAAGCCCCCTCTTCCCTTCTACCTTCCTTGGCTCATCATACTCTCTTCTCACAGATCCTCAGCCATCGGAAGCCACCCTCCACTCTGGGGGTGACCCCAGCTCCTGTACCCACTTCTTTGGGCCTGCCCCCAGGCCCTTCCAGCTACCTGCTTCCTGGCAGCCTCCCCATAGGGGGCTGTGGCTCTACCCCTCCTACCCCCACTGGGCTGGCCCCTGCATCTGACAAGAGAGAGGGCAGCAGCAGCTCAGAGGGACGTGGGGACACTGACAAGGTGAGACGGACTTGGAGCATCCAAGGACCAGATGAGTGGGCCAGGGGCTGGGGCCTGGGCAGTCACAACGGAAGGCCAGAGCAAAACTGCGCTCGTGATTGGTGCTTGCCTGGCATTCCAGGAGCACTGGGTCCCACCCTCAGTTCCAGATAACCAGCGCTAACCTGTGTAAAAGAACAAGAAACATTTGTAGTTTGTGTGTGTGTGTGTGTGTGTGTGTGTGTGTGTTTATAAACACCCCTTTAGTGGACCTTGCAGTTGCTCCCCACCTTTGTATTACTGGGAGATGTTGGTTTTTAAAAGAAAAGTCAAGCACTTTTGGGCTGAGTTGGTCGTACAGACTCGGGCCTGTAGCCCTAGCGTTGGGGAAGGCTAAGAGATAGTGATGAGGCCATCCCCTGCTGGAGGGAGGAGCTTGCAGGCACAAGGAGGAAGCGTGGTTTGGGGCTGCTACTACCTGGCCTTGGGCTGTTTCCTTTAGATCCTGTCTAGATGGATTTACCTGGCCATGCCTGACTGTCTGAAGGCACTGACCACTGCTGTGCCTCACATGGCTATAGAACAGGCTTGTATTGGAAACAGATAACCTCAGTTTACCATGCTGTTTGTCTTCTCTTGACAAGTGTGTGGTGTAGCAAGCAGCCCCTCTTCTGTGTTACTTGAGAGCCTCAGGACCCACAGAGCTGAAACTGGTTCTCCCTGTAGCTGGGACACGTGTCCCCACTACCAAAGCAGGTGTATTATAGTGCCCTGACCTCCCCAGCGTCCATTTGCTGCACTCATCTTGCTGTGGCCCAGGCTCTATCCCACCTGTCTCTGGCCTCCCTGCACTTGCTTTGGGAAAACAGCTCTCTACCTGTGGTCATGGACACTGGGCTTTCCCAGGAAGCTCAGCCTCCCAGCACAGTTCCACTTGATGGTGGTGTCCCATTTTCCATGAGTCACAGGATCTAGTTCCCCGGCGGTGGAAGACTGGGCTCCCTGTGATGCTGTCCATCTTAGCAGCCTGAGCCGCCTGGGCTTGACCGCTCAGCCCCTCCTGTGCTTCTGCCAGAGCTCAGGCAACCTGGACCAGAGCAAAGTGTGAGCAGCCAAGCTGGGTATCCCTGCCACTTTAGAAGGTCTACAGTCAGAATGAGCCTGTAAGGTCTGTTTAGGGAGAGTTGTGACCAGCCGTGTATGGGGCACACACCTCTGATCCTACCGCTTGAGGCTGAGGCAGGAGATATAAAAGTTGAGGGCAAGAATGGGCAACTTAGAGCCACTACCTAGAAAGACAGCTTGGGCTGGGTGGTTAGAGCACCACTCCCAAGCGCCGAGTTCCAGTCCCAGCATTGCATAAAGGAAGAGTGTTTGCCTGGTTTACTGGGCTGGGCTGGCCCAGGGTAACTGCAGAAGGGGGCACAGGGCGGGCCAGAGTGAGCGCACTGCAGGCCCTCACTTGCTTGGCTTCCCTTTCCCTGTCTCGCCCCACCAGTATCTGAAGAAGCTGCACACACAGGAGCGGGCAGTGGAAGAGGTGAAGCTGGCCATCAAACCATACTACCAGAAGAAAGACATCACCAAGGAGGAGTACAAGGACATCCTGAGGAAGGCTGTCCACAAGGTGGGGCAGAGGGGCTGTGGGCGGGGACCTGGGTCCAGGAGGGGGTGCCCTGGGCTGGCAGGAACTCATTTGTTTCTGACTCCGCAGATCTGCCACAGCAAAAGCGGAGAGATCAATCCTGTCAAGGTGAGCAACCTGGTGAGGGCCTACGTCCAGCGCTACCGCTACTTCCGCAAGCACGGTCGCAAGCCAGGGGACCCCCCAGGACCCCCTCGGCCTCCCAAGGAACCAGGGCCTCCAGACAAGGGTGGCCCAGGCCTGCCCCTGCCCCCTCTCTGAGACTTCATACCCTGTTCCTATGCCTCTGAGATTCTGGACATATTTATGGCTCCACTTCCCCACTATTCCCCCCACAGTGGGATGTTGGGGTCACTGTGAGGAAGAGGAGAGCCCCCCCAGCCCTGCCCCTGCCCGTTATCCTGGCCCCTTAGCCTACCCCCACAGCCTCAGCCCTTCTGTCATGCCCCCTCCAATTTCATTAAAGATTTCATGAAATATAGATGGTGCATGCTTGAAGCAGGCTGACCTCTGTAAGTTCGAGGACAGCTAGGGCTACAGAGAGATTCTGTCTTAAAAAAAAATTTTTTTTTCCATAAAATGCTCTTTTCTGGAGGAAAGGATTATATCTGTGTGGGAGGGGCGGGGTATTATGATGGGGCCACACCAGACCCAGGAACATGGTGGTGACAGGAGGCAGGGCCCAGCCTTGAGTAGCCTCTAGTGTTAGCAGCCCTGTGAGGCTGCGCTGACTCAGTTCATGATCCCAGAAGGAAACTGAGGCCAACAAGAGCTGCATGGGAGTCAGTCGCCTCACACTGGCTTGCCAGTGGCCATCGTCGGTACTTAGGAGCTCATGTCTCCATGAAGGGAGAATGTGCAGCCTGGCCTGGCCTGCCTCTCGCTTCCTCTTACTTTCTCCAGGACCTTGGAGAGGTCAAGAGCTGCTAGCCAGGCTGTACTTGCTCCTTGTGCCCCACTCACCGACCACCTAAACTCCAGCTGCAGGTGAGAAACTGAGACCCATGGAATAATTTCCAGCTTGGGGTCAGTGTGACACCAGACAGACATGTGATGGTGGCGTAAACTGCTTTATTGATAGCAGCTGAGCAGGGCTCAGGTGTCTCCAGTGGCCTGGAGGTCCATGTCCTCCACCAAGTCCTGGAGGTAGGCTTTGTACTGGTCAGAAGTGAGGGAGATAGGCTGGCTGTTGGAGATGTGCAAATCCACAGTTCTCAGTGACGAGGCTCCCCCTTCCCGGGCCATCTCTAACAGCTCCTTAAGACATGTGGGAACAACCTACAGGGGTGAGGCAGGAAGGAGTCAGGGCAAATCTCCAATCAGCTATGAGCCCCCAGCAGAGGCCAGGGTGACCCCGTACTCAGCCTAGGGCTGCTATGACCTGTAGTTCCACCTCCCCAGTCATAACCAAGGGGACTCCTGGGAGCTGTACACTTCAAAGGCTGCAAAGACTCGCAGCTGCCAGCTACATGGTCTAGTGTCAGAATAAGCTCTGACCAGCCCTGCAGAAGATGGGGAACAGTGGCTGTAGAGCCCTGTAGGAATTGTTTCTTGGAGGGGCTTCTGGGAGTTTTAGTCCCTGGCTGCTGCAGGTTCCTCCACAAATGGACCCTCCCAGCCCCAGAAAGCACAAGACAGCTGGCACCTTGACCATCACAAGCCTCTTGACCCACGGCTGGTCCTGGGGCCACGACTCCCCCACACAGAACCACAGAGTGTAGCGAGGGGAATGTCCACTTCCTTCCATGAAGGCAATCAGATCTGGAAACCCAGGAGTCAGGTCAGGTCAGAAAAGACAGCTCTCTACCCTTCCCATACAGTCCACTTCCTGTCTTCCCTGCTCCCACCACAGACACTGCCTATCTGGAAAAGTCCTGCAGACACTACTCAAGTGTCCTCCAGATCCATATCTCCTTCCCTCTGTCAGCAGCACTATGGGGTGAGTTGCTAACCCACTCTCCAGAGGCTCAGCCCTGAAGAGGAGGGTGCTGTTGGGATAGTTCCTCAACAACTCAGGCCTCACTGTGGTTCTCTAAATTGACATGGTCATGCCAGCCTTTGAGGATGTGGCAGGAGGAATGAGTTCAAGGTCAGCAGAAGCAACAAGCGTGAGACCCTTTCTCAAAGCAGCTTTAAAATTCTCCATCAGGGGCTGGGGATTTAGTTCAGTAGCTCAGTGGTAAAGTGCTTGCCTAGCAAGCGCAAGGCCCTGTGTTCGATCCTCAGCTCCACATACAAAAAAAAAAAAAAAAGAAAAAAAAAAATTCTCCGTCAGCACTTGGCTCTTGTGGGGTCTCAATAGTCCCATGTGTTTGGTGGAAAACACTGGAGGCGGGTGCTGGGCTTATCATTCCACAAGACTGCTGGACAGCAGAACTTTAGGGGACTTACTTTTCCTGTAATTTGCCGGGGCACTACTACTGAGCCAAGCCCCCAGCTATATTCACTATTGAATGTTTGCCAGAGCCAGGTGGTGGTGGCACCACACGGCTTTAATCTCAACACTCAGGAGGCAGAGGCAGGTGTATCTCTCTGAGTTCGAGGTCAGCCTGGAGGAAAGGCACAAAGCTACACAGAGAAACCGTCTTGAAAAACCAAAAACAAACAAAGGTTTCCAGGGCATCTTCCGGTGCTTGTACTACATTGGGTTTAACAGTTTCAACAGCCAGTCCCCGAACTTGGTGGTGTTAGGTAAGCCTGTTCTTTGCCACCGAGCAGAGTAGCAGGCTTTGAATTCAATCAACCACCATGGTCTGTCAATTCCCATAGTGTACTCACCTGCCACAAAAGGCCCAAGGTCGAACACACCTCCGTCCTTGTCCTTGGGGACCTCTCCGTCAGGTCCTCGCCCACTGTCTGGAAGCAGCTCCTCACCCAGAGCCCAGAAGGAATGGGAGTGGCCCAGGCGCTGGGCCCAGAGACACTGCCCTGACCTCCACAGTGCCAGCCCCTTACCCAGCCCCTTGAGTACATGCCTCACATACTCCCTCACGAGCCTGTCTGTCAGAAACCCCTCAGGGTCTGGCAGGGTGACTGGCTGCCCGGGCAGTGTCCCATTATCAGCTGTGGTGCCCACCAGCCGCAGGCCCCCTGGGCAAAAGAGTGTCTGCTGGAAGACCTGCCGGCCTCGGTAGAAAGCGGTCACTTCGAACTCCCATTCTGAGTGGTGGCATGAAGGGGAGAGAGGAAGAGGACCAGGGTGAGGACTGCACTCCCTGCTGCAGCCCTTCCAACCCCATAGCTAGCACTCACGTTCCTCAGCTAGCAGCTGCCTCAGTGGATTTTCCTGGGGTGCCGGGTTTGGGAAGTTGTCCAAATTGGGGCTTAGCAGTGGTTGAGTGTGATCAGGAGCAATAGCCAGGCCCGAGGACCCCTCATCTGAGAGGGGTCCCAAGACCATGTCATCCAATAATTCCAGGAGGTCTTCCTGGAGGAGGAAAGAGCTGCTAGTCTAGTTAATAGCCTCAGCTGAGTCAAGAGGGTAGCAGACTGGTAAAGAATGGAGCCGGGCGGTGGTGGTGCACGCCTTTAATCCCAGCACTCAGGAGGCAGAGCCAGGCGGATCTCTGTGAGTTCGAGGCCAGCCTGGACTACAGAGAGTTCCAGGAAAGGCACAAAACTACACAGAGAAACCCTGTCTCAAAAAAAAACAAAAACAAAACAAAACAAAAAAGAATGGAGGTCCAGGGGTAAAAGCTGGGGGTGGGAGGACGGGGTCCCTAATAGGGACAGGGCAAGGATGAGGCACAGGACTGTTGCCTCCTCACCTGGGGTTCAGACAGACAGCTTTTGCCATTGGTATCAGGAGAGGTGTCCAGATGTACAAAGTCTCTTGCTGCTGTCCGGAGAGAGGGTGAGTAGAATGAAGGGCAGAGGTCCTCCTGATCATAAGGTTTTTGTGATTCCCCAAGCCAGCCTGGTTCCACACACCTGGAGTCACAAACTCATACACTTTATGAGGGTCAAAAGGGTCCTTGCTCTTGTCATCGGCTAATCGCAACACTTCTTTCCGGTTCAGGGCTGACCGGAAATTCCTCTTCCAGGTTGACAAGTCTGGCTTATCCTTTCCTGGGGTGTAGGCTCCACTGGCTTCGGCCCAGGCCTGACATACCAGTGATTCCAGGACAGGAGGAAAGATAACTTAGTCTCTGCGCTGTGGTCCTCCACCTCCCACCACGTTGTCCTGTAGTTTCAGACCCAAGGCCTCACATTCACTAGGCCCCAACTTTTCCATCCTCATCCCTAGCCACTACTTTCCACACCAAAAAAGAAATCTCTTATGGTTTGGAAACAGGGTCTCACACACTGTAACCAAAGCTGGGCTCCAACTTGTTACTCTCCTGCAGCCTCCAGAGTGCTCAGGTGACAACCTGTTGCCACCACGCCCACCTTCAAGCCTTCTACAGCCTATTTGGTACCGAACCCCAGGACGCCCTCTGGGGACCACATCTCACATTCTCTTAGTACTACCACTAGTCCACACTAATTCGGCAGCTAATAACCCCATTACATAAGACAGTCTCAGACCTTAAGGGTTCTAAAATCAAGAGCCCATGCTCTGCAGCAGTTCTCAACCTCCCTAATGCTGCGACCCTTTACTCCAGTTCCTCATGTGGTGACACCAACCATGAAATTACTGCCGTTGCTACTTCGTAACTGTAGTTTGCTACTGTTATGAATCGTAATGTAAATATCTGACATGCGACCCCTGTGGAAGTGTCTGACCCACAGGTTGAGAACCGGTGCTACAATAGAGCGTTCTTACGCGATCCAAACTTGCTTTCCGGGTTCTATTCTTGGAATCTGCCAAGCAATGCCTGTCTATCCCTCCAGTCCCATCCACCTTCATTAGCAAGACCCCGGTCCCTGACTAGCCACGCCCTGGAACGCCTCCCGAAGCCCTCAAGAACCTTTGGCCCCAAGCACCTGGAAGATGCCAAAGTCAGCCATCTGGGCGTCCTGTCGCAGGCCATGCTTCCATGGGATCCGGAACCGAGTGCGGCTCTCGTCCAGCCAGGCCACGCCTTTCAGCTGCCCCAGGTCCAGCTGAGACACCAGCCAGGGCAAGATCCGCGGTTTTGGGGTTCCCATGATCCGGCCTGCGCACACAGGGCGGTTCGTGAGCCTGCATGTCGAGCGGCAAACACATTCAAACCTCTCCGACCCGCCACCGCGCAAGCCACCTTTTCACCCATGCTTTCGTTGGGTACAAACTCCTTCACCCTTCCATACTCGGGGGGCCGTCTTTCCTACCCCAACGTCTTTGGGAGAAACTCGACCTACCCATCGGTTCCTTCTGTTTTATAAATGTAAACCCCTCTCTATTATCCCAAGCAGGTACCCCACTTCCAGGGTGGAGCCCTCTTGCCCTGTGTTCAGGACCGCGTCGCGACTGCTCCCCACACAGTCCCCTCGCACTGAAAACCCTTGCTCATTTCCAGTCTTCTCTCAAGTGCTCCCAAGCGCAGTCGCTTCTCTCCAGGCTTCTTCCGTTTGATTTTTCCATCATGTTTTGGGACAGGTTCTTAATACGTAGCCCAGGCTGGTCTTCAACTCACTATGCAACCCAGACTGGCCTGGGACTATGTGGCCCAGGCTGGCCTCGAGTGCCCCTGTAGCCCAAGCTAGCCTCAAATTTATTCAGTAACCTGGCTGGTCTGGGGCTCATTCTGTGGTCCAGCCTGGTCGGGCACTCGCTCTGGAGCCCAGGCTGGCCTTGAACTTGCAGCAATTTTACTGCCTTCAGCTTGAGTGCTCAGACTGCAGGCCGGCTTCAAGTCGCAGCCCTCTGGCTTCCGGGAGCCGAGCTCCTGCGCCTCGAGGCCGCCACCCTCCCGCTTCTCCCGGTTACCTACCCCGGGCGCAGTCGCGCGCTCGCGGGCGCTGGTGCCGACACTGGCTTCGGGACTCGCAGTGGTTCTGAACTCGCAGTCACGCACCCTTCCCGCTGTGAGCTCAGCCTCCGAGCGCTGGGACTTTCTTTTCTAACGATATTTTGAGATAGAAACAATTTCCTCATAATCTTGTGTTTCTTACAGAAGGCGACAGGCCACTCCTGGGCAAAACCCAGCCCCTCAATGCCCTTTTTCGGCCTTCCGCCCGCAGGCATGCCGGGAACGCCATATGCAAATCAGACGGCAACACAACGCCCCGCCCCTTCAACGCTGGGGCGGTTACCAAGTCGGCCCAGTGCGCAGGCGCGGGAAAGTTGAATTTTTCGAAGAAAAGTTTGTAGAAATTGAGTGAAAGCATCGGCGCCAGCGTCGGCGCGACTAGAGCAGAATCCCGAACCAGGTGAGCGGGGTGCCAGGAAGGTACTAGCACAGAAAGGGAGGGAACCAGTTGCAGGAGCGGCCTCAGCCAGTCCTGCCTCTCTGAGGTCCAAGCACCCGGGACTCCGGTTCCAGCCAGAGGTAGTTGGAACTATATCTCCCAGCAGGCTACTCGGCGAAAAAGCGAGGAAACCGGGCCAATGTGTGCCGCAAAGCCTACTGGGATTGGTAGTTCCCTAGCCTCTAAGGACTTAACTACCTCGATGAATGGCTCCTTCAGCATCCAAGGCTGGGAGCTCCAAACCCCCTTCCCTCTCCTGGATGTAGAAGTCCAAGCACTCAGCGACCTCTGTCTTAGACCCTGCTCGCTCCAGGCTTTTTGCTCGATGGAATCAACTCTCCCACTGGCCCTTGGCCACCTTCTAGGAATCTCCCGAGATCTGGCGCCCTCTTCATTTTAGGGACTCGGAGGTTTGAGCATATCATTGCACTTGGGTTCATCCCCTGCCTCTCCTTCAGGTGCCTCCATGGCCGGCTCTGAAGAGCTGGGGCTCCGGGAGGACACACTGAAGGTTCTGGCTGCTTTCCTTAGGCGCGGTGAAGCTGCTGGGTCCCCTGTCCCAACTCCAGCCAGGTGAGTGAGTGACCGCTCTCTCCCAGGGACTGCCTTTGACTGGAAGATCTTCCTGAGTCTTGGTACTTGTCCCAGCCTGTCTCCTCCCTTCAAATCTGACCCCATTTGCCTGCCTCGAGTTTCAAGAGTGCTCTTCCATGGGGTTACTCCGAGGTTCTTGTCCCCAGGAGCCCTGGCCAAGAGGAGCCAACAGATTTCCTGAGCCGTCTCCGAAGATGCCTCCCTTGTCCCCTGGGGAGAGGAGCCCCTCCCCCGGAGTCCTCTCGGCCCTGCTTCCTTCCCCTGCGCCCCTGCTATGGCTCCGAGCCTGGTAAGATATTTACACTGGTCACCTGTGAAACTTTAATACACTACTCAGTTTAGCCATAACTATTCCCCTCCTGTGTTAGACTTCTTTTTCTTTCTTTCTTTCTTTCTTTCTTTCTTTCTTTCTTTCTTTCTTTCTTTCTTTCCCTCCCTCCCTCCCTCCCTCCCTCCCTCCCTCCCTTCCTTTCTTTCTTTCTTTCTTTCTTTTTTATTTTTGGGGAGCTGAGGACCGAACCCAGGGCCTTGCACTTGCTAGGCAAGCGCTCTTCCACTGAGCTAAATCCCTAACCTCTAGACTTCTTTCTAGTGGGTAAGGGCAGTGTTGAAACATAGTCACACTTGCTGGACCCCTCCTGCATCAGACTACCTCAAAAACTGGAATCACAGGCATGCCTCATTAAATAGAACCCCAGCTTAAATTTATTTCTGTTTTTGGTTTTTTGAGACAGGGTTTCTCTGTGTAGCCCTGGCTGTCCTGGAACTCACTCTGTAGACTATGCTGGCCTCAAACTCACAGAGATTCACCTGCCTTTGCATCCCAAGTACTGGGATTAAAGGCATGCGCCATCACTGTTGGGGGGGGGGGCGGGGGTCAGTTGAGATTTCTTTCTAGCAATTCTGTGGTTGACCAGGAGGAGGTACTCTGGTACACTTCTTAGGTAGTTATCTCTTTCCTTACATAGGTGCTTCAAGGGCTCTTAGGGGAAGACTTTACTGTAGACCCAATACCCCAGTGCACGAGACAGGAGGCTTGCTTGTCAATCACAACTCCCCACCTAGCTTGGTAATCTGGGCAAATCCTGTCTCCTCTTTGCTCCTCTTTTTCAAGTAGCAGAGAAAGACTGGAAGAAGGGGTACTAGAACTGATCAATGATGGCCAATAGACCTGGGTATGGGGCGCATTGTTGTAATCAGCACTTGGGAGATTGAGGCAGGAGGATTGCTGTCGGTTTAAGGCCAGCCTGGATTACAGAAAGCTGATGATGTAATTGAGTCAGTGGAGTACCTGCCTAGCATGCATGAAGCCCTATATTCAGTTCCCAACAGCACATGAGGCATAGTAGTACACATTAGGAGGTAGAGGAAAGAGGCCTCCAAAGGCCTCAGGCACGCACTTGGCACACAGACATACATGCAGGCAAAACACCCACACTCGTTAAATAAAATAAAAAATATTGGGGGGGGGTGCTATTTTTTTGTTTTGTTTTCTCTGTGAAACAGCTCGGGCTGTCCCATGTAACAGACTTTGTTCTTGGGTCACCAATCAGCTTCCATGTCATGACACGGAGACTTATTATTAATTATGGATGCTCAGCCTTATCTTATGCTTGTCCCATTATCTCTTATAACTTATTTTAACCTGTTTCTCTTCATCTGTGTTTTACCTTAGGGCTTTTACTTTTTGTTCTATATGTCCTATTTCCCTGCTTCCTCCCTCTCTTTCTGCCCCTCTCTCCCTTCTCTCTGGAGCCTAGACTCCCCCTACTTTACTCTCTGCCCACCAGCCCACCCACCTCTCTACTGCCTAGCTATTGGCCGGCCATTCAGCTTTTTATTAAACCAATCAAGTTTCTTAAGCAGGCAAGGTAAAACAGCAACAAATCTTCACATTGTTAAACAAATGCAACATAAACAAATGTAACACATCTTTGCCCAGTTAAACCACAATAGTTCTGGAACTCACTTTACAGACCAGGCTGGCCTGGAACTCACAGAGATCCGCCTGCCTTTGCCTCCTGAGTGCTGGGATTAAAGCGTATGCCACCACGAAGAACATTGGATCTCATGGATCTAGAAATATAGAAAGTTGGGAGCCACCGTGTGGGTGGTGGGAATTGAAGCCAGGTGTGCTGGAAGGACAGCCAGTGCTCTTAATTGCTAGGTCACTCAACCTCTGATGTGCTTTTCTGGCCTTCATGGGCACCATACACCCAAGTGGTACACAAACACTGGTATATGCAGAACAACCATATACATAAAAGTTTAAAAAATCATTTTAAGCCGGGCGGTGGTGGCGCACGCCTTTAATCCCAGCACTCAGGAGGCAGAGCCAGGCGGATCTCTGTGAGTTTGAGGTCAGCCTGGGCTTCCAAGTGAGTTCCAGGAAAGGCACAAAGCTATACAGGGAAACCCTGTCTCGAAAAAAAGAAAAATCATTTAAGGAAGTGTAACTGATTGGATGGCTCACCTAAGAAGTGCAGTGCAGAGGTCTGTTGCTGATCTGTGGACTGGACACGGGGTAAGGCGGCAATGGCAGAAATGCTGTGTGCCCTTACTGGGTGGAATAATCTCCAAAGTTTAGCTTAAATATTCTCAGTTTAATTTGAAGATGCAATCAAGTAGAAAGGCTGAGGACTTTGACAACTTTTACCAAATTCTCTCATGGCCTCAGATTACGCCTTTGTGAAATGGGAATTGTTGCTGTCTAGTGAGATGGTTTGGAGGAGAGAATCCCTAAGTGTCCTGTTGTGTAGACACAAAGAGTTATTCTTGCCACCAGGTCCAGCGACTTCAGACTTCTATGCCCTGGTCGCCCAGCGTCTGGAACAGTTGGTCCAAGAGCAACTGAGATCTCCGCCCAGCCCAGGTAAGCGGCAGAGGGGCCCTGGAGACCAGTGAGAGCGGGCGTGAAGCCAGGCCCCTCCTCAGTTCAATTCTCTTCTTCCCCCCAGAATTCCAGGGACCCCCACCCACAGAAAAGGAAGCCCTGCTAAGGAGGCTGGTAGCCTTGCTGGAGGAGGAAGCAGAAGTCATCAACCAAAAGGTGACCAGCCTATGCTCTGTGCCTTTGAGAGCACAGTCATGGGGTAGGGCAGAAGCAGGCATGGTATTGCCTTGGTGAACACCAGATCATCTTTCCAAGAGTTTGAAGCCTCACCACAATAGGACTTTAAAGAGGAAATGCTCCCTGGAGGTGGGTGTGGCTTCTGCATTTCCTGGAATCTGATTGGCTTTCAAAGCTGGATAATACAGTAACAGTAATAATCTGTAGGAAACAAGGTTTCCATAAATGGCTTCAGCGACTCTTTTTTTTTTTTTTTTTTTTTCCTTTCTTGAGACAGGGTTTCTCTGTGTATCCCTGGCTATCCTGGAACTTCTCTGTAAATCACACTGGCATCGAACTCAGACCTCTGCCTGCTTCTGCTTCCCGAGTGCTGGGTTCAAAGGCATGCGCCACCATTCCGGGCTTGGCTTCAGGTACTCCAAAGGAGAATTTACTGTTTAGAACTCAGAACTGTACTTTGCTCTGAGTCTAGACCCCCTTCCTGGGAGTCCATTGGCCAAGAGCCTAGAGGCTGATTGAGTGGGACTTAGTGCTTGGCAGCCCTGCCTCCCTGGGCTGTTTGCAGAGTAGCAGTAACTGACACTGCCCCTCCGACCCGCAGCTAGCTTCTGATCCTGCTCTGCACCGGAAGCTGGCTCGCCTGTCAGCAGGCTCTTTCGCCCGCCTTGTGGAACTCTTCTCCAGCCGGGAAGTCAGCTCCACCCCAAGCTGTGTGAGCCCTTCGCTGCCGTGCCCGGCCCCACCACCGCCATCCCCGGAGCCACTGGCCCGCCTGGCTCTGGCCATGGAGCTGAGCCGGCGCGTGGCCGGGCTGGGGGGTACCCTGGCCGGCCTCAGCGTGGAACACGTACACAGCTTTGCGCCTTGGATCCAGGCCCATGGGGGCTGGGTAAGTCATAGACGTCCTGCCAAGCCTCATTTTACTGCTGTTTGATGGGGACCAGCTTAGGTTTCCTCCCATTCAGTCCATCGTGTATTTATTGAACACTTGCTATGTGCCAGGCACCTTGCTGAGGTCCTGATGCCAGCTGTCTTGATCCAGCAGTTGTGAGAATAGCTCTTACAGCTCCCCAGCCCTCTCATCTTTCTGGGGTAGTTGTGTAGTGCTGCATGGGATACTTAGCTAGTGACCCGGGTCCCAAGGACCTCTGCTTCCTATGTTGAGTATCAGCTCAGTGAAGTCTTCCCTGGACCTTATTTATTGTTTTATAAACATAAAATAGAAATAATAATAAATAAGTCTACTTAGCATAATACCATATTTTTAAATCCAGGACTCAGGCAGGCAGATCTCTATGAGGTCAAGGCCAGCCTAGTCTACATAGGGAATTCCAGACCAGCTAGGGCTGCATAATGAGACCCTGGAGGTGGGAATAAGGATAGGGATGGTACCTGGTGGTGCAGGCCTGTCATCCCAGGTGCCAGAGAGGCTGAGGCAAGAGCATCATCCAGGTTAACGACATCCTGGGCTACAGAGAGTAGGTTCAAGGTCAGCCTAGGCAACTTAGTGAGATCTTGTCTCAAAATATGAACAGAGCTCAATGGTAGAGTCTAGCACTTAAGAATGGGATTAGCTGGGCGGTGGTGGTGCACGCCTTTAATCCCAGAACTCGGGAGGCAGGGCCAGGCGGATCTCTGTGAGTTTGAGGCCAGCCTGGGCTACCAAGTGAGTTCCAAGAAAGTCACAAAACTACACAGAGAAACCCTGTCTGGAAAAAACAAACAAACAAACAAACAAAAAGAATGGGATTAAAGAGTGTGGTCTAGAGACACAGCTAGCCATGGGAGAGGCCCCTGCTCATCCTGAGATGGGGGCTCTGGGCCATAGATTGTCTGTGCATAGCCCCATCTGGATAGATCCGGAGAGACCTGGAGATGGGGGCCAGGCCCAACAGGAAGGACTCTGGACTTCACTGCTTGATGAAGCTGGAGGTTCTTTCAAGACTGAATGTGGGCACCAGGTTATCGAATTCCCCTCCTTTCCTGCCAGTGGAGATTACTCCCAGGATCCAGAAGGAGACGCGACTACATGGTGAAGAAATGAACCTGAAGGATCTCAAATGAATCTAAGCACACTGAGCTCTTTTGTCCATTCACTCCCTTCTTCTCAGTCAATTCTGTCTACACAGCTTCTTCTCTGTTCTCACACTGAGCTCCTCTGTCCCTTCTTCGGCTGTTCCCTCATTGTTCTCTCTTAGCCCTTCTTTTGTTCTCCTCCACAAGCATATATATCTCCATTCATTAACAAGCTGTTAGTAAAACTACAAAGTAAACTCTCAGGGACACGTATTCTGACAAGAGTCACACTTGGGCCTGGTGGAGGTGGCGCAAACCTTTAGTCTCAGCACTCAGGAGGCAGAGGCAGGCGGATCTCTGAGTTTGAGGTCAGCCTGGTCTACAAAGCGAGTTCCAGGACAGCCCAGACTGTTACACAGAGAAATCATGTCTTAAAAAAAAAAAAAAAAAAAGTCACACTTGGCAAACTGGTGATTGACAACAGTTACAGGCTGTATAAAGTTCTACTTCTTAAAGGGATAGCTACAAGGGAAGAAATTAAACCAATGAGAGATTTAAGGAAAAGGCAAAGAATACGTGTACCATTTTATGTGATTAATAATATCTGGACATGGTTAATCAGTTAACAGTGTTTTTCTGTTAATCACCTGAATCTCAGGCCTAAGATCTTGCATTAAAATGGGTGTAGAAATAAATACGAAGTGTAAATTGTTTTCTGAGTCAGAGTGGGAGGTGCTGGTGGAGGAAGCTTAGGGCAGCACAGGTGCTATTGATCTCTTGAAGGACTCAGATATACCACGGCCAGACACCTGCGCTCTCACTTCTCGTTGGCTGTAATTCTTCTGAAGGGTTTTCATCCGACAAGGCCAGGCATCTGCACTTCTGCTCTGTGAAAGTTCTACGAGAACACTTTGGCCAGTTTTGCCTTGTCAGTGGCTAAGGATAGAGAACAAGACCTCTAAGTGTCTACAGCCCACATGGAACAAGATCGTTATGAAGCATATTTTAGTATGTTTCTGTTCATACAAATTGGGGTGGTGATGGCACATGCCTTTAATCCCAGCACTCGAGAGGCAGAGGCAGGCAGATTTCTGTGAGTTCGAGGTCAGCCTGGGCTACAGAGTGAGTTCCAAGAAAGGTGCAAAGCTACATGGAGAAATCCTGTCTCAAAAAAAAAAAAAATTACAGTTAAATAAGAATCCATCTTCTAGACTATCCACAGTTTTGTGTGCCCATAAGATTGAGATGTAGTCATGAGATTACATGTACACATAACATGGAAATGCATGGTAAATGGGGAGAGTCACAGCTTATTGCACAAGAAGTTAGTTCATTCAAAAGGTAGTAATTCCATCACGCCTTTCGTGATGGCTTTCCTCCAACAGAACCCTTGGTTCTGATAGGTTGACCCTCTGAGCACTGGTTGTCACCTGCTGTATACTCCCATGGCCTCCTGCTACCCGCAGCTCTCAACACCAGGTCAAGATGTTACTGTGAGCATCTGTAGGCTCCTCTGCACTCCTTGGGAGAGGGAGCTGGGAATGATGGCGGAATCCAGACTACACTGGAGCAGAATGAGGAGAGGAAGGATGGACATGTGGAACTCATCCAAGAACCTGGCATACCCACTTCTTTTAACAGAGATGTCAGAAGAACTTAGGGGAGACTAGAGACTGGGCAGGGCTGTCATGGAGTTAAAGGGCAGTCCTTAGAACAGAGACTGAAACCAGCACAGAAGAGCCAGCCCCTGAACTACTCTGTGTCGGGACACTGCCCCTCTCACAGGGTCTGTCCCCTTCCTCTGTCTCCCAGCCCTCTCTGCGTGTCTGATCCCATCTCTCTGGCCTCAGTCTCCCCGCCTGTCTTTTGGGGAAGGCCTCAGCTCATGGGCTCTGTCCCCTGCAGGCGGGCATCCTGGCCATCTCACCTGTGGACCTGGATTTACCCTTGGACTGAGTGCTCCTCTGAAGCTGCTGCAGGAATGACCACAACTTCTGGTGACACACGTTTCCTCTCAGGGCTGTGGGGTGGGGGCTTGCCATGGCACTTTTTTCTTTTTCTTTCTTTTTTTGCCAAAAAGATTGTTTAGAAATATTTCTATATTAAAAGCTTTGTTCTTTAACTAAAGCACCAAGGTGTTTGTTTGGCTGTGTGAGTTTGTTTGTGTGTTTGTGTGTGTGTGTACACATGTATGTGCATTTGAGTGAACTGGAACATATGTGGAGATGAGAGGTCAAGGTTGGAGTCTATCACACTCTACCTTTTTTTTTTCTTGACACATGGTCTCTCTATGTGGCCCTGGAGTCTTATCACACTCTACCTTTTTTTTTTTTTTTTCTTTTTTTGATACATGGTCTCCCTATGTGGCCCTGGCTGTCCTGCAACTCTGATTCCTGAATGCTGGGATTACAACGGGCATGGTGACCCACTCCTTTAGTCCTGGCACTCTGGAGGCTGAGGCAGGTGGATCTCTGAGTTGGAGACCAGCCTGGTCTACAGAGTAAGTTCCAGGGCAGTCAAAGCTACACAAAGAAACCTTGTCTCAAAAAAAACTAAAAGAAAAAAAAAGCAAAAAAAAATGTTCATTTTTACGTTTGAGTGTTTGCCTGCATGTATGTATGTATGTGCACTATATGTGTGCAGTGCCTACAGTCATCTCCAAGCCATTTTATGTCTAAAAATTATTGTTATATGTAAGGAAGGTGCCAGAAAAAGGCATCACGTCTCCTGGAGCTAGTTCTAGGCAGTTAAATGCCAGATACAGGCCCTGAGAACAGAACTTGGGTCTTGCTCTGCAAGAACAAATGCTGTGAACTGCTAGGTAGCCTCTCCAACTTCGGCTTACTGATTTCTAAAAAGAGATTTATAATTGAAAAATGACATGTACAGGTGTGCTGGGGTGTGGCTGTTAAGTGCAGGTGACATCCAATCACTTGGAACTGAAGTCACAGGCAGTCTCGGCCACCTGAGCTTGGATCTGGTGCTTCACACAGCCTCCCAGTCAATGCGTAACTGCTTCGGTAACCCTGGTGAGCAGCTCGGGAGTCCTGTATGGCTCTGAGAGTCTTGGCCATGTAAATTTCCCGAATCTCAAGAGCTTCCTCCTTCCCATGTTCCAATCTGGAAGAAATAGGTGCACAGCTGGCTTCTGGCAGTGCCCAGATGCACTTTTTTTTTTTTTTTTTTTTTTTTTGAGCCGCTATGGGTAGCACGTTCATCAGCCAGGCCAGTGGTTCTCAACCTTCCTAATGCCATGACCCTTTAGTAAAGTTCATGTTATGGTGATCTCTAAACAAAAAATCATTCTCGCCGGGCGAGAATCAGGTTTTGAGAGAAACCCTGTCTACAAAACAAAAATTTGTTACTACTTCGTAACTGTAATTTTGCTACTGTTACAAATCGTAATGTAAATGTTTCCTCGGTGACCCTGTAAGAGGGTTGTTTAACCCCCAAAGGGGTCATGACCCACAGATTATGAACCACTGAGCTGAGCATCTCCAGCCCTGACTTATGGTAGAACTCTGAGGTTGCTGCACACTAAACAAAGTAATTAAATGTTAGGAGTCTGAAGGAAGCAGGTCAGACGTGCACGCAAACCTCATGAGGAGGCCCGGATTGGAGGGGCTCATTTGGTAATTTAAAGGATACTGTGCTTGGGCCAAGTACTGGTGGGACAAAAGGTAAAGGACAGGTGCACAAAACCCAGCAATTAGCATCCATCCTCAGGCAGAGAGTAACGTTTTGCAGATGCAGGGAAACTTTCTGGAGGAGGTGGTGTCCAAACTGCCCGTGATTGACGTGTAGGAGTTGGCCAGACAAAGGGTGATACCTAGGTGTCTCCCGCAGAGGACTGGGAAGCCACAGGTCTTCAGAACTTGGCGCAGTCCAGTACAAGGGTGGGGCAAATCACACGGACCTCACTACGACCCCTGGCTGGTTTTAGGGTCCCAGACCGGAACTATCCCCCATCTACCTTCCAAAGACTCGGTATTTCCCCACAGCTCGCCCACGCACCCTATTTCCTCCGGTAGTCTTTCCAGCCGGGAGAATCCACCGAATGATGACTGACATTCCTGAGAGCAAATCACTACTGCCCAAGCACTGCCCGCCTCCTTGTGGGCCAATAGCCCCTGTCGTTCTTCACCGATCTCTTAAAGGGAATGGAATAAGAACCGTGCAACGTCAACTTCACTCAGCCAATAGCAACGCGGGGGAGGCGGACCGTCCTAGTGATAGACAGCTCAGTTTCTTGATATCCGCTTAGCGCGGAGCCCGCCGGGAAGCTTCGAGGCGGAGCGGGCCGGAAGGAGGCGGGAAGACTTGGTGGGATATTACCCAATCACCATGTGCACTGGTTAAGATAGACAGACAGTTGTTCCCTTCCTAGCCGACAGGAGGGGATGGTCCTTTGAACGCTAGGAGGGGCGGGCACTTGACCTTTGATAGACGTGCATACCATCCAATTGCGGCGTGACCCCTTCAGATGGACGACTTTTCTGGCCAATGAAGACATATGGCGGGGTCTCGGGGGCCGGGCGGTGGACCCTCTGGTAAAAGGCGGTCCCCGGTCGGGGGTGGGGGGAGAGAGAAGAAAGGGGGGGGTCTCGGAGGCCGGAGGACTTGGGTGAAGATGGCGGCAGCCGAGGCCGCGAACTGCATCATGGAGGTGAGTAGCTGGGCTCTTCGGGCCCGTGGAAGGGCGGCGCGCGACGGGTTGTCCACGGCCTGAGCTGTGGAGACCGGGCCTCGTGTGTGCTGGGCCTCGCGTAGGTCCGCGGCGGGCGATGTGCGCGATCGTCATGGGGGTGACCCCGGCTTTCGGGGCTCGGGGACCCCAAGCTGAGGCGAGGGCCGGCGCACGTGGGCGCGGGCCGGGGGCGCGCCGCGCCGGGCCGCACGTGGTCGCGCAGCGTAGCGTGGGGAGGGGGTGTGCCGCTCGAGGGGCCCGCGGGCTCCACGTGCGGGACAAAGGCCCCGCCCCCGGCCCGATGACCCGGGGTGCCCCGCGGCCGTGCGCCCGCTCCCCGCCCGCTCCCCGCGCGGCCGCTCCCCGCGCGGCCGTGCGCCCGCTCCCCGCCCGCTCCCCGCGCGGCCGCTCCCCGTCGTGGCCCGGCGCATCGCCCGCGCCGCGCGTCCCTCGGCCTGGGTGACCCCTGTGCGGTGGCTGGGCACGGGCAGGGCAGGCCTGTGGCCTCCCTGAGAGCGTGGTGGGGCATCGCCCCGGCAGGCCGGCGGCCCGCGCTGGGCACCCCTCGTGGTCACTGGCTTGTGAGAGGGCCGTCTTTCTCCCGGGGCGTGGCCCGAGCCCACCCCACGTGGGAGCCCGCGGGTGGGTGGTCGGAGGTCGGCCTCGGGGCTGAAGGCGGTCCCGGGGCTATGCAGTACACAGCCCAAGGCCCTGCCCCTCCCAGAACCCCTGGCTACGCAGCCTGAGGGGCGGAGGGGGCTCTGGTTCGAGGACGGCACCTAGTTTATTTGCTTCCAGTTGAGTGTTCCTCCCTGAGCTGTGTTCCTCAGTCTGCTTTTTTACTTAGTTTGATGCAAAATGGGTCTGGCAGCCCGGCAGCGGTGCTGGCGCACGCCTGGAATCCCAGCACTCGGGAGGCAGAGGCAGGCGGATCTCTGCGAGTTCGAGGCCAGCCTGGGCTACAGAGAGAGTTCCAGGAGAGGCGCAAAGCTACACAGAGAAACCCTGTCTCGAAAAACTAAAATTAAAAAAAAAAAAAAAACAGAGTCTGGCCTTGAACTCACCGTGTAGCCCAGGCTGGCCTTGAACTTGCATCTTCTTTCCTTAAGCCTCCTGAGTAGCTCAGATGACAGCTTCACCACCAGGCCTATAAGGCAGGTCCTAGTCTCAGGTTAAACCCTCTCCAGTCAGTTGTTAACCTGCTGGTATCTGTACTATTGAAAAAGAGGGGCCCACACGGGAACTCCCCCACTGGCTGTGGGGAACTGAGAGCAGGTCTTGGCCTCTCTGAAAGCCTTGGATAGCAGCCGTTGATGGGATATCATTTGATGTGGCCCATACCTCTTCAGGTTCTCTGGAGAGGAAGGTCAGTTCCTGGGACACCCGCCATGGGGATCAGTTAGCCCACAGGGTCACTGAAGTGACCCTGGGCCTGGCACTTGTGGACAGAGAAAAAAGAGAGGGCTGTTTCAGTGTGGGGTTCCAGGTGGGGTGTTAAAGAGGGGCTGGCCCCACCTTTCCAAGGCATGTGTTGTACCACTGGGTGACACCTCTTTTCAGGTGGAGTCGGTGGTGTGCCTGCTGTGGTGTGCCTGCTGTGGTGTGGTGGTATGCCACATTTCTCTAATGGAATCCTCTTAGGGCAAAAGACAATTGTGGTGGGGCAGCCAGGTGCCCAGCACCCATCACCTGTCGGCCCCCTCCCTCTGGTTTATTCATGGCACTTCAGCCTGGCGAGTGCGTGTGTGCGTGCGTGAATGTCATCTAATCTTGGTGGGATTAGGTAGTGAAGGGGAGCGGCAGCTGGCATTGCTCGTGTGCCCTGGCAGGTATTTGGTATTCTGGCCTAGATAGGGTAGGTGTATGTGGCCAGCCATCTGACCAGAGAGAGACAACATGGGGCAGGCCACCATCTCTTCAGCCAACAGCTGGGCCAGGAGACCCTTTCCTTCCCTTTCCTCCCCACTGCTCTCCCTTCCCTGCCCACTGCAGCCTCATTGCTCCTGCTTACACCAACCTGCAAAACACTCACAGCCCCAAAGGCCTTCCCCAGCCACCCCAGTAGCTAATCCTTTTTCCCTGTTACTCTCTCCTAGAATTTTGTAGCCACCTTGGCTAATGGGATGAGCCTCCAGCCGCCTCTTGAAGAAGTAAATATCCTTTTGTGAGACCCCACCCCAGCCCACTTCCATAAAAGCATACCTCCATACACCAGGAGGTCTAACCATCCTCTTGCTTCAAACCAATTTCCTCTGCTGTGCCCCTAAACACATAGGACTTCCTGGCCCAGCTGGCTCCCCCAGAACCATGGCTGCTTCCTTAACTCCATCTCCAGCCCCCCTCCCCTGGCTTCCCATGTGTCTGCCCTGGCTCTGCCCTCCCTTTCCTCCCTCCCTCCCCAGCTGTGGGCTGAGCTAGAGACGGGCATAGAGCCTGCAGAGATGGTAGGCGAGGCGGTTGCTCCTTGGATGGTGCTCTGGGTGGGTGCTGGAAGTGGAAACATTCCCTGGGGAAGAAAGATGCTGGAGGGCTGGAGGGTTGTCCTGTTGTGATGAGGGCTTCTGCAGGTTGAGGAGGCCCTGGGGCCACCTGTGACCGGCGCTTTTGCTGCTCCTCTCCCTCAGGTTTCCTGTGGCCAAGCAGAAAGCAGTGAGAAGCCCAATGCTGAGGATATGACATCCAAAGACTACTACTTTGACTCCTATGCCCACTTTGGCATCCATGAGGTGAGTGGAGACTTCCCCTAAAGCCAGTACATCCTGAAGGGCTGCACGGTTGGACAGGCGGTGAATATCTCTACAAGGGCACTGCTGCCTTTCTTGGTTAGCCCAGTGCTCTGCAGGCTAGTCTCCTGCTGAGCCTGCGTGCCTCAGACCTTAGGATGAGGCCAGGGCTTGCTGGTGTCGGCGCCCTCTGGTGGTTGGTGGTGGAACTCAGCCTCCGCTCATAGGACACTAGCTTCCCAGCCTTTTGATGGGGAGGTAGGGTTCACTGCAGCTGAAACGGCATTCTAAGGAGCCCTCCTTTTCCACACACCTTTTTCTGGGAGCCTGTCCTGTCCTGGAACTCACTCTGTAGCCCAGGCTGGCCTCGAACTCCCTGCCTCTGCCTCCCGACTGCTGGGGTAAAGGTGTGAGCCGCCGCCGCCTGGTCCACACAGGCTTTTAGAAGACTGTTCTCCTGGGAATGTGGCTAAGTGGCAGAGCAGTTGTCTAGCAGACGCTGGACCTGGTCTCTGTCCCAGCATCATTAGGGGAAATTAAACTTCTGAAGACGTACCTCAGTTATAAAGGTCTTGCCATGCAAGCATGAGTTGCAGAGTTCAATCCTCTAACCCACTTTTTAAGACAGGCATAGGGTTGGAAAGACGGTTCAGTGAGTAGGCGTGCTTGCCACACGAGCTTGAACTTGGTCCCTGAAACTCAGAATAGAAGGAGGAGAAAGTTGTCCTGTGACCTCCATGTTCTGTATGCACGATAAGTTAGTAGCACCAAGCATAATAGTATTGCTTGTATCACCTCAGCTCTGGGGAGGCCGAGGCATGCTGACGCCTGGGGCTCACTGGCTAGCCAGCCTAGCCTAATTGTCCAGCTACCAGGTCTCAGACACCATGTCGCCTGGGAGGCGACACCAAGAGTGGACCTCTTCCTTGCGTGTGCTGAGCAGCCTGCTTGCTGCTCGCCTCTGTCTGCTCCTCCTGTTTTAAATTGTCGGAGCAGTGGGGGCACACGCCTTTAGTCCCAACACTCGGGAGGCAGAGGCAGGAGGATCTCTGAGTTCCAGGCCAGCCTGAGCCTGGTCTACAGAGTGAGCTCCAGAACAGGCACCAAAACTACACAGCGAAATCCTGTCTCAAAAAAACAAAACAAAACAAAACAAAAAGTCTGAGAAGTCTGAGCACTAACTGTGCCCAGCATCAGTGTGGGGGTGGCACCCAGGCCTTATGTGTCCCTCGTTCTGTCTCCACACCCAGGAGATGCTGAAGGATGAAGTGCGCACCCTTACATACCGAAACTCCATGTTTCACAACCGACACCTCTTCAAAGACAAGGTGGTGCTGGATGTGGGCTCAGGCACCGGCATCCTCTGCATGTTTGCGGCCAAGGCAGGGGCCCGAAAGGTCATTGGGGTGAGTCTCACAGAGGCCTTGCTGGGCTTGAGCTGGATGGAGGTGGTAGATGGCGGGAGAGCAAGGATTGGACTCAACCCTTCTTCCTTCCTGCCTTAGATTGAGTGTTCCAGTATCTCTGATTATGCTGTGAAGATTGTCAAAGCCAACAAGTTAGACCACGGTGAGGAGGAGGAGGAGGAGGGGCGGGGTGGGGGGGGAAGGTCTGTGGAGGAACATCCCAGTCAGTGAAGAGTTAAGAGACCACAGTGGGCAACTAGTGACTCCATTGTGTTTGGGGGTGCTGAGGGTGCCAGGGTGTTGGTCCTGGTGCTTTAGGGTTTTAGGGGGATTGAACTTGGGGCTTCCCATATGAAGTAGCAGGAACTCTGCTACCCTACTTCCCTTAGTGGCCACCTCAGGACAGTCCACTCCGACCATGACTGACACTGCCTTCCTGAGAATCCCACACCTGCCAGTGTGTCCACAGTGCTGTGCATTTTCCCACCGGAGGTTTGGGCCCCTGCTCCTTTAGTTAAGGGCCTTGTTCTTATAGTCAAACGTACACATTTCCATAAGCCTGTCTGTTGGAGGCCTCTAACCTGCCTTAGACACTAACCTCTGGCACATGCCATTTCACACCAAACTAGTTTTAAGCTTTTTTTAAAAAAAAGATTTATTTATTTATTATGTATACATTGTTCTGCTGCATATATGTCTGCAGGCCAGAAGAGGGCACCAGATAGAACTCAATTATACATGTTTGCTGGGTATTGAACCCAAGACCTTGAGAAGAGCAGCCAGTGCTCTTAAGATCTGAGCCATCTTTCCAGCCCATGGTTAAGCTTTGTTGGTGTTTTGTATTGGTTTTGGTTTTTGGTTTGGTTTGGTTTTTTGAGACAGGGATTCTTTTGCACTTTTCCTGGAATTCGCTCTGTAGACCAGGCTGGCCTCGAACTCACAAAGATCCGCCTGCCTCTGCCTCCCGCATGCTGGGATTAAAGGTGTGCCCCTCTGCCCACCAGCTACAAAAATACCTTTCAAAGCACCATCACCCAGATCCCATTAGGTTCCATCTACCCATGCTTGCCTCTTTGCCCTGGAATAGACTGAAGCAAAATTCACATGGAATGTCATATACTTGTAAGTTAAGCTCCTCAGTATACTCAGAGGTTTTTTCCTCCCTCTCAGTGCTAGGGATGGAGCTTTGTCCTTGCCTAGCAGGGGCCCTCCTGCTGAGCCAGGCTGTCAGCCTTCTTTGGATTTTGAGGCAGGATCTCTTACTGTAACCCAAACCGGCTTAAGCAAATGGGGTGACAGGCCTGTGGGGTGACAGGCCTGTGGGGGTGACAGGCCTGTGGCACTAGGCCATGTAATCGGGTTGTTGTTTGTTCTTAACACTGTTTATTTGGGGGTATGCTACAGGGCATATGTGGAGGTCAGAAGACAATTAGTGGGAATCTGTTCTCAAATTCTACCCTGTGGGTCCTAGGGGAAGATTTCAGATCATCTAGCTTGGTGGCAATTACCCCCTAAAACATTGAGCCCTCTCACTGGCCCTCATGTTAAAAATCTGACCATACCATTACTTACTGCTTCGAATCTACTGGATAGAAAATGTATATTTGTTCTGAGGATTGCTAGGGTTAGA